>NC_142774.1:27782500-28095000 GCF_988280905.1 Pimephales promelas
TGCAAAACATGCTTTTTAATCACCTTTTCTTTGCATCTGTGTTCCATATCAATTTCTTATCTCATTAAAGAGTGAGTAACATTGTTCCCTGTATTAGTTTACTATAGTGGGGTATATTCTTTTCTCAATGGCTGAGGCACTGAAATGAAAAGTGTTTGTTAAATTAATACTAAGGGGACACATTTATTCAGAACAGTGCAGTAATTCTCATTTTACACGAGATAGAGAAGGCTATGAAAGAGTTTATGTAGCCTATCAGACTTATGTTATTATTTTTAGATAAGTTTGCGATAGCTAGTTAGCAATTTTTACATTTTTCTTTTTTAATATTTTTCTCAACACCATAAACTAATATATAACTAACGATTGAAATAAAATAGCTGTATTTAATTACTGGCAATAGCTTTTATTTAAAGGGGTGAAGTAATCAAATTTTCCTTGAGCTTTTGACATCTAAGAGGTCATCATATTATAAGAATATCCTGTAAGTTTCAGAACTGAAAATGTCTTTGTTAGTCCAATAAAAGCTTTTTTTATTATTATTTATTTTTCAAAGTGGGTGAACTATGACATAAGAGAGGATAAAACACCACCCCTGCAGAAGAAGATCAACGCCTACTTCAACACGGCCGGTTTAGCCCCGCCCACCGATTCACCCATTACACGCATAGCTAAATAACATAGATGCCTACCTTGTGATGACAATCCGGATCGAGCTACCGAGCAATAAACATACCGTTGCAAAATATTGTGCAATGCCTGACTGTGGAAGAAGACAGTCGCTGCATAAGCGATTGAGTTGAAACTCATTATAATATGCAAAACTGTCATCCACTCACAGCAGTGGCCTTTTACTTCCAAGTCTTCAATGCGAGACGCCCATAAAAACTGAGCGTTTTTGAGCTAGGCTCAAAACTAGTGTAGAAAATAGCCTATTACTTATTCATTTTGATGTTTTTTTAATGTAAAAACCAATGTCATAAGCTGACCTCAGACAACAATATAAAAAAATTAAAAAGCCAGTTCATGACCCCTTTAACATAAAAACAAAACTCTCCGGATGCTTGGCAAGACTTGGCAAGACATGAACAGAACATATGTGATGAAAGCGGAAAAATAATGTAAACAAAACACAGGGCTATAAACTAACAAAATGAACATCAGGTGTAAATCATTGAAAAACCATGGAAACAAACTGAAAGCAAAGAAACTGAATACCCCCACCCAGCCCCACAAACACAGAACAAACACAGATTACCCTTAACATCATTCCAAATTTTCTAGTGCTGGATTTATCATATTACATTTTGCATGTAAAACAAATATGTTAATTAACTACTTCCCTGTAACAAATGTATAGCATTCTAAGTAAGTACCTTTGAAGAGCTGTTTGTAACCGAATCTCTTTAGATTGTGTCACACAGCCCCCTCATATTTCCCATCACCTACGCAGGAATACAAGCACATACACACACAAGGACCGTGGGGTCTGAAATGATGAGAGATGAGAGGAATAAGACAGGAAGTGGTTCTTCTCGAGGCGTCTTTATATCTTTCTCTTTCTTTCTCAGGCGTAGGAGAGTTTCATATCCTGTAGTGTACTTTGATATATTATGCTGCCAAACTACATTACCCATAATGCTCCAGCATTGACAATTACTCTCAGGGATGACTAAATAAATGTTGTTTTAGATCATTATTCTTTCTTCACCCTTCTTTCTTATCTGTTTATGTGACACTGCAGCAGAGCAGGTCAGTATCTTTAAACAACAATTTAAAGATAAAATGACACAATAACATGACATAATGACTCAAAATGACTCAGAATGTGTATTTTCTCTTGTGCTTTCTGAAATTAAGGTGCATTCTTTCAGTATCATTTTCAGGGGTATCTTCCCTGTCCTACACACTCATTCCTCTCTGACTCACCATTGGCCAGATAAACCAAAGTGTGGAAAATCCTAAAGGTTCAACTAATGATTTTTAATATCTCTGACTCGGTTTGTTAGTGTTTTAGCATCACCTCAGCTATTGGAACTTAATATGATGATGCTCAATCTCTTAAGTTTTGGCTTAACTGTCATAAAGAGCTGATTGTGCAAGGCTTTGATGCTTTATGGGTGGATTGTCTGTGTGTGTGTATCAGAGCCTTCGTGTGGTAAGAGAACGGTGCAGGTGTTTCCTGTTGTAGAAAAGAGAACAGACTGTGTGGTAGGGTCGCATAGAATGAATGTGTATATGTCTGAGTGGATTTATTGTGCGAGTTGTGCAGACCACAGCACTCTGTAAATTTGCCAAATATGGACTAAGGCATATTAATGATATATATAACATATCCAGCAATTTGTCTCACCCACATATTACAGTTTCAAGTCTATTACCTTAGTTCACCCAAAAATAATAAAAAAACTCTCTGTCATCATTTGCTCATTTTCCTGATATTTTGTGGAATGTCTCAACAGTTTTTTTGGCATTTAAAGCCAGTGAGGTCCAAAAATAACACTGGACCCTGTTTACTTTCATTTTAAGGGGAGGGGGGAAATATCTTCTTTAGCATTTCCCAGAAGAAATAAATGCTTAGTTTTATTTTCTGAAGGAAAATTCATACATATAACACAAAACATTATAACCTTCATTATTACGTCCATTATTGATATTCAATAGTGCAACAATTCATTCATTAAATATTCCAAGATTCAACAGTTCAATTCACTCTATAAACCTGTTTGCTTCACATGTGCTCACTCAGTGTTGTATTAAATAAACTCTTTTGATAGTCCTCACTTCCTCTTTTGTGGTATATGTATTGCAGTTTGAGTTCAGTTCTGTTTATTGTATTAGCTAATCCCACTCTTCATTTGTTTAAATGTAACAATAACCCATAAGCTACTAAAATAATCTACTAAAAAACCTATTGAAATTGTAACTTTAAAAGTATAGGTCATTTTTAATAGCAACTTTTTATTCAACCTCTCATGTTGATTTCTAGAATCAGTACAAAATATGTCCGATCACAAAAGGAATACATTTACTTACAAAAAATTTAGAAAGAGATATACATTTCACAATACAATTGTAACGTTTTTCTATAGAGCCACCTAGCACGTGTTTTCAGCAAGTTCAGAGAAAGACATTCTCCTGCTGGGATGTGGTTTCGGTGTCTGAACTCTTCAGTTCTCCAAAAGCAGCAGCCTACATCGCCTCATCTCCATAAACCACATAACATATACTTTTTCTTTATGTTGCTCTGTCTTCTTCTGCTCCTCTGCCAACTTTTCCTTTTATGTAGTGTGTGTAGTAGCACACCATTTCTTTTGTTTTATTTATTGCCTGTGTATTTGATCATTTTATAAAAACATTCTCCTGGTTAATAACTTATTACATGAAGGGTTTAAATGTCATTGGCTATATGTTGGGAATATTATAAATTAATAAAAATTATAAATAACTGTATACTTTACATTTCCCTCTGCTCTCTTCTGTGCATCAACTGTTTTACATTGTGTCCAAACCTGCACAGTGCAATCGGTTTTCTGGACAAGCAAATTGTCAATCCACGCAAACACAAAACTGCTGTGTGATGTGATGCAATCACAGCAAATCTAAACATATCTGATGTCAAATATATTCATAGTCAAGGAGGTTTGTAATATCTCGAGTAAGAAAGTATCTTGTGATCTATTCCCATTTTGTATTGAATGGTACTATATAGTTTGAACACTGTCTCTGTTGTCCTTATCATTGTTCTCACCAGACACTAATTACACTGACGAAGGCTAGAACCTCGAAACAGAGTTTCAGAAAATGGAACTTTTTATCAGAAGATATTATTACATATTATCATCTGAGTGTTCTAGATTTTTCCAAGCAGTGTGTCATAACATCTAACATTAAGTAAAGATTAACAAAAAATGTTTTGGTGTGTGTCTGAGAAACCGCTCGTATTCCTGTTTGTTACGTATTGAGTATAATATGTCTAACAGTCTGTCTCAGAGAACAGATGCAGATTTTTGTTGCATAACGGCAGAAGACATAATGTTTGTTTGTCAAAGGCTTTACACGGAGTACAGTTCCATCGCAACTGTTTTTACCAAGGTGTGTTCAGATTGAGGTCTGTCGGGCCTCACAGAAAGGTGTCCACAGAAAATTTCAGCAAAATATTGTGTATAAAAGAGAAAAAATATTAAAAACATGTACATATTTCAAATACTTCTACTAATACTAATATATATATATATATATATATATATATATCTTTGTTAACGTCAGTTAATAAAAATACAGCTGTTCATTGTTTGTTCCTGTTAGTTCACGGTGCACAAACTAATGTTAACGAGATTTAAATAAAATACTAGTAAATGTTGAAATGAACATTAACAAAGATCAATAAATGCTGTATATGTGCAGTTCATATTATGTGCAGTTATATTATACTAATAGTTAACTAATATAGTTGACTAATGCATTAACTAACGAACCTTATTGTAAAGTGTTACTATATATACTATATATATATATGAAGAGTTCAGATGCAAAAGCCTCTAAATGCCATTTGAAATTTTCTTCTAGAATGACCATTTTTATCAAGCTTGTATATTTAAGTTCAGTGATTTCACTTAAATGCAATGATAATTGCCTATTAATTGTTATTTAAGTGAAATTACTAAACTTAAATATACAAGTTTGAGAAAAATCATCATTAAAGAAGAAAATTTCAAATGGCATTTAGAGGCGTTTGCATCTGAACTCTTCATATATATATATATATATATATATATATATATATATATATATTTTTTTTTTTAAGTAACACTTTCAATAATTTCTTTGGATTTAGTACAACGATAATAACTCACTGTGCATAACAGACCACACAGATACATAGCAAAGTAGCCTACTCTTTAATTAATTTTTAATTATAACAATGACTTATTTAAGTGATTTCATAAACTATGAAATCAATCTTTTAAGAATAAGAACTTCAGGAAAGGAGCTCCATAAGCATTTCACAGGAAAAAAAAAAAAACCTTGTCAGCAATCAAGAAATACATAACCGAAGTGATTTATTTGTCATCTAAAATGAAGATTACATAATGTGATCTCAGTGTTGCATTATGAGCTAATGTGAATCCTTATTTCAGAGGACAGGGACCAGCAGACAAACAGCGAGTTTTAAGGTTATATTTCAGTTCGCAAGAAACCATGAAAATAAAGCTGAAAGAATGAAACTCACAATAAGACTTCAACTACAATCTACAAATGTACATTTGCAGTAGCAGTGCAACAAAAGACGCACCTGTCTTTTAAACGGTATGTTCAACTTGTAAAATCCTGTATAGTATTTATAAAATTAACAAGGTAACAGCTGTTTAATGAATAAATATCTGTTCAATATCTGTCAGATTTCAATTTTCCTGACTCAAAATCAAATAGTCATTTAGGTAAACAGTATTAAGACATCAGTGTTCAGAAGTCTTTCTTGAGGCTTCAGTTAGTTGGTTTTGTGTGTGAGAAACAATTTTATCTTAGTGATAAGAATTCAATTTCATCCACGTTTTAAAAGCATTCAGGAGACTTTACAGGGATTAAAGTCTTGGAGTCTCCGCCTTGACCGTCTTCGTGCCCGATTAACAGCCGTTCGGACGGCACACTCAAAAACCTGCTGCACGCCACGATTGCTGAGAGCCGAGCATTCCAGGTATCCTTTGGCACGGATCTCTTGCGCGACCTGTTTGCCCTCCGAGGCCGTGGTGCAGTTGGCACGATACGGGCCCATCTCACGATGGTCTGTCTGTGTTGCAACAACCAGCACAGGTATCTTCGGAAGAAATTCCCTCACTTCGGTGATCCATTTGTGCCGCAGATTGCTTAACGAATTTGGATTTGCTACCGAATAACATAGCAGAACCACATCTGCCTGCTGATAGGACATGGGGCGGATTTGGCGGAACGTATCATGTCCTGCTGTATCCCACAGTCCCAAGCTGATCTGGATTCCATCCATGAATACATCAACTCCAGTGTTTTCATAAACAGTGGGTCTATAGCTGTCTGGGAACGTTTCAGAAGTAAACCGCACTAGAAGTGCCGTTTTACCCACTGCACAGTCCCCAACCAGTACGCATTTCACTGAGGTCTCCGTCAAACCGTTCATCCTTCTGTCTCTGGTGTTGAAGTGATTGTAAGGTGCAGACTAATAGGTCCAAAAAAATTGAATAGAAATTCAGTGGTGTCCAACAGATGATGAAGTCATCATTGAGAATTACAAGTTTGCAGATCTATAAAGACCAGAAGTGAAAACCCTGCTATTCACATAGCATTCTGAAGTCCTCCTCACACTCTTCGTTTTGCGACGTGGTGATTTATTCCTCTGTAATCCAGTGAAGGTTTAGGAACTGAGGTCATTGTGTTCCATTAGAGATATTCAAGACATAGAAATCCAGAGGTGAGAAGTAATGCAGCAAGCTGTATCTCTTGTTCTTGTTTTACCCTCTCTCTGTGAAGAATCCTGCATAATTCATAAACAATAAAAAAGTAACTATTATGCCATCACAAAACACCAACAATTGTATTCATACAATATGATTTTTTTATACGTAATTTTACATTTCATTTATATCTTTTAATTTGTCTTGTATATAAATAAATACACACACACAAAAAAAAAAAAAAACAACAACAATTCATTTTCTCGCACTCTTGTCGTTCCAAACCTATATGACTTACTTTCGTCTGTGGAACACAAAACAAATTGTTTTAAAATATCTGTGTGTGTGTGTGTGTGTGTGTGTTTGTTTTTTTGTCTTTGGGGCCTGATGTTGTTTGGACTGCAATGTTCTTCGAAATATACTGTAATCCTTTGCGTTCCCCAGAAGAACTACAGTCATGCAGGTTAGGGTGAGAAAATGTTGACCGGATTCTCATTTTTGTGTGAAATATCCTTCCGAAACTATCCTGAACTAAATCTTTAAAATACCAAACAAACACTAAAACATCATGCAATGGACAATCACTCTTATTTTTTATTTATTTATTTACTTTTTCCACATTTTTCTTACAATACAATACCCGCTATTCCACAGAGCAGTGGAGAAAATACCTCTCATCACAGGGCCTGGGACAAAGCTTCCCGTTTTACTCCTGTGATGACGGCCCTTCTATTGATTAAAGTACAATTCTTTGCATAGTTTGTGTAAAAAACGTAGTTTAAAAGAAATTTGAGAGCTTATTCGTTTGTTTATTTAATAACTCTATTGGCTAATGCTGAAAAGGGACATTTTTGACATGTTAAAATCCTTCAAAGGTTATTCTCAAAATGGCAATGGCTTGCACTTACTAGGCATCCATCTGGCAGTCAAGAGAGGAAAGTACGCTGATGAATCAAACAACTGCTCCATTTGATATCACAAAAGGCCAAACGGTTATAAGATATACTCAGAAAACAATTTTTCGATAAAAACACTTCTCTAGTAAATATATATATTTATAATAGATATTGGGAACATTGTCAGCCAAATCATTATTGAGAAGTAGGCCTTTAATCTGACCAGTATTAGCATATGTTCTTAAGGTAGATTTCTGTGCTAATACAGAAGATGCTGTATTATAAAATGACTTTAATGAATCTAAGAATTATTTCTTCATCAACAACAAAAGCATTTTGCTTTATTAAAAAAATTACCATGAGTATTGGAAAAAATAACCCGAATTTAGAGGGTTACAATTGTTTTGGAGATTGAGCTCCCTACACACACACACACACACACACACACACACACACACAAATGAGTAGGCCTAAATCAAAAAGTATCAAACATTTAACCACCAAAGCCCTTCCTAATCATAAAAAATATGATTTTCCTTTAAAATTAATAATTAAAAAAATGTCCTTATAAAATTGTTAATTATAGTTTAAACTGATTAAGAACCTTACAAATAAAGAACACTATGCGTATCAAGTTTGGACTGTAGCTCTATTTATTCAGACATAAGTTTGTAGATAAAAAGTATATATCCACTGAGATTACGGTTTTAAACTGAGGCACAGTATTAACACATGTATTACAGAGTATATAAAACGACTCACCTCTTTTGAGCTCTTCAACCACGAGATTGACAGACATATAAGGATCAGTTTAGCATCTGTTCGTTTGTTTTAATTTAATTAAAGAAGACGAATGAGTTCAGATCAGACCCCAGTCCAATTCTCCATATTTCTCAAAAGTTCAATTGTTAAAGACAGGAAATTCAGGTACTCTCGAGCACAGAGAGATAATATATGCCTTTACAGACAGAGCAGATGTTGTATCCTCTCATGGAGGGAAGTGAAATGCGAGGCTGGGCTCTTTTCTTTGTAAAATCGTACATCAAATCTCTTCTGAGCTTCCGCTGCCACTGTGTGACGTTCTCAGCACATCTACAGCATTGAGTCTTTGCTTCGTTGAGTCAAGTACTCTCTGTGCATGAAACAGTCTAATGCAGCAAGCAAAAGAAGGAAAGATGCAAACAAGAACAAGATAAAGCCCTATGCTAACCCTGATGAGATGGACTAATTGTTCCCAGAGACCCCAAATGGTGTCTGTATAAAAGAAACAGCAATTTTGAAATCAATATTTATTTCCTGTTTAAATTATTTGTTCACAGAGTAGTCATGCACATTTTATGCAACTCAAGTAAGATAGGCTATTGTTTTGGACTTGTATTGGACTTGTATGTAGTTCAAGGTATTTCAACGTTTTATTCTACAACAAAACACATTAATAACACCCCCTTGTGATTTTTATAAGCTTTCTTAAAGGTGGAACAAGGGACTCTTAGATTTCTGGGGTTCTCAGAAGTGGAAGTTGTCATAGTTTGGTAAATAGCTGTGAATGGGAGACGAATGCAAATATCATTTATGTATTCCTATATGCTCAAACAACGTTTCAAAAAGAAGGGAACATATATAGACTGATTACAGCAGTCAGAAGAGAGTAATATTTCACATTTGCGGTCACTTCCTCAGCTGTAGAAACACCTCGCAGCAGTGTTGTTCATTTGTATTTTTTGTAATTTCCTGCCAAGGTAATATAACAAAGTATTCCATTATAAATCTATATTTAAAAAAAAAAAACTGAAATATGAAAATATCTTTACTAGATTTAATATGTTAACAACTGGAAATGCAATGCAATGGGACTACAGAGGTTGTCGAGGATATTATTAAGGAAAACAAATCTACACACTTTCAGGGAAATGTTCATAAATAAATAAAATACTAAAAGAGTTGACGGAAGCAACGCTGAAGTAGAAGCCTATAGTTTGTTCAAACCCTAATAAGACTTCTGCTAGTTGTATTTAGGCTTTATAAAAGCTGTTTTGTGAAGATTATCGTGATAAACATCAACATTTGTTGGTCACATTTCTTGATTAAATAAAAAGCCAATAGAAAAATCTTATGGAGTTTTTTTTTTTTTTTTTTCAAGGGAACCAGGGTGATGCTAACTTCGGGGTTGGCCAACAAAAATGCATCAGTGAGTGCTCAGTGCAGCGCTCTAGTGCCGGGTTGTGTGTGTACACAGCATCGCCAGAGCGCCCTCTTATGGAAAGGAAGTGCACTGCATTCCATTCAACAGCTGCCACTTTCATCATGGAGAAATCTGACCTTTACCAATTGAAACAAATGTCAGCAACTGAGCGTTCAACATGCCGAGTTACATTTTCCCCCACCAACGGTTTCTACAGATTAAAGGGGAAATGGAGAAAAAGAGAAACGAGGATGTAGAATATGTTCAGCTGTGTTTGAGCTCCAAGCGCATGCTACATCAAGCCCTTTATAAACCACATTTTCTGCTCATCACACCACATTTTCATTTCACCAAAAGAATCAAAACTTGTACATGTCAAGTCTTTATTCTTCTCTTCAGTTTTTCCCCCAATCATAATTTAGAATAACAAAAATATTTTTTTTTTTACATATAAAATCTTTTGAGGTTCAAAATATACAAAAATCACAAAAATATTTTCTAGAACAATTCTCACACATAAGAATTGTGATTTGCATAGCAGCATTAAGATGTCTATAAAATATGAGTGGCATCAACATTTTAAACTGGAAATATAAAAAACAAAGCTGAGCTAAAACGTAAATACCAGCAATGCAAAGCGACATAAAATGTATGCGTCCAATATATCTGTCCAAGCTGCTCACAAAAAAACTAAAATGCAAAGCATTTATATTTCTAGAAACTCCATTAATATATTTCTATATACATCAACACTGAAGAGAACAAGCCATCCTGTGACATCCCCACGACTTTAAACACAAGCTAGATCTTATAAAACTTATGTAGCACTGCACTTATAAAGCAAAAAATAAAACAAATAAAAAATATCAAACTTCTTAAGTACCTAAATAATATCCACCTTTTCTTCTATATGGTCTGGCTAGGAAAAATGTGTAGCCATTATCTATTTAGGCAAAAGGCAATTTAAACGTATTACATAAAAAAATATAGTGATTAGGGATCAGTTGAACCTTGTTCTTGAGCAATAAACATTCAATAAAGTATAGCATATAGGTCAATACAATATAAAACACTGTGTAAATATGTAGTACCCTGATATTTGTATGTCTTAGATAAACTCTTTTTTCAGTAAAAAAATTACTGAAAGAAAATAGAGGTGTGTGTAGTTAAAAGAACATTATAATTACTGGCACTATTGTTCCCAGAGAAGACGTTTTGAGTTAAGGCAGTGGAAAGACGGTAATCTAAAAGCAAATGCTTCATTGTAGCAACTCATTCAATGAAGTGTGACCAGCACCAATCCAGTCTTAGGCTCTGTATAGCTGTAAGAAAGATAGAAAAAAGGGAGAAAAAATTATAATAAAATGTACATGAGATGACAACTATATCAAAATATAATAATATTTAATATATATACTGTATATATAAATAATAATATGGCAAATTAAGTACCTAGTATGCTTCAATAAAGCTTCTGGCTTTTTACTATTCAGACTACATATAGTATATACATTTGTTTTTACCTTAATAATATATACCTTACTAATATATATATATATATATATATATATATATATATATACACACACACACTACTGGTCAAAAAAGCATGAAGCACCTTTAAAGCATGAAGATTTTTTTTTTCAACGAAACAATCTTTTAAATATGTCTTTTGGTGATCAAAGATAAAATTATTGACTACAGGGGGACTTTAATTGGTAGGACATGGAACTTGTTTACACTAAAAGACGTTTCACGGAATGACAGTTGCATATATTAAGTCAATGTACCATTCAGGATGTCACATTGCAAGAGCACAGTATTCATTTAGTATACCTGTAGTGTTGATTTCTGAGGTAGTCTAGTACAGCAGGCCTGATGCGTGGCACTCCCCCTTGGCTGTGATTGCCTCTTCCTGTGATGATTGACAGCTGAGGCCGACACAAACCCTGACGGCATTCTACAAAAGACACATACATTAAAAAAAACTGAAGACTCTGGAGTCTATACAATCCATCTGCAGTCTACATTTGAAAAACTGTTCTTTTTAGAAATGTTGTATGTATGTTTGTAGTTCACGTACCCAAATTCTTTTCAGTGAGCACCTGACTGAGATGATAAAGAGCCTCATCCACATGCAGTCCATGGAGATCTAGAATATTCTGAGGCAGGAGTGAAGCGTTCACTCGCTGAAATATCTGCATGGCTGCTCGGTGGTTCGCTTCATGCATCTTCTCTCCATGCATGTGACCCTAAGCATTTACATTTACATGTCAATGTTTTTATTGAGATTTCATTTTAAGTGCATGATTGGCTTTCATTTGTGTGTCTTTGTATGTTTGTAATGATGTGATGTAATGTAATTTTGCTGCCTATCTTGCCCCGGTCTCCCTTGCAAAAGAGATTTTTAATCTCAATGGATTTTTTAACTGGTTAAATAAAGGATAAATAAAAGAAAAATACACAAATGCAAGAAAACTTCGTAAGAGTTCTGATCTAAGAACAGCAATGCACTCTACATGCATTGTTTAAAAAGGGGACAGTAAGTGTTTAAGTTTTAAACTAATTTAGTTTAACTGAGATTAAATACAAACATTTTCCTTTTACAACATTATTCAAACTGGTTCACGGCTGCTCATAACTGCTGTTGTTGTTAAATCAGCTTTTCAGCACACATCATAATGTTCATCTCTTTAACCTGTTGTGAGTAGAAACTAGCCACGTCCTTGCGTCCTTGTCGATGGGCTTCAGCAGCCTTGTTAAAACATTCTATCTGCTGACGTCTCTGCAGTGTCGCCTCTGTGCGAAAGTCCTCATATTCCGGATCCTCTGAATCCTGGAATTGAACTGCTTCCACCTCCCCATCTCTCGGTTTCCATCTCTGATTTAGAGAGGCAAAAAGTGTCAACAATCAACTCAAGGTTTTTGTTTAATTTCAGTATGCCATATGGTCACATGTAGTGTGCTCACCCGCTCTTTGCTCGATGCTCTATGCGTGCCACTGTGCTGAGGGGCAGGTTCAGGAGCCACTACATTTTTGACTGGCCCGTCATCCAGTAGAGCATGCAAAAACTGTTCAGTGTGCTCCAGAGAGTAACTACACGAACACAAACAAATGGTCAAGAGACATTTCCTTTTAAGTTATGTCTGCTTTCTTAATAATTGTTCAGAGGCACAAGGTTACAGGGGCTCTCAGAGATGGCTCATATCTAGCTACCAGCTGGGTTCCTTGATTGCTGGTTCCAACACCTTTATCTAGAAACCACAGTGGCCGATGGCTGATATATACCAAAGACTTTAGATATACAAAGACTCGTATCACTTAGAATGGGGAAAAAGTGCTACATGCAATATGGTGGAATAAGCCCCGCTTCCGAAGTAAAAGTCACTACGTTGCCGTCAGAAGCTCTTGTTGCTAAAAAAAACAGTGTTCCGAGACGCTCGTAGGACTGAACGTGCACATTGGCTGGCCTGGCCTTGAGCGTTTAGAAACGTACTCAGTTACCTAATGTAACCTCGGTTCTCTCTAGAAGAGGGAACGAGTATTGTGTAAGTTGCTTACGCTTCGGGTAAAGTCATCTTTTCTCTAGATCTGAAGCCAAATATTATACTGCAGCAGCTGATAGGGAGATGATCTGTGCTCTAAAAGGCGCGCCAATCGCCTTGGGGACATAACCATATCTCGGTTTGAGAATGACTTTAGAGTCTCTAGAGTATGGTTTTCATTGACTGACGTGAAGAAGCTTGTGGTGCGAGCACGGCAGGTTAACACATTACTCGTTCCCCCTTCTCGAGAGAACCAAGGTTACATTAGGTAACCGAGTACGGTCTCGTAAGAAAGGTTCTCGCGTATTGTGTAAGTTGCTTACGCTACGGGAACCCCTTGTCAACTCTGGGCGCGCCAAGCAATGGAACAAAACATTCAGAACAACAGACGGCCCGCAAAGCGGGCCAGCACATGTAATAGACACTTGATAGGAACACAGAGCGGCTCCGCCGGTCTATGTATAAACACTGAATAAAGGCGGCCATCAACATGGGCCAGCACAGTTCACAAGCACATAATAGGGCAGATAACCTTTCGCGCAGCTGTATGGGAATAGGCGACCAGCAAAGCGGGCCTGCACAGGTATACAGCCACGTCATAGGGAAATACAGATCGGCTCAGCCGGTCTATGTAAAACGAGGCTCACCTCGCTGATATGAGAATGGCCTGCACATGAACAACTGGGCAGAACATACACATCACTTTAGGCCGGATTCACATACAGCGACTAAAAAAAAAGTCTCGAAAACACTGGGCGTGCCGCATTCTCCTTTTTCCAAAGCTCTAGGGCGGTTGCGCTCTGGTTGATTCTTGTCACGTGACCTACTGTGCACTTATGGTGCCCTTGCGGCATTCTGAAAAGTTGAGATGTTTTTATATCGATGCGGTGCAGACACTCTTGGAAAAAAACTAGCGCGTTGCACTGCTTCCATTATGAGCGCGCATACCGCCCGCCTACATTTGAAATAACAAACTTGAGCACGCAAAAGACGAGATATGTGAACAGGCCCTTAGAATGACAAAAGTTTAGCCTGCGAGGTAGGAACTTCCAGGTTATAGAACCTCACGAATGTAGAGGGGGAGGCCCTGCCTTTCTTTCGTGAGTAGAAATCCCGCTGACCAAGCCCACGATGAAGCCATGCCTCTAGTGCAATGGGCCCTGATGCCCATAGGGCACTGCAGGTGTTTAGACGCATAAGCTGCTGTGATAGCATCCACTATCCATCTGGATAGGCTATGTTTTGAGGCAGCGAGATTGTGGGTGCACCCTACAATTGAAACAAAGAGCTGCTCAGAATATAATGATGATATACGCGTGATATAAATTCTCAGCGCCCTGACGGGGGACAGAAAGGTTACCAACGTCCTCGCTATCAGATGCTGGTCCAAACCATGATAGACAGCGCGTGTAGATCCCCCACACGTTTTACTGATGACAGAGCTATCAGAAAAAAAAATTAATGGTTCAAAGGGAAAAGCTTTCAGGGCCTCTGAGACCAAAGAAAGATCCCAGATTGGGACCGATCGGGGCCGCGGGGGATTCATCCTCCTGGCTCCTCTGAGGAAGTGGATGATGAGCGTCTGTCGAGATAACCTGTCAGTGTGAGACAGCTCCCATGGTCACTCCCCGCTGGGTCCAGCCGGCCCCTAACCAGGTTCTCAGTGCTGAAACACAGCTCTGAATTACTCCGATTTGAATGTCGCCGGACACCCAGGTTTGGGGAGGTACTCGAGCATTCAATCAGCGTTGGAGCGGGTGCATGCCTAGTAGATCGCAGCATCCTCTGAAATGTCTTTAGAGGTGCAATGCTGCCTTTCTGGAAAGACGCAGCCAGGAGCTGAACACGGCGTGCGCGCTGTGCCGACAGCCGGGCCGTCACTGCCACAGTGTCCAGTTCCAGAGTAATGAGCTCTTGGTCCAGTTGACCATAAGACCCAGGCTTTCTGTTCTGTGAGAAACGATTTCTTAGATTGTGTGAAAATCAGCCAATCATCCAAATAGTTCAAAATTCGCATGCCCTGACCTCTCAGGGGAGCAAGAGCCGTATCCATGCACTTTGTGAAAGAACGGCAGGATCTCAAGAATGGCCTGTGACGGGGCATTATCTGAATCTGAATGTATGCATCTTTCAGGTCGAGAGAAATAAACCAGTCACCGGGGCGAATTTGCGTAAGGATCTGTCTGGTCGTTAGCATTTTGAACGGTCCTCTCATAAGGGCTTTGTTCAAATATCTCAGATCTAAAATTGGCCTGAGGGCTCTGTCCTTCTTGGATGTGAGGAAGTAACAGCTGTAAAAGCCTGAAGGAGGAGGTACTGGTTCTATGGAACCCTTGCACAGAAGTTGCGCTATTTCTGCACGAAGCAAGTGTGCTACTTCCCCATTCACTCTCGTCGCGCTCGAAAATGCGGCGAACGGCGATTGAACTGCAGCACATAGCCTTGCTTTACTGTGCCAAGCACCCATTTTGAAGCGCCCAGAATAGCTTCCCATGCTTTTGCATGCAGGGCTAGGGGCAGAATGGCCTCTGGGAACCTGAATCAGAGGTTACGGGTGCAATGCACGCGCTCTTGGTGCTGGAATACAGCAGCTCGTCAACAGTGATGGAGCTCCAGCAAGAAGGGTGCAGTCCTGGATGCAGGTGTTTGGCGGTGATGACGCATTCACATCATCCGTCTCATCATCTGAAGCGCCACGGGCGGGAACCGGCAGCTGCGTGTCCGAGAGGAGGGGCAGGGAAGGAGAGAAAAAAGTGCGTGGGAAAGGTTCCGGCGAGGTTCTGGGTGCCACATCACTCTCCCGGTGGCCTCTGGGAGCGGCGCTTCTTCCTGCATGCTCACGGCCCAGGCAGGGAGCGCAGATGAGATGGCGGTCTCCGGTGCTGAGCGGGGCTCAGCATGAGCTACAGGTGGAGTGTGGCATTTCGACAAAAATCTCTCTTTTAGATATATAACTGTGGCAGCGGGAAGCACACACAGGGAGAAAGAAAAAGGACACTTTGTTGCCAGATAGCATAGCAGGCACGGATGGCTGAAGGCGCCAAAGATGGCTGGCTTCTCCAGACACTTCCTAAGCTTGCTGGTTGCTTGCTTTGATGGCGGCGGCCTTTCAAGATCCAGCGATGTGAAGAGTTACGCTGAAGAGATGAAACTCAGAGTTCAGCCTGTTGAGCCCCTCTTTTATATACGCTAGTCACTCCTATTCTGGCCGGCTGTGATGCATAGAGGGCGCGACATCACGCGGGGCTCACCGATAGGCTGCTGCAGTTGCTGAAGGACAGCCTACGAGCACGCTTATACAGCCTGCTATGGTCTGCTGTCCACTGCAATGCGTTGACAATAAATACTCAATTAAGGATAATTTTTGGCTTCAGATCTCGAGAAAAGATGACTTTACCCGTAGCATAAGCAACTTAAGCAATACGAGAGAACCTCTCGTAAGAGAACCAAATTTATTTATTTGGTGTTTCCCCGTTCAAAGAGTTAGGAGCTGCACTTGCATGACTGAAATAGCTGACTAAGAGGCGTTTCAAAGATGGCTGCTGAGTGAAATGACTAGCCTGAAAGGGACTTTTTATATACTCAAAATTAAATTACAGAAAATTTTATGTGAACCGACAAGTGGGAGTTAAAAATATGGCTAATATAGGCCAACATACATACATACATACTTTGTCTTAGGACTTTTTTGATTGACTTAAAATGTTGACTACTGTATACTGTACTAATGTATGTCACTATGCATCATATTCTTACTTGTGATCTCTGAAGATATCCCTGAGGAAATGTCGGTCTATGGTGGGGAACGTGGAAAACAGCTGGTTTTCCTTTAGCTTGGCTGCACCATCTTTCTTATCCAGGTCCCTCAGACTTGACCTTGACTAAAACCCAAACATACTGTAGGTCATTTTCACTACTTACTTTTACAGTTCTAGGCAGTGATTGAATGCGAGTGCCTATGTGTGACTCTTACCTTCTCCATGCTGTCTTGCATGACCTGCTCTTCAATCATGATGTTCCTCAGTGAGACAGGAGCAGAGGATGCAGTCCAGTGATCCATAAAAGGAATTTCTTCACGCAAACCAAATTGGTCCCTCACTCTGGTTTTGCTTCCCTGCGATTCACCCCATTGGACAGGACCTTCGTTACCATGAATACAGAAAGATTGATAGAATACAAAAGAGGAGCAACAGAGAAAAATGATTTCCAGTTTGGAAAAGTTTCCACAAATTGGGTACAATTTGGTGTCTCATTACTTTTTAAAAAGACGCAAATCAATCCCTTATTTTTTGTTGTGAGGACCATTAGACGTTAGATAAATTATTATTAACATAAAATTAACACAGCAATGTCTTCCATTTTGGACTTTCCCACCTTAGAGGTTTCCAACAAAATCAAACAACATTGTAAAAATGTTTGACATAATCAGTTGTAGTAAAACTGTATTTTTATCTATTAATACATTTTAATTAACAAAAGCATAATTAGTTTTTTCCCTAATTTTGTGCACTACAGTGTCTGCAAAATGGAGGGACCTCTTCTGTCACTTTCACATTTCATTATATTTATATTATACCAATTTTGTCTATGTAATTTGTCTAGGTAATTTTTATGTTTATTAATAGAAAACAAAATCACAAAAATCACTGTTTTAAACTATTTAGAATAAACAACATTTAATTTGACCTCCTGAGGTTGACTACATTTTCTGTTTTTCTATTGTGTGTGTATATTATCTATATTATATAGGCCAACCACGCACTGAAATTATATGATAGGTATGGTATGATTGGCAAAGAAACAAAATAATGGCCAATCATACCATACCAATCATATTTGATGTTTGAAACAGCTATGAGGGCAAAATTGTGGACCTTTAAGATTTAACTCTGGATTTGACTGCTCAGATCACAGCTGGATTGGAAGATTAAAATGGTAGAGATGTAATTTATCTCTTAATGTTTTATTGTATCACTACTGGTTAGGACATGCTGTACATTTACATTCACTTTGTGTTTGTGTACTGTGAGAATAATCTGTCTCACTCTTGTGCATTAGCTGATAGGACAGAGCTGCCTGCCTGTGCTTCTCCTGCCAAAGAAAACAGACACCAGGTAAGTTTTACATTAAGATTCAGAATCAGTCACAAAAGTTTTTTTTTAAAAAGTATAATGTTTGTTTAGTAGGTTCAAATCCAAAACTGTATAAGCTTAAAAGACAAGATAAAAAGATATGAACTCACTTGAATGGTCTCTTTCCATTTCTGGTGCAGAAGTTTGGCCAAGTTCAGGTCTATTTGCACTGCACAGTCATCTGATGAAAACGCACCTGCAAGCATGTACACAACTTTTTAAATGGGCTTTTGCCCTTATGGAACACAATAGTTTAGTGTGCTGGTTCTCAACTGGTCAAGTGCCAAGGCGCAATCTTCAAAAACCATTAAAAAAAAATACACCCACACAACGTTAACTACATTAACAACATTAACTAAACAGTTAGGGGTTTGTTATTGTGTTGGGATGCCACTTGAGATCACTGGATTCATCGAGTAATACACTGAAGGACTTATTTATTTGACGTATTGATTAGATGTTTGATTACCTGGACTGACCCCAACAGGTCCAAAAAGCTCAGTGAGCTGCAATGCAAGTTCAGTTGGAAGTTTAAGCTCCAGGGTTTGTATGTCCATTGAACTTGGCTCTCTTCTTCCCTGTCCAGTTTTCTTTTTCTCATTTTCTAATTCCTTCCTCTTCTCTTCCTCTTTGCGCTCCATTTCGACAGCCTGATACAGTATTAACTGTGTTGTGTCATTTACCTCTTCTGTTATCTCATCATACTCCTTTAATTTCTCTCCTCCCACCTCTTCCCTCCATTCCTTCAATGCTCCCTCCAGGCATTGAACAACTTGCTCACTTTGTGTCACTAATTTCTCTTGTTGTCCTGGACCTTGCGAGCAAGTTTGGTCTGGCTGTTGTTCATTAGTTCCTGGAACCTCCAGTTCTTTAGTGTCTTCTGTCGGCTGTTTTAACAATCCAAAGGAAGGTTCAGGCTCACATTTCTCCATTTTCATGCAGGTTTTGTTGGATCCTTCAGCTTCACTTTGTGAACTTTGACCTGAGTTCCAATCATCATCAGCTTGGCTAACGTCACTAAGGTTAGTTTCTTGGGACTTGGGACTGTTGCTTCTTGCTGAAATTTTGCTGGAGTCATTAGAGCACACAGCTCTAGCCTGGTCACTTTCTGAGCCCATCATGGTTTCTGACGGTTCAGTAGATGGCTCACATGACACTTTCTCAGGAACAAAAGACCCCAAAATATCTTTGTCATCCTCATCATCTTTAAACAGCTGTTCTCCAGAATCTAGCAACAAGTTAGTTGTCCACTCAATATCTTGATGGCACTTCTCATAAAGGTCCTCCAGAATATCGATGGAGACACGTCTGAAATGGCGGCTCAGAATCTCAAGGTTTTGTTGTTTAGAATGGGATTCTGTAAAGTCATTCTCTTCCACCTGAGAACCTTTGTCATGGACCACACGGTACGGAACTCTCTGCTGGCAGGCAGACTCCTCTTCATTTGTTTTGGGGGTGAAACGCAAAGAGTTTCCCTCCAAAACAAACATGCTACTACTAGATAAGTCCAAATCTAATTCAGAACATTTCAGCTGGTCAATTCGCCAAAGCAAAGCAAAGTCCTGAGGGTTTGTTTGGGCTGAGGCACTGGCACATGGCACCATGGCCAATGAAGTTGTTTCCCTCATAGGTGGAAGATCAGAGGGCAAATGTGAAATAACTGGAGATTGTGAGCAGGGTGACGAAGGGCTTTGATTGGTGAAAGTAAGTGCCAGTTTACAAGATTTCCCCACTCTTCGGCTAAGACCTCTCCGTCTCTCTAGACTGCTCTCTGAGTCTATGGCAACCTTTGAACACAGAGTTTCTTGGGCATTTGGGCTCATTCTAAATTTCTCCTCTGAGGCTACATTGTCCTCCTGCTCAACCTTATCCGGTGTGGTCTTCTCAGCAGACACGTCACTAGACTGCTCAATTGTGTCTGCTGTCTGTGTTGATGTACTTGGAGAATTAGAGTCATTCTTTCTTGGGTTAGTGGCGCACTCAGAGAACATCCTGCCCAGCACACAGTCAGGGAGTTCAGGGAAAATCACAGTCTCTGGGTTCAAGTTACCCTGTTTTCCACCAAAGGAAGTGGAATGGAGAGTAGACAGTTTGTTTCGAGTTGGATCTTGGTAAAAACCTGGAGAGTTTCTTCCACCTTGCAGTAGGTCTACAAGTTTTTGAAATTCAACTGCATTTTGCTTGTCAGGTTCAGACTGTTCCTCTTCATCAGAAGAAGTGTTATCTTTGCATTCAACAACACTGGATTCCAAAACAGTGTTCTGAATAGTTTTCTTCCTTGAATTCTGATGTCTTTGACGCTGACCTTGAGATTCCAGAGGCCAGTCCCCCACAAAATCCAACAGCTCTGGCCTCACTACTTTGTCTCCAGTTAGAGACTCACCTTCACATCCCCCCTCCTTATCTTGCCCAGGAGAGTCAACACTGGGGTCAAAGTTCACAGGTTCACTTGTTCCTAAGCCATTTCTACAATTCACTCCGTCCCTTCTCACACGCTGAGCAATGGACTCTGAAAATGCCACAGGCATCTCTGAAAACGTATTGGGTGCTGACTCAACTAATTCTTCAGTTTTGCCACTACTCAAATTTCCCATGTTTTTCTCTGTGTCCAGAAGATCTAGCTCCAAGTCCAACACTTCAGCATCAATCAGATCAGACTGAGGTGTTCCAGACCCATCCAGAATGTTCTCATGCAAATTCACAGACTCGTTGGAACTGTAGGAGACTATTTCACCTTCTTCCTTGCCTGCAGAAATGGTCCTGCAAGTCTGCCTAACAGAGGACACATCGGGCAGAGATGAGGAAAGATGTGTGTTAAATTTGCTCAACCCAGAGTCACCAACAAGATCAGGATGACTGAGGCCAGGGTGTAAAGATTGCCTGAAGGAAATGAGAGAAATACATATTGTAGTTAAAATAAATAGATATGCATAATACAGTATATTAATACTTTATAAATACAGTTATTTATAGCTTCACACAGGCAGTCTTTTCATAGTCCCTGACAGGTAACTAGTTACTAACTCTCAAATAGTCATGTAGAGTTGGAGACAATCACTCTCTGCAGCTGTGTGAACATGGCCCATTGCTTTTTTTCAAATTAAAAATACTCAGTAACATGAATATTATGCATATACTCACTGTGTTTGCTCAGTCTCTGTTTGGGTCAGTTCCACAACACTTGGCACTGGTACTGGTCTTTGTGAATTCATGATGCTCTGGACAGAGACAAATCGGTCATGCCGTTCTAATATGCGCCGGATCTTCTCCTTTGTTACTTGATGCCTTGTGCGCCTTGACGGAGAGGATGAATAGAGAGAGGTGGCAAACACTTGTGATTGTGTCATTAAAGCAATGGATCACGTGTGATTGTACTTTGTTTATTTAAGACTACCAACAAAAGAGAGCTGTTAATACATTTGTTGTATGGATTTTGTTTAATGTGAAGAAAAAGTAGTTATTTCTGGTTTGTGGTTATGTTTAACATACTTCTCCAGCTCTCTAGGTTTAGTTTTCCACCAGGTATCTGGCTCACGAAACAGCACCTTATACCCATGTTTCAGTGCCTAGAAGGAAAAGTGTGAATCTGTTTGTGGCTCAAGTTTTGGTTCACTCACACTGTAAAGTGTAGAACATTCTAAGGTTAAACCAATAAATAAATAAGATCTATATTAATATGTACTTGTGTTGCATGATACAAACTTTCAACGAGTGAAATTGAATCTGGTATATCCACAGCAAATTTTAGCAATACAAAAACAATATGCTCATTGTTTGATACTGAACAATAATAACTTCATACTACACATTTCAAAATTGCTCACCATGGCAACGTATGGTTTCATCTCCCAACATTGCATATTGGTGTTGTCTATTATGATTGGTGACTGGCCTTTTTCAAAAGCATCTTTTGCTAAAATGTTGATCAAAACAAAGACATTGTAGAAAGATTAAACAAAGATTAAAGGTGACGCGTGTCATTTTATGTTGCACCAGTGGCACCAAGCAGAATTGCAAAAATAATGACAGTTTGCAAAACCGAAATTTTTCAGCCAAACAGGTAAGGACCCAATATACTACAATATATACATTACAAGTCATTTTTTTTAATTCTTTACTTAGGGGTAGTTTGAAATGCCTTTGCAGTAGCATACAGTTGGCAAACACCCTGACAAAAATGTGTGCTGTACTCTTTCTTCTCCATTAATAAATCAGTGTTTATAATAAATAAACACACAACAAAAAAGATTTCAACAAATGTGCATTTATCAGCTTTAAGGTTGGACTGTCTAGTGACTAGTCAATGGGTAGCAAATAATAAAGATGGAATTTTAAATGTACACACCTGATATTTTGCTTTGGCTTAAGCAAACAGGCTTGTAATACTCACCTCTCTGGTGATTCCACTCATGGGCCTCTCCAAGTAAATTTGGTTCAAATTGGTACTGTCCATTTTGAATGAAATACTCATCAGTGCTCAATACAACTCCTCCAGGATTTTGTGTCACCATAGCACTGGACAGTAAGGAGAGAAAACAACTTTATAGCTTATACAAAACTATATACTTTCTCTGTAAAGATACTCTAAACTGTAAAGTGGTTCCCCATAATTCTGTTGAGCATGGTTATCTGCCAGTGTTGTTAATCTCAAAACAAAAAGCTCAAAAACAAAGGGCAATATATGTGCTGGTATTTGGCACTGGCAGTATGGTATGGTAGTACTTTGATAATTATAATGCAAAATTGCTTTCAAGGTCTGGATGCACACTAAAATGAGCTTTTGCCCTTCTGCTCCACAGGAGGTTCAAATATTTATTTAATTTTTGCATTTATGTAAAAATTCATTTAGATTTTTAAATGCTCTTAAACTTGTTTTATATGTGATATTTTCATTAAAAGGCTAAATGTAAAAAAAACCTTTATCTAAACTAGCAAAACATTACATTTTGCCTTGCAACCTGTTTTATAATGCAAAATCATGAAAAAAGCTTTAACAATTACCACAAAAAGAACATTTGATACCACTACATGGCAAATTTCCTTCCCATAAAACATTACCAAAGGACAATCTATCTAATTCTGTTAGCACCATCTAAATGAATCTAAACTTCATTCCCAAGAGACGTTACTATAACCTCCCCCAAAGGAAAACTATTCTCTTATAAAGGGAGTGTTGTACATCATGAACTGCTGATAAAGTTGTTTAACGAAAATGAAAAGAACATTATATGCAATTAAAAACTGCACAAAAAACTCCAAAATTCAGATTTCATTTGTGCTATTCCACCTGTTTTCAATAAAACAACAGCTATGAGTCTTCTTGCTTACTTGGCAAGGGTGGTTTTGCCTGATCCAGGAGCCCCTCTAAGTAACACCAACACCTGCCCTTCCAATTTGAGTCTGTTCCTAGTGGGTAGAGTCCATGACTTTGGTACAGTTGCAGAAGGCTTCAGAGGTGCTTGTCTGATAGGACCACGAGCCAACCACTGAGCAGCAGGAATGGAGTTACTGCTCCAACGGGAGGGGTTAGGAATGACAGGTGTAATGAAGGACGGTCCCACAGAGGACGGATGAAACTCAGTAGCCTGAGTGTTCCAGAACGCGGCAGGTGTGCCGAGTGCTTCTTGGTGCTGCATTGCCACTGTGTGGTTACCGAGTTGGTCAGGTCTACGGTAAACCTGAAAGGCAGAGGGCCGTGGTTCAGTAGAGCTGGCCTCCATTATTAGGTGACTGAAGTCAAGAGATACTGTTTTCGTGTCTGGAATATGGACCCCACCGAAACTCAATTGATTCAGGGGTGAGCTACCGCCACGGGCCTCACTGAGCCCGGGGTCAGAGAAAGAGGACTGTTCTGATCTTGTTCGAGGAGCTGGAAGCTGAGTCTGGGATGTAAGAGGCAGCGAGGAGTGAGGGATTGATTGAGAAGGAGGGGGTAGAGAAGAGAGAGGTATGGAAGGCAGTACAGGCTGGGAGCTAGCTTGTGTCTGCTGTGCCGTCAAAGTCTGAAGTTCCTGATCTATAAGAGCATCAAACTCTTCTGTCAGGTGTGTTTCACCAGGAATGAGCTCCGGCTGAGATGCAGGCTGGTTTGAAAATTTAAAGGTCTCTGCCGTTCCACTGAGGTCTGTTTGAGTGATGTTCGTACCCAGGAGAGCAGCAGCCTGCTCAAACCCTGAGACAGGAGGAGGGGGTGGGACTATGCCCTCAGCAGCATCTGACAGCTCCAAAAGCGAATCCATCGCATTGTCCACTGATGCAGAGATTAAAAAAGAAAATGGATAAATAAAAAAATATGTATCCAAAATACATTTTTTTTAAGTTAAACGTAGTGCCTTATCTAGCTAAAATGCAAAAATGCAACATACAGCACTGGTTCAAAGTTTATTAAGATTTGGTTTAATGTTTTTGAAAGAAGTCTCTTAAAATCACCAAGGCTAAATTCTTTAATATTCAAAAATACAGCAAAAACAACAATTCTCTGAAACACAGCCTTTATGATCCTGTCACATGACCCTTCAGAAATAAGTGTAATATGCTGATTTGGTGATCAATTGTGATACCTCAGACTTAATGGTAGTAGTTAAAAAATATTATACATTTTTTATTTGGAAAGGATGCATTAAATTAATTAAAAGTGACAATAAAGATGTTTATAATATTACAACAGATTTAAATTTCAAATAAATGTTCTTTTGAACTTTTTATTAGGGTATCCTGAAAAAAAGTATCATGGTTTCCACACAAAAATTAAGACGCAAAAACTTTCTGCAACATTGATAACCATTATTAATTAATGGGCGCCAATAATAATTAATAATAGGACCAAATCAGCATATTAGAATGATTTCTGAAGAATTACTGGTGTAATGGCTGCTGAAATTTCAGCTTTGCCATTACAGGAATAAATGACATTTTAAAACATATTACAATTGAAAACAGTTATTTAAATTATTTAAATCTTATAATATAATGTAATATTCCAAATGGTTTTTTTTTTTAATCTACGACAATATTTTGTATTAAATAAACTTAGCCTTGTTGAGCAAAAGCTAAACATTTAACCAGTAATGTATGCCGCCATCATCGTGTACATTAAGAATCATACATGGCTTCATGACAACGTCAACTTGGAGCATAGTTTAATAAAATACCATAAAACAAAAATGTACAGAAAATAATCGAGGTGAAGTTGGTACATGTAACTTAGCTGGTTTCTAGGTGGTCTAAAATGGTCATTCGTGGTCCCAATTTATCTTATCTTTAGCCAGCAACAAACTTGCTACCAGTTGGTGGTCATACCAGGTTAAGGTGATCGAGGACATGGTAACTTAGTTGGTCAGCCAGATATATGGCTGCTTACACCAACGTTACCATCTTAATATAGAAAGTGTAACTAAAATTAAAGAGTAGTTTAAAATGTCCCTTACCTTTAAAATCTGCCTCTGATAGTACCATGTAAATTACTTCTGGATCCAAATGTGAAAACATCTCCTGCATGCTCTGAATGATTTCGTCTCGTCTTTGAGATTCCAACTGACCACTCCTGGAATGTGTGAACCCAAAGCTGTTTGGTATCGAGTCCGCACGGGTCACAAAAGATCCATTTGCTCCGTGTGCTCGAATCTCGGAACCGCACCCGTACTCGGCCGCCTGCGTCGGGCCACGGGAGGGACTCAGTCCGTTTTTCTTTTTCTTTGGCATTCTGTTGTACCCCGTTCACAAAACACCTACGACAAATTCCACTGTTTACAAGTTTTTTCTAGAGGAAGGAAAGTAAAAAAAAACAGACGAACAACTCTCCACGGAGAAGCAGAAATACTGCAGCGCCTCTAGTGGATGGAAACACCAGGACACCATGAAAGATTCTGAGGCCTAGTTTTCACAGAAAGAGCTTAGATTAAGCCAGGATTAGGGCTCAGTTTAAGGACATTTAAGTATCTTTTTAATAAACATGCTTTAAAAACAGTGCTGGACTGGTGTGCATCTTGAGAAACCGCAATGGCACTGACACATTTTTAGATATATGTCATGTCAGTGATAGTTGCTTTCAGTTTAAACAGCTCAAACATGCATTTTAGTCTGGGACTAGATTTAAGACTTGTCTGTGAAACCGGGTGTGAGATTACCAAGTATGTTTACTCAGGCATTGTGTGTCAAACACAAGTAACGATGAAGCTTCCAGATAAACAAGATAAGCAAAATATGTAAGTAAAATAATCTATATACAAATACAATTATGCAGGGGAATGTGAACGCGAAAGGGTCAGGATATGTTTAATAAATGAGAGGCAGGGGAATGTACCAAACCTAAAAAATAAATACAGGTTACCTCTGAACATTTTTTCACACATTTATACAAGAATAATTTTATGTTCCATAATATTGTCATATTTTGTCCCGTCTTAATATTATTAATATTATTATATAACCCGATATATATATATATAAAAATATATTTCTCACACTCCAATGTACACTGTTAGTTTTCACCAATTCTAATACATTACATTTATTCATGTATGTTATCTTCGAGTTCGAATGGGGGGGGGGGGGGGGGGTTATTACAAGCAATTACAATATGGCACGTCATATGTATGCGGGCTTTTCTTTTCTAATATTTACGGTAAACCAAGTTCCGTGCCAAGTAAACCACTATCTCAGGCGGTTGTTTTCTAATATGTATGGTAACGTTTCTCCCTCCATCGGCGCCCCGCTATACCGTCTTTCAGCCAACGGGGTCGCTGCGCCTCCACTTTCCACGCGAGGACGTTCACACAGCCTTGAATGAAAAAGACGGAGCTTTGTGCCCGAAACTAAAAAAAACACCCGAACCCGAACCCGAGCCTGACTCATGAATTAAAACAACGACTTGTCTGTGAGGTAATGACCGGGGAATTGTTTGAAAGCGGTCGTGAGGCGGCTGGAGTCGCTCGAGGGAGTTTAATTCACACAGTTTGTGTGGCATGATGAAGTTGGTGGTTGGTGTTTGCCTCGCTGAGTGAACTTATACAGAGAAAACAAGTAAACATTTCAGATTTCCTACCGTCTAAAGTTAGGATAACGGCCGCAGTGGAGTAGTGTCGAGTGAGAGATATGGGATAAATGCTTTTGGGGTTGCAGTAACCGGCGGGTTGTGATTGTAATAGGTAAATGTGAGTGTTTGCTGGATGTTTGTTGAATAGTTTGAGGCCTGGAGCTGACGGCTAGGCCATTAGCCGCTCAAAGAGGTATTTTACTCTCTGAGGTGCTTTTATACCATACCTTTCTACCGAGTTGAGTGGTTATGTCTGAACGTGCATAATCTGTGGAGACCCTCATCAGGCGAGCTTTAAATGTCTAGATAGTAATGCATTTTAGAGTAAAAGCGCGGTTGCGGAGCTGGTCTCGTTAGCTCTCAGGCTAGTGTTGCTATTAGCTTCATTAGCTTCGTGATTTTATTCAGAATTTTTCAGCAAACTGTCGTATGTAAGGTTTCCGTGTCATTCCACCGTTTTAGGGGGCTTAACTACACGACCAGGGAGCAGGAGGGTGAAGTGCATAAAGTGTATTTTAGTGTTTTTGTAGTGGTGTGGTGGGTTTGTGTGCTGAACTTTAGTGTTGTTGCCTATAGAGGCCAGTAGAGGACCGTCTGTCTGTCTGAAGGATGATGGAGTTCCCGCAACAGCCTCAGCAGCAACGACCAGCGGGGGACGGAAAGATAACCTACCCACTGGGTGTCAAAGAGATCACTGATAAGATCACCAACGATGAAGTTGTCAAACGACTCAAGGTAAGAGCCAAAGTGGTGACAAATGCAATCAAATCACTGGAATCTATATATTTGCAGTTCATTTTGTATTATATGTAATTAAAATGGTATTAAATGCTTTATTGAAAACCAGTTGCACATAATTTAATTATTCAGCTGTTAAGTACTATTTATATAGGCTTAAGAATGTCCCCTACCAAAGAAGACTTAGAATAATTGAGAAGATTAGATTACCAATCTGTTATTACGTATTGTCTATGTACTGATGAAATTGTCACATGATTTTCTCGCTGAAACCAAATAACAGCTGTGAGCCTAGATTAGTTCTAGTTATATCATCCTATTGATTCATGAAGGGACGCCTAGCTGAATGTATGCGTACTGATGTTAGTTAGTGCTCTAATAATGTTTGCAAAATGCAACCATTATACTCCTATTGCACATTCTATGAGCTACGACTTTGAGATAAGTTATAGAGGCTTCATAACTTATTTTGATCAGACTTGCACCTTGGAGACTTTCTTGCTTGATGATAAAACTGTGAAAAAATCCCATAGCTGGATTGAAAAGGGAGTCAAGCTGCTGTATAGTGAATGAATGTTATTTGAGACATGCAGGTGGGCACTTTTGATTTGGACAGTTAAGCAACTAATGTCATCATACTGCCATTATCATTGCATATATATTTGACCAAGTTTAACCAAATAAGATCCCCAAGGATTTGGGCTTGAGAGCATTTTAATTAGGCTACAACCCTTAAACAGTGCAGTTTTAGCCACAGAGACTAATTGATTTAATGCTGGACTTTTTTTTTAAAGGGGGGGGGGGGACTTTTTTTTTTTTTTTAAACTGCTTTTTTTTTTAAAGCAGTTTTTTTTTTAAAACTGCTTTTTTCTTTGCATGATTGTGTTTAAAGGGTGCAATATAACATGTATTTATGTTTTTTCTTTTTTAAAAAGTCTTATTTTTCATAAACTTCACCTTTATTGTAAGCCGCGCTCTCCTCTGTCCCCTGAATGACCGGTTGACTTCCTGAGTCTATGAAACCACTCCCTCAGAAACAGGCAGTGGGCCCAGATTGGTTAGTTTGGCCTGGTGTGTTGTTATTGGCTACACTGTCGCTCACATTGTCCGGAAGGTTACCTTTATGGGCGAAACGCGCATGTCATGAGCTCCTGTCCAGATGTAAATAATGGTCTCACACTGCAGTATCAGTTAGAGGTAGCCTGGATGCCAGCCCGAACTCCACCCACAACATTTTTTGGTTGGGACGTTCGGTCTGGACTCGATCCATTGAGGAGTAATTATGATCAGGCAAAAAATGATCGGGCCAATCAGATTGCCAGGGCGGGCTTTATACGATGATGGACAGATGATCTGCAGGGACGTAATCATCATGTTATCAAAGAGCGCTAACTGGTTCCAAAGATGACTGCATCTGGAGAATTCACCTTTGGCTAAGCCACGCCCTAGAATGTAGATTGACCAATCACAGCGCAGCCAAGAACGAGCTCCCACAGAGGTGGGACACTTTTTCACAGCGCTCCATTGACTTACACTGACTGGCGTCTCATATTTTTGGTCTCGGCAGGCTATTACCGTCGTAGTTTTATCCAAAATATGGTTAAACGCTGTGCCTCGGGCATTTGTAACACAGATACGCGTTTCCCAGAGATGCTGGAGGGGGGTGTCCACTGTCCATTTTTCCCTTTCCAAAACCGAAGTCAAATCCTGACGTCCTCAGTCAGCTAAACCCCGCAAAGATCAACAAGCACATCTTTTTTTTACTTCTAACCTTACTGTGAGTGTGAAGTAAAGTTATACAAGTTACACCGTTTTATAATGTTTTAGGTTATGATTTCGGTTCTCATTCCGGTTGTTGATACGCTAGCACACGCTGCTAATAAATACAACGTTATACTCGTGTAGTCCGTTTGCTTTTTAATAACAATTATAGAAGTGAATAGAGACCTACCCAGCTTTGCATGAACAGTGTTGCTCCCTGATATTGTTAGTCTCAGCCTCCGTCTCGATTAGTAGGAAATGCGGTGGTTCATTTTTTGACTGTGACCGGTAACGTTATGCTTTTGCCTCTATTTTGGATGCCTTGTTTTTTCTTGCGTTTCACCTGTATGTCTTGAATATAGCCTTCGAGTTCGAACGCATATTGCAGCCCCTTTTGCCTACTTCTATCGAACACTTTATTTGCTGCTTTTAGTGCTTTATAAAAGTTTGATAACATTTCAGCAGGAAGAGCTGTTACAGCATAAGCCATGCACAGAGCGCAGATGAAGTTTGACGGATGTAGCAACAGTAACTAAGGGGGGCGGGGCTTAGAGTATAGATGCCGCTGTCACTTCTGTTTTTAAAATTAATCGACAGCGCATTAATTTTAGTAGATAAACAGAAAACTGCAATCAAGGCATTTGTCGATCGGTGAGATATTCGGCAAAAGTGTAACTTATCAACCGGCTCTGATGGTCGCTAAGTTAAGAAGATAGGACGTAATGAAAAGCATGTGGTCGTTGGGGCTCCTTTGGTCGCACTCATTAAGGACCAAGTGAAAGAAGCAACACTCATTATTTTACTTCTAAAATATGTAAGTTCTGTTGTTGACACTTACTGCGTTGCTCTGATTGGTTGTAGGTCTGTCCGACTATCCGATTGAGTGCAGAGATTGTTTTTTTTTCCTGGTTCGGTTAAGACGCGCCTCATAATCAAAGCCCTACGGAGCGGTCTCAGACTCATATTCTGACCAGAATATGACGAAGTCAGGCTAAGTTTGAAGCAGAATCAGACCGAGAAAGCCGCGATGAAGAGAGTCGAGCAGAAACTCACCACACACGGCTCTTACTAAACGTTTCTGGATGATAATTTGCTACATTTTTTAACTTTATACACATTTATTTTACACCATAGCATCTGACTGGCAACAATAGCAACTGACTGGCTACTAATGTTTAACACAAACTGCGTTGGCATTAGTTTACGTTCTTGATCAAATCGAAAAATAACGTCATAAAGCATATAAACATGGAAAATATTAAAACATTAAAACATTAGTACTTATACAAAATTCAGGTCCATAATGTTTGTACGCGTTTGTAGACACAAAATAGCATAACTAGTAGCCTAGTAGTGACATTGTCTAAATGTCAGTTTTGGAGAGTATTCATGTAAACTATGTTGATTATGTCTTAAAGAGTAGGGTAGGCTATCGGATGTCATTGGACATGATCTCATGTCTTAAAGCTACAGTGGGTAATAAACCTAATGCAGTCTGTGTCCTTAATATTCAAGCAACAAAAGAAAAAGAGCATTCACTGTTTATCAATAGCTTAAATAAGGATTAATTGTATTTAAAGAGCACCTATCATGGATTTTTGAAAATGACTGTTCATGTAGTGTGGAATATAGGTCTAAGGGAACAAAAACATCCTGCAAAGATTTAGATCTGAAAGTGCACCGTATATGTATTGTCTTTCAAAAGTGAGAGTCGACTCTGAGTCTATGAAATAATTTTTTTAAACGAGTCATTAGCTGTTACATTGTGACGTAGACATGTCATTAGGGCTGTTGGAACGAATTCTGAAATTCGAATATAATTCGAATATTAAAAAAATCAATACTATATTGGCATTAACGATCCATAAGAATGTGTAATGTCGTAAATATTAATAATAGGATAAATTTGAGCATTTAATATTCAAATATTATTCGAATATTACATAAAATAAGGAATGGAATTCGAATAGTATTATAGAGGAAGATTGACAGCCCTACAGGTCATTGGCCGCTCCCAACAACTGCGCTCGCAGACTTGAAGTGACGTCTAGAACACATTAAAATACTTCAGCTGAATCGCATCATGTCGAGAAGACGCTGTGTTCTACATTGCAAAGACAGTTCAGCCACTTGTTTCCATTGTCCAGGGACAAGCATGTGAAGAATCAGTGGTCAGTATCAGTAGAATCAGTATCGCTCGATTGTGTTCTCATAATTTTAATGACGAATCATTTGCAAGCCGGTTGTTCCTGAAGGAGGGTTCAGTATCCAGTGTATATATGGATCAGGTTCGTCCTCCTCCGAATCACAATCTGTAAGTAATATTAATAATGCTTGCTGTTATGTTTTCTGTAGCATGCACAATATAGTGTACACTCCGCGCAGCTTCTAAGAGGGGTAAAGTTAGTTTTGTTTTTGATATTCACCAGACATTCATTGATAAATGGCAATTACCTCCTAAATGACTTCGCTCTATATAATAAGCACTGCCCCACAAAAGCCCCCGCAATGTGAGTTTCGCCTGGAAAGCTTGCTGTTGACGGAGACGTGAGTAAGGGACCGTGTGGAAAGTGCACTTTTTCTGACACGTTTGATCAAACACTATATACAATTTTCAACACTTGACAAGCTATAATCCTGGTTATGGGCGTTCCGTTGCCGACAGTCTCTGCCTACGGTTTACCAATAACAACTGACTGGGTCATTTGACCAATCGCCGCAGATTCACGTCACTCAAAGGAGGTGTTTGGGAAAATGAATCGTCGAACGAATCATTTAGGAGTCGTTGAGCAAATCAGTTAAAAATAAATGCATATTATAAGACTAATAAAGTGTTTTTTTATTCTTTGCATGCACGTTAAACTGTTTTTGGGAACTCCTAAAACAAAAATAGGAACATTTCAAATGCTTAAATTCATACAAATAAATATGTCTCCTTGAAAGAATAAAGAATGATGTATGCAAGTAGTTATAAAGAATGCATATATCATTCGTTGAAAAGAAGACGGATTTACTTGAGGAAAAGTGGTTTTATTTAATTGTAAGATATTTTTTAAGATAAGTCACAGTAGTTAAGTCTCTATCTGTATTGCATGTTCAAACTTAAAAATCCTTCATATTAATAGGTTATTAATAGATGTTTTCTCTGGGAGTATATGGGTTTGGATATTTTAGAGAAATTCTAAATGAATGCATTACAATTTAACTAAACCTATTATATTTTAGTCAACTAAATCTGCTGTAGATTTAGTCGAATAAAATCGTATTGAATTTTGTCTATTAAAACAATTCATATGACTAAAACTAAATGGAATTTTAGTTAAAAGACCATGATTAAAACTAAATCCAAATTCACTGTAAAAATTAACACTGCTTCAAACTCTCCACTCTACCAACAAAGATTTTGTGGAAAATAACACTTTACCCTCATAGAGGTTTTCCTGTTCATTAGGTAAACATGAAATAGGACAGGGGTAATTAATGGGAAATTCCCCCCCCAAAGACACACCAAAAAATACTGAGCTTACTACTTCCATTTGCCAAATCAAAAACACAGCTTCATGAAGCAGAAATACAAATCCACACGTAGTTATACGTTACTACATGTATTTACTATAGTAATGACAGTAAATTGTGCATAATTACAAGTAACTAACCCTAATCATGTAGCTCTATAGTGAGTATGTGTAGTCAATTAAAATGAAAACTTTAATAGTGTAACCCTTTTTCTCAATTACATGTTCTTAGAGAACTAATGAAGGAACTTTAATAATAATAATAATTTGCTACATTTATATAGGGTACTATATAATAGGTGATTTGCTGGCTCTTTGTAGAAATCATCTGTAATTCTTTGCATAATATTCTCTTAATAAATGTGCAAAAATGGTACATATTGTGTTTGTTGGGGAGACTTTGAGAGTCTTTTTTGGAGGGAATCGGTGTGACTGCTGGGCTTCCTGGTTTTCCCACTGTGCTGTTTTGAGTCTGAATTCTGAAGCTCAACTGAGAACTGGCTGCCCTTCCCCCACTCTAGCAAGCTCACTATCTCTCTCTCTCTCTCACACACACACCCACACACACACACACACACACACACACACACACACCCACACACACAGTCACCAGAGAGAGGTAGAAAGGGAAAATCATTTCTCCTGGGTCCTAGACCTAGAAGAGTTTAGTGCTTATGAAAGATAATATCTGCAGGGAAGAGTGCAAGCATGTGAAAACTCGCTGGCTATTCCAATGAAATAAATGTGATTTTCCTACTTTTTAGCATAATTATCTGTATTAATTATAACTATGACTATTCCTGTTATGAACTGGTTATAAATGTTAAGTAACTTGTGTGTATGAGGAAAAAATTACTTGTCAGTTTGTTTTTTTTCTTAGCTGCTATTTATTTTTTAAACCTGATAATAGGCGTGAATAATCGGGTGACCAGATCGTAAAACACAATACAAAGCTTAAATTTATGTGCTCACCTCTGATTCGGCATGAATACAAATGTTTCCATGGCTAAAATGTAACCTTTAATTGCTAACTATTATTTATTTTAAAAAAAATAGCTTTGTGCTTCACTCGTGTCATAATTTTCATGTAAAAAAGCTAGGGCTGAAACAATTCCTCGAGTTACTCGATTACAAAAATTCCTCGAGGCAAAAAATCTGCCTCGAAGCCTTGTTAAATTCCTATGACGTGCACTTTACGCGCACACAGGGATCTGATTGTTTCACACGGACCGTTGTTCAGGAAGTACACCATAGCGCATGATACATTTGACTTCATAAATGGCAGAAAATGTCTAAATTTTGGGATCATTATATGTTTATAAAGGGAGAGAACAAGATGCAATGTGTCTGCCAACTCACGCATTCAGCTTGAGACTCGCACAATTGAGCCAATTCTCACTCTCACGCCATACCCCCGATTTCTCACGCTGAAGTGTCAATCCCTTCGGTCAAATGCCTGAAAGATGAGTTTGTCTATAGATCTACCTGTTGAGCCACTCGTGATCGACTAGTTTTACCACCGCATATTAATTCGCAAGTTAAAATATCCTGTAATCTAGTGCGAGCGCGCAAGCGAGATGTTGAGCTCCTAACCGTGGCTTGCGCACGACGGCAGAGAGGTAAGCGAGCGCGTGCACCCATGTCTCTCTCACGCGCCAGTCAGACCAATTGCGGCAATTTGTCTATAGGCGTATAAATGCCACGAGAAATGACATTCGTGATATAGATACGAACTTTCATGAGATCGGGCTCCTCAATCAGTGATTCAACCGTGGAAAGACGTCAGTAAAAGGCGTGTAAACAATGTAATGTAACATCATATTTACCTCAGAAAATTAAAAAAAAAATCCAGTGACCATAAACTCGTTAGCCAGCTAAAAAAAATTTACTCTAGAGCAGCATTTTGCCAAATACATGCACCATATTACATATTCATTATAATTTATTAAATTTTTCAATATTTAATGCAATAGTTAATATTTGTTTGAAAAAAAATCTGGCAAGTTTTTATGCAGCCACCATTTAAATGTTTATATTTCATATAACATTATTATAAAATAAATAAAAGTGTAATTTAAGTGTTTGTGTACAAATCAGGTAATTTTTAGCTTCAATATTATAGGCTAATGAAGCATAGTGGGCTACAACTGACTCCCAGTTTTACAGCATTAGTTGAGATTTGTTTTCCTTGAGAAAATTTGCCATGTATTGTACCTGATATCCAAAATAATCAATATTGAATCGATTTGTGAAATTGGTGTCAATACCCTGCCCTAACTTGAACAATGTATTTTTCAATTTTTAAGTTTTTAATTTTTATTTTAAACAATTTTTTTTAAAGATTTATATTTTTATATACAGTATAATTTTGCTTAAAAAAAACCCACATCTTATTCTTGTTTAAAAGCATTTACATAATATATATGAATAAATGGAGTGTGATAAAAAGGTGACTTTGAAATTGTGGCGTTAAAGGTGACGCGAGACGAGAAAAAAATTGAGTGCACCTAAATTTTGTGCAGGTGCACCTAAATAAAAAAGTTAGGCGCACCAGTGCAACCAAGGCAAAAAGATAGCATGGAGCCCTGCCCCATTGTAAAAACAAAAAATCCACTGCATGATCAAACATTTAGGTGAGATAATTAAACCCCCCAATTAAAAAATCCCCCCACAATAGTCACCTGAGGGGGGGCTTCCCCCCATTTTAAATAATGAAATTCAGGCCCTAAATGAATGTCTGTATAAATCCTGATTGAAGCATCCCTATAAATAGTTAGGAAGCAGTGAAGCATCCCTATTAATAGTTTAAATACATGATAAAAAGGCAGCTTCAAATTGATCGGTATCAGCAGATACTGCTTCCTGTAGAGGAATTTACCTTTTAGAAATTGTATTTAATTGTTTTAGAAAATGATTGTTAAATGGTTTGGGATTTTACTTGTACTATAAAACCTGTCTGTCTATTAGCTGGTGGTCAAGACGTATATGGACATGGATCAAGACTCAGAGGAGGAAAAGCAGCAGTATTTGGCTCTGGCTCTTCACTTGGCCTCTGAGTTCTTCCTGCGAAACCCCAACAAGGATGTACGGTTACTCGTGGCCTGCTGTCTCGCTGACATCTTCAGGATCTATGCTCCAGAGGCCCCATACACCTCACATGACAAGCTCAAGGTATGAAATTTACTCCTGAAAAGATAAACATCTTGTATTTGAATTTCTTGATAAACTGAACTCCTGCTTTCACACCTTTTCATAGTTCCTAGTATTATTGGTGTAAGATCCTGGATTTTGGTGCATTCGCACCACATGAACTAGGAACGATTTTAGTTCTAGGAACTCTTTTGGAGGAACTAATTAAGCTCCTACTTCAGAGTTGGGCTTAAACCAGCACTATGTAGTTCACACTATGTTGAGCTTGTGTTGTTTGAAGACTTGAGAGTGCGCACGCGTGGCTCTCTCTCTCTCTGCTCGTTATGTGCCCTGTCCAAGCATGCCGCACAAGCCCACAAAAGTGAAGCCAAAACGTCTCGATCGCCACCCTGTGACCGGTCCTAGTATAGGTCATAACCCTCACCTCCCCATGTTATTCAACGGGACGTGACCAACTAAACAATTAAAATACACTTCACATATCCTTTATCCAAAGATACTTTCTGTCATTTATATCACGCTGATGTAATTTCAATTTTTTGTTTTTAAAATAAGTTTGTATTTAGTTAGTTATTTGATGCTTTAAACACGGTGCTGTGACATCATGATTGACAGCTGTGATTGACAGGTTGTCTGTGAGTAGTAGTCACTGCTGAAGCACCAGCAGACTTTTGTTCATAATGTTGACTCTGGTTAGTAGTTGTATTTACCTTATTTTAACGAGGTACTGCAATCAGCGGACATCATTGGAGACAAAGGCCACTTAAGAAATGTGCGGGCGTGTGCTTGCAAAAGATTCAGCGAGAGTGAGGGCGTGGCCTTGAATTCGCGTCTTTACTTCCTGCTCACGACTGCGCATGTCTGGTCCCGAAAACACAAAGTGCGCAGACTCAAGTCCCAAGATGTCAGCGCCATATCGGGACATGGCTGCTTCAGTTCTCTCCGATGGAAAAGAGTGGAGCAGCGTCGTCCATCTTTTTTACAGTCTATGGCCCTGTCAAGCGCAGCAGTCATTCTATTCTACATCACACACCGATCAAAATAGGCTTTGGCGGGACAATAATTTGCTTTGATTAACAACACGAAACTAAAAAACATACCCGGCCTCTGTTTGAGACCGGCTTTTATTTACCCAAACCTGCAGACACACCAGGCGTGTAAAAGAGACAGACGTCTATTTGGGACTGATATTATTTGAAGTTTTACAGTAGGAACTAGTAGACTTTTCTTGCAATAAATGAGTATTACAATAAATTGTTTTAATTTTTTGAATTTTCTCCTTAACCTCTTACTGTTCCTGTTGGCTAAGCATAGAATAATAATTAAAAAAAAACTCTTATGTGTCAAGCCATCAGTACCGAACCGAAAACCGTGGTTAAAAAACCAAGGTATGTATTGGACCATGGACTAACTGTATTGTTGCATCCCTAGTAAACACACAGATTATAGCCTATATATTTACTCCACAAAGTAACAGTGAAAACAGTGAAAGATGGGCCTCTTAACGTTCACGCTGAGGAGAAAATCCCACGCAACTTTGAGGGGACCAAGAGCTACTAACTTTTCATTACTGTCTTCTTTCTACGTATAATAGTTCTATCTAATATCATATTTGACAGATAGTAAACTAATGAACAGGGAAAATGCGAGTGCTGTGAGCTCACGCTCTGGCGTTCTCTGCAGCAAATAAAGGTTCTCTGCGCCATCAAAAATCACAACAACACTAGGGTTTACGCCACTTCAGAGTACGCCTTTAGAACTATTCGGTGCGAACCTCATGTCAAACTGACTCTTTTTTTTTTTATCCTTTCTTTAATCCGAGATTAGCTTTATAGCTCAGGCACACCAATTTAATTAATTTTCACTTTTTTCCCCACATCTAGGAAATTTTTCTCTTCATTACACGGCAGTTGAAGGGATTAGAGGACACTAAGAGCCCACAGTTCAACAGATATTTTTACTTGCTGGAGGTGAGATTGTTCATTCAATCAATCTTTCAGAAAAAAAAATTATTTATCTTTTCAATTCTGCATTTTGACAAATATCTTTTGTGTGGATGTTTAAATTAAAATTTAATTTTCATGCTCAGTTTTTTTTTTATCAGCAACATAGCAGCAATAATTACAAGTCTGTCTTACATTTTAAAATTTAGCATGTAGTCTGATTGTCATAGCTGAAATTTTTAACTTGACCTGCACAGAACCTGGCATGGGTGAAGTCCTACAACATCTGTTTTGAATTGGAGGACTGTAATGAGATCTTCATCCAGCTCTTCAAAACCCTATTTTCTGTCATCAAGTAAGTTTAATTTTAAGTGAGTTTAATCATATCTTCTGTTACTCAACGGGGCTCTTTTTAATCAGGACTTCTCTCTTTCAGTAACAGCCATAATCAGAAGGTGCAGATGCACATGCTGGACCTGATGAGTTCCATCATCATGGAGGGAGATGGAGTGACGCAGGAGCTACTAGACACAATCCTCATCAACCTGATCCCTGCTCACAAAGTAGGCAAAAGACTTCTTGCATCTTATTTCCAAGTTCAGTTCCAGATAGTGTGTGATTCGACCTCTTTCTGTGCTTTAGAACTTGAATAAGCAGGCATATGACCTGGCCAAGACTCTTCTGAAGAGAACGGTTCAAACCATCGAAACCTGCATCGCCTCAGTGAGTCACAAAATAATTTGTTTTTGTCCTGTCTTTCCAGAATTTAGTACAGTTCATTGTTATAATGTTCCATTCCCATTGTAAAAAAGACAAAATACTGTTTCAGATGTTGTATTAACTTAAAAATCTCTTTCTCTTAAGTTTTTTAATCAGGTGTTGGTGATGGGAAAGTCCTCCGTGAGTGATCTGTCCGAGCATGTATTTGACCTCATTCAGGAGCTCTTTGCAATTGACCCTCTGCTCCTTGTCTCTGTGATGCCACAACTTGAGTTCAAATTGAAGGTGACTAAATGCACATATACTTGTGCACTTGCTTGCATACAAACATATTTAGATCAATAATACATCTGTTTGTTGTTGTTGTTTGTATAGAGTAATGATGGAGAGGAGAGGTTGGCTGTGGTGAAACTGTTGGCTAAACTATTTGGAGCAAAAGACTCTGAACTGGCCACTCAGAATCGCCCACTCTGGCAGTGTTTTCTTGGCAGGTGAGGCTATCCTACCATTAATAAAATTGGACTGAAAGACTGATTTGGAATATTTATAATTTTATACCTTTTTTCCCCTCAAAGGTTCAATGACATTCATGTTCCTGTGAGACTGGAATGTGTGAAGTTTGCTAGCCACTGCCTGATGAACCACCCAGATCTTGCCAAGGATCTTACAGGTGTGTTCAGGTTAAATGTGATTTTTGCTGTTTTCCCATCATTTTTCCATTTCAAGCATCGCTTGACTCGTAAGCATCTTGTGTAACTTGTGATGTGCTATTTGTCACATCAGATTTTCTGAAGGTGAGGTCACATGACCCGGAGGAGGCAATCAGACATGATGTCATTGTAACCATCATCAATGCAGGGAAGAAAGACCTGAACCTGGTGAATGATCAACTGTTGGGGTTCGTCAGAGAGAGGATGTTGGACAAGAGGGTGAGAAAGATGCAGAGTTACTCTGAAGTACTGAAAATTTAGACCTGCTTAATTCAAGTTAGGGCTGCACGATACTGTAAAAAACTAGCATTGCAATATTTAATTTTTCTGCAAAATATATGATACATGCAATATGACCAAATAATACAGGATTTTTTTTAATAGAACACTTAAATAGCTACATTTGGAAAGAGTGAATCATTCTCGAATGAGTATTGGGGTTGTTTATATTAGGGAGTGAATCTACATAGAACATTAATTTTAAAAAGCTGAAAAATTACATTTTACTCTGAAGATTTTTTTTGTCAACCATCTTTTTAGGACTAAACAATTCTGAAAAACTTTAAATTACTTTGGGTGTTCACACTTGGTTATACTCTGTACAAAAAAACTCTTTCATAGGCTACATTCCCATTATATGTGACCCATTTATGACCATAAAATATTTAATATTTTATTTTCATTATTACATAATATGAATCCAAATAAACTATTGCACAAAAAATGTATTAATTAATAATTCTATAGTAATTAATACAATTTGTAATTATTATCTAATAGATATATAATATATATTTGATGGATAATATTTATCACAATCCAGTATCAGTTTTGTTTTTTCGTGGAGCCCCAATTCAAATCCTGCTGAAATGTAAATGCAAAGAAAACTGAGAAAAATTTTTTTAGAACCCCACATATCCCTATATGTTATGCCCTCTGGTTTTTAAAAGCAAATTTGTATGTTTTGTTTCAGTGGCGTGTCCGTAAAGAAGGAATGATGGGTTTGGCTCAACTGTATAAGAAGTACTGTCTGCACCATGAGGCCGGGAAGGAGACCGCTTTGAAAATCAGCTGGATTAAAGACAAACTCTTACACATCTACTACCAGAACAGCATAGATGACAAGTAGGAGCCACACACGCATGTGTACACAAGTTCTGTCATGTGGTTAATTGAAAAATGTATTTTCATTAAAACAGTGCAGCATGTCTAATATGGAAACTTCAGATACTTAAAGTGTGTTTGTGTATCAGGTTGCTGGTGGAGAAGATCTTTGCACAGTACATGGTTCCTCACAGTCTGGAGACTGAAGAGAAGATGAAGTGTCTGTACTACCTTTATGCCTGTCTGGACACTAACGCAGTCAAGTGAGTCTTAATCGACTGATTCTTTTTTTCAAAAGCCTCATCAGATTGCCAAGAGAGTGTCTCTGGTTCTCATCTGACAGTTTTGGGCAGTATCACAGTACTTCTATTAACAGCAATCATCCTACTGATGTGCTCCATTATGTCAAGAAGAGTGTCTATTTGTTTTTCAGAGCACTGAATGAAATGTGGAAGTGTCAGAATATGCTGAGAGGGCTGGTTCGAGAACTGCTGGACTTACACAAACTGCCTACAGTAAGTCGCACGAAAACACTATGGGGCCGTTCACACAGAATGTGTTTATCCATTGCACTGCATTTTTTCCCCCCATTGTTTTTCTATGTAAACACAAGCTAGAAGGAAATATTTGACCATTGTGCTTGCGTCTTTCATCTTTTGCGCTTTTAAAAATGTGGTACTCAATTTAAAAGAAGTTTAACTTTTTAAAAAAAAACGTCTCTGGATCGTGATTTTTTTTTTCTCAGTTCCTTCGTCGTTTGTGTGAGTTTTGTCCCTGATACTGTCACCTGCAGTACATATGTGAATCTACTATTAGAATATCCACACAAACACACCAGTGTTAAAACTGACCATAAATAGTTTCCAAGTTGGAGGTGTTGAATAATTAAAAAAAAAAGGTTTCAAAAGAACTTCAAAAATGCGAAAATGTGAAAGCTCTCGGCGGCGTGCACATGCATATTACGTGTTTAGTCTATGTATGCGCATTTGAATATATATATATATATATATATATATATATATATGTGTGTGTGTGTATATATATATGTATATATGTATGTATGTATGTGCGCAGGCGTCTAGTCTTTCTCTACAAATTGACCTCGGCAAACTATCTGTCTGGCCTTAAGAAGGAATTATTTTGACCATTTTATCTGTACAGAGGTAAAGGGAAGGGATCAACTGTAACACCATTTTACCATTTCTATTTAAAGTTTGAAGCGCATCGAAACAACAGTGGTTGACTCCAAAAGCGCTCAGGGCCGTTTATGGTAATGATCTTACAGCGCTACGTCCTCCCTTTATCTAGAACCAAACGTGCCTCATTTGTAATTTGTACACATCAACAATTTGTAAACCTGTTTTCACAAGCACTTATAGCTTACCCTGCAGTTTTCTGCTAAAATAAAAGCTTGAGGGTTTTACTCTTGCAAGTGAAGAAATTGGGTGATAAATATTATAATTTTACTTCTGTTAAAGTACAAGAATATACATATCCCAGTAGTATCAAATATTGTATTGAATATTTATATTTTTCTAGGTATTGTATCAAATTATAAATCAAGATGTTTTGGTGTGTAGATGTCAGCCATGTCCACAGCATGTCCTATTATACTGGATATGCATTTATATGAAAATATTCTATAAGACATCAAAGGGCATTATTATTTTTACGTCACTTTTACATGCCGAAGCATACAAATGACAGATGTCAGTGACAGACAAAAATATGTAATGGTACAACATTGGCTAATAGCAACTTGTACTAATGTTAAGAATACACTAATCAAACAAATGTTCAGCTAAATTGAAGTGGTGATCAAAGCAGCAATTTGTTATTTTGTAACTGTGTGTATATGAGTGTATATGAATTTTGCTGCTGTGGAGGCATGACTGTTGATTTTCTCTTTCTGCAGTCTGAAGCAAATACCACAGCCATGTTTGGAAAACTTATGAACATCGCTAGTAAGTACACACACTATATATATATATATATATATATATATATATATATAAATTAATAGTTATTGAAACCAACAGGTTTTACATGTGTGCTTTTGTCCATCTCTCTCATATTCTCAGAGAATCTCCCAGACCCAGGCAAAGCTCAGGACTTTATGAAGAAGTTTAATCAGGCTCTGGGTGAAGATGAGAAACTACGTCTTCAGCTTGAGCAGCTCATCAGCCCCACCTGCTCCTGTAAACAGGCTGAACAGTGTGTGGTGAGTTTAAGGCAAAACCATCATATTTACTACTGCACGTTTCAAGCTCACATTATAACTAATTATAAGCATGCTGTATAAAATGTATATGATTAAGACATGTTTCAACACTTTACTACAACACAACACTTTAAGAAGCTATGTATTTAATATTATAAAGATACAAGTTATCTAAGAGTGGAGTTTCCTTTCAGAGGGAAATAACACGGAAGCTGACATTCCCCAAGCAACCCACAAACCCATTCCTGGAGATGGTAAAATTCCTGCTGGAGAGAATCGCACCAGTTCACATCGACTCTGAGGCCATCAGGTAGGGAATGAGGTCAAATGGCATATGAGAATTGGTTTTGAGAATGTTTTTTTTGAAGGGAGTAGTAGTTAGTGACCGTCATCCAGGTTTTCAGATTAACAGGCTTTGTTGACATTGGCGCCCCAGATATCTGGCTGAGTGTTTTGTTATGTAGCCGTTTAGTTTTTAGTCTGAACACTAAAAAAAATGTACGTTCATGCATTTAACATTTATAACTATTTGTTTGTTTATTTATTTATTTACAAGGGATGGGTCAATGATCTTGAGCATAAATTGTTTTGGACATAAAAAATATAACTTGAATTATATTTTACTATATTTATTTCTATTTTATTACATTTACTCTAACAACTATTGTAAAAATACCGTACATTGACTACAATGCCTAAAACTCTAATTTGAAGTAAAATAACTGCAGACAGGGTGAAGCACAGTCACAGAGAATGTATTCTCTTTTTTTAAACAACGGTATCCGATAAGGACTGTCAGTGCACCTGCAGATGTAAAGGGAGAACATGAATAAGAGAGAAAGAAAAACTGAGTGGGAGAGAGATAAGCGCAATATGGGCCATGTGCTTGTTTCCCCCCCCCTTAGCGGTTGTGTAACTGTCTGAATAGCTTTTTAACAGTGAGACATCTTGTGGGGATGAAGTGTAACTACAGGTATTGTGTAGACTTTTTTTTGGATCAATAATAATGTGTTTGTGTGTGTGTGTATATAGTGCCCTGGTTAAGCTGTTAAATAAATCAATTGAGGGCACTGCTGATGATGAAGATGAGGGAGTTACTCCTGATACTGCCATCCGTGCTGGACTTGAGCTGCTTAAGGTACTGTTCGTATTTACAATGTACTAGTTTAAAGTTTTCAATATAAGGGTAAACAGAATTTCTTGCTTTTTTTAAACAAGTTTTAAGTACTATATAGACATACAATCACATTTAAAATTGGTACAAATAAAAGTAAATTGCTACAAAAGCATAGGCTATTGTTCCAACCAAGTGTCTGACTCATTTAGTAATATTCTTCAATATTTTAGGGTGTGTTCACACCTGCAATGTTTGGTTAGATTAAAAGGAACCCTGGTGCGATAGCTCTGTTAGTGCGGTTAATTTAAATAAGTGTAAAAGCTGCCATCCGAGCCTTAGTGCGCAGATCGAGATAGCTGAAAATATGGGTCTTGGTCTGCACACACACGAACTGAAACAAACGATGACCCAAAGACATGACCTAATGACTAAACGAACCAAAAACAGGACATGTCACAAGATGCAACCTTAAAAGGACAGAATGATCAATAGGGTTGGGTATCGGTTGGGTTTTATCCAATACTAGTACCTACTCGGTATTTTTTAAACGGTTCTGGTACCTAAACGGTTCTTGAAATGGTATTTAAGAAAACGAAACCGCACACACTGTCAAAAAATAATACCCCTTTATTTACAGGGCCAAACTGGACGCAATATTGATTTACAATATAAATACAAGAAACATGGTAATAATAAATAAACCAATATAAAATAAAAGTTCACTTTTACATATTATCAAATAAAACAATATTGTATCAAACAAGGTAATTATACTGGAGATTAATAGAGATTACTACCAGGGTAATATAAAATGGACATGGCTACAGGTTCCCATGTTTTGTCTGCTTGAACTAGTCATGTAAGATATCTGGTTGGCCATTTACTAGTTAAGCTCTTAGCCAGTCTGATATTTCGTTCCCACTGCATCTTAGCTACACAGCTTTGAGTAAACATATGAAAGAGAATGTCTCTGTGTAACCCATGTTCTCTGAATAGGGAACGAGACGCTGCGTTCTCTGCCAAACTCCTCGCGCTGCTGACAAGCTTCCTTTTTCGGCAGAAAAATTTGAGGAGCAGATGATGCACGCGCTAATATAATATGATGACGTGAGCGTCAAGGGGGCGTGAATCCTGATTCTATGTCTGATTCTTCAGACAATCGTTCTGACGCGTAATTTTACACGTGAAATGCAGCCAAACCTTGCAGCGTTTTGTCTTCGTCATCTTCATTAATCCCTTCGCTATCAGCAGACGTAGGAGAAGGAGAAGAGCGAGAGACTGCGTGTGTGCGCCTCATGCCACAGACTCAGGCACCGAAATCAGGCACTGAAATTTTCATTCTTATTCGGTCTGGTTACTACCGTTTATGTCTGACCGGTTCCCTATTGGCACCGAGTTTCGGTACCCAACCCCTAATGATCAAGCATAGCTGTTTTTTCTCCTCATAGTCACGATGTTGTCCATCATAGTTCAGTACAGGCAGCAGATCTTCATTTGTGCGTGTGACGGAGGAATTCCTGCCGCTGTTTTGACTCCATTACACCTTTTATAAGCTCTTCACGTGTGGTCAGCTCCATCATATACCATCCTTTGTACACACTTACAGTGAGTGCATTTGGCCCAGCACACAGCATTGTTTTGGATGTTCGACAAGTTCAGTCACAAAATATACATCAAAAAATCTTTTTTTTTTTCTTCTTTAGGTTCAGTGTTAAGCTAAGCGAAGCAGGACTAGATGTATTTTCTTTCTTGTTTTTTGTCCGGACCCAAAAAAAGTTCTAAGTTTGCTGTTCTGTTTTCCCTTTCTCAGGTTTTGTCATTTACTCACCCCACTGCATTCCACTCAGCTGAGACTTATGAGTCCTTGCTGCAGTGTCTGAAGATGGAGGACGATAAAGTGGCGGAAGCAGCAATACAGATCTTCAGAAACACGGGACAAAAGATCGAGACTGAACTGCCACAAATCCGCTCGTATGAACACTTCCCAAATGCATACACGCAACTGTTTGGAGCCAGAAACAACATCTTAAACTCATTATATACTTACTGATACAAACTCTTCAGTCTCATCAAACTTTATTAATACCAAATTCAAAAGAAAAAATGTGTAGTTAAATGTTCTCTAAATCTGTGTACAGGACTCTAATTCCCATACTACATCAGAAGGCAAAACGAGGTACCCCCCACCAGGCCAAACAGGCGGTCAACTGCATCCATGCCATCTTTCACAACAAAGAGGTCCAGTTAGCACAAATATTTGAGGTAAATCTATGTGCATAAAAGCATTTTCACAAATGCAGTCTTTGCTTAAAATGCCACCAAATGTATAACACACACATTTTTTTGACCGTCTAATCCTGTGAATGTTACGATAATGAAAGAAATTGAGTTTTTTACGGCAGGCAAGTTTTTCATATATGCCTTTTTGTCTCGGTCTCTTCAGCCATTGTCTCGCAGTCTGAATGCAGATGTGCCTGAACAGCTGATCACTCCACTCGTGTCTCTTGGACACATCTCCATGCTGGCCCCGGATCAATTTGCGTCGCCCATGAAGTCAATCGTAGCCAATTTTATCGTGAAGGACCTTCTGATGAATGACAGAGTGAGCATATTGATGTATTATTCTGCTTTGGGCATGGGGGAATCATTTTATTGCCTCGCATGGTAAACTAACCCTCTTTCCCTGTCAGTCTGTGGGAAACAAGAATGGGCGCCTCTGGACAGCTGATGATGAGGTTTCCCCTGAAGTGCTGGCTAAGGTAAATGTCTTTGAGTAATCAGGTTGAAAACAACATATCTTGTTCGTTTGTGTGTATACATGTGCATGTCTGTGTTTCCAGGTGCAAGCCATTAAGCTGTTGGTCCGCTGGTTGCTGGGAATGAGGAATAATCAGTCTAAATCGGCTAACTCTACTCTCAGACTCCTCTCAGCCATGCTGGTCAGTGAGGGAGACCTCACCGAGCAAAAGAAAATCAGGTACTAACTGGGTGTCAGGACTCTCCAAAGTAATTTTCTGTAATTATGAAAGCTGCCCTAATCTTGTAATAGGCCTCTAACCTGTGTGTTTGTGGACACAGCAAGTCTGACATGTCTCGACTGAGGCTTGCAGCGGGGAGCGCCATCATGAAACTGGCACAAGAGCCTTGTTACCATGACATCATCACTCCAGAGCAGTTTCAGCTCTGTGGACTCGTCATTAATGTAAGTTCAGTACAAGACTACTTGGACTCTTATGAAACGCATAATAAAATTATTATGTAGCTATAAAGTTATTAGATTATATTAAAATTACAATGATCTCATTTTAATGGCTTAATTCTGTACTATCTATAAATAAGTTGCTTCAAGTGAATTTAACATTAATGCGTGCAGTCCAATAATTTAATTTGTTACCTTGAATACATTAACACTTCAGATGAAAGAGTCTTGGAAATGCATAATTGTAGTCATTTTATTTACAACGGTCTTAAAAGTACAGCGGCAAAAACAGTTGTACAAAATGGCTTTCTGTTGGTACATGAAACATTGACTAACATAAGTGGACATGTTAGGGCATGCTACAAAAGCATATATTAGCCATACTACCACAACTTTGCATTTTTTCCGAATTTCCTTCCCTTTCCCCTCTCTTCATAGGATGAGTGCTATCAGGTGCGGCAGATCTTTGCTCAAAAGTTACATGTTGCCCTGGTGAAGTTGTTGTTGCCACTGGAGTACATGGCTGTGTTTGCTTTGTGCGCTAAAGACCCAGTGAAAGAGCGACGTGCTCATGCCCGACAGTGCCTACTCAAGAACATCAGTGTCCGCAGAGAGTACATCAAACAGAATCCCATGGCCCATGGTAGATAACATTTCTGTCTTTTGCTATAACACTGAGGCAATAACTATTTTCTACAGGATTGCATGAATGACAAAGACTTAAATATCCTGCCTGTTCTCTTATTCTGGTTTTTCAGAAAAGCTGCTGTCTCTCCTCCCAGAATACGTGGTACCATACATGATCCATCTTCTAGCTCATGATCCAGACCTTACCAAACCACAGGATTTGGAGCAGATCAGAGACGTCAAAGAGTATGACTGTTATACAGATTTACGAACTTTTGCAGTTTCCCCCTTCTATACACAGAAAGCTACATGATCTGACCAATACTCTCAAATTGTAATACTAAACCTTCTCTTTTTATTTCTGAGTAGTAGATAGTAGTAGAGTGAGTAGATACAGATACCAAGGTTCTCACAGGATGTTTGTTTTAAAACTTTTTAAACTAATTCAGCTGAAAATGTATTTTACCAGGTGCTTGTGGTTCATGCTGGAGGTGTTGATGACAAAGAATGAGAATAACAGCCACTCATTCCTGAGGAAGATGGTTGAGAACATCAAACAAACAAAAGATGCACAGGCCCCAGACGACCCAAAGGCAAACGAGGTCCGTATCAACAACAAATCATGTAGAGTGTTTGTGTTTCTGAATCCCAGTGTTTTTTACTCTATTTTCATGCATTTACAGAAACTTTACATTGTGTGTGATGTGGCATTATTTGTGATCGCAAACAAGAGCACTTCATGTCATCTGGACTCCCCAAAAGATCCTGTGCTGCCTAGCAAGTTCTTTACCCCACCTGATAAGGTAACAACCAATCTGACTATCCATAATTGCGCTTTACATGTGACCTGACTACCAAACTCATTCCATCTTTTCCTATGTACAGGATTTTGTCAATGATAAGGAGTATCTCTCACCAGAGGCAAAAATAGTTCTGCAGACAGGGAAAATCCAGGTAAGTTTTGTCACCTCTGTATGTGAATGATACCCAGATGACACATTTGTGTAAACATTCATTAATGGCAAAGGCTTGATTACTGCTCTACGTTAAAATGTTTTTGGTTGGCAGCTTTGTTGTTGTTTTTTTGTTTGTTTTTAAAGAAATTAATATATCAAGAACACATTAAATTGATCAGTGACAGTAAAGCCTTACATTGTTACAAAAGTTTTGAGGAAGAAAAAAAAGTATGGTTTCTATAAAGCAGCAAATCTGTTCTAGCCTGTCTTCGTCATACTCATATTCTAGTCAGAATGTGAGTCTGATACTGCTCGATAGGGCTTTGATTATGAGGCGTGTCTTAACCAAACCAGGAAAAAAAAAACTCTGCAATTGGTAGACCAACAACCAATCAGAGAAGCTATGCATAGTTGTCAACAGATCTCAACTGCACTCACGCTGGAAGTAGTAAAATAATGAGTGTTGCTTCTTTTACTTGGTCCTCCATGAGTGCGACCAAAGGAAAAACCACAACGACCACATCCCATCTTCTTTGCGACCATCGGAGAGGGCTGATAAATGAAACTTTTGCCGAATCCTGTTGGAAGGACTGCAAACACACCTTTCCGATCGACAAATGCCTTGAATGCAGTTCTCTGTTCGTCTTTTAAAATAAATGCGCCGCCGATTTCTTTTACAACAGACGTGATAGCGGAATCTATTCATCTCAATTCTCCAGTTGCAGTCCAAACCAGTTGAACCAAAGTGCTCTTTGATAACATGATTACGTAACTGATATCTACGACCGATCATCTGTCCATCGTCGTATAAAGCCCTCCCTGGCAGTTTGATTGGCCCTACGATTTCTGAACCGATCATAATTACTTCTCAATGGGTCGAGTCCAGACCAAACTTCCCTACCAAAAAATGTTGTGGGTGGTGTTCGAGCTGGCATCCAGGCTACATCTCTTCTCAACATTGACAATAAAAAAAGTTTCTTGAGCACCAAATCCGCTTATTAGAATGATTTCTGAAGGATCATGTGACACTGAAGACTTGGAGCAATGATGCTGAAAATTCAGCTTTGCCATCTCAGGAATAAATTATATTTTAAAATAGAAAACAGTTCATTTAAACTGTGTAAACATATTATACAATATTGTTTTAGTGTATTTTGAACAAATACATTTAAATGTAAAAATATATATAGAAATTCATTTTAAATTGTAATATTTCACAATATAAAGTAAATGCTGCCTTGGTGATAATAAGAGACTTTTCACAAACATTAATAAATCATACCGACCAGTAGTGTTAATTGCCAGTATTTATAAAAAATGAGTGCATGCATATATTTTTCACTTAATTCAAACATTAGAACATTACTTATAATCTCCAAGGAAATGTATTTTAGGTTCAGCAGACAAAAAGTTTAGGAACTCCTAGTTTGTTGGGAGTTATCTGGACACAGGGATATATCAGTGTGACAGACTTCTTTTTGGAAAGTTGTATTGAAATGATGCAACTACTAATTGAATTCCTTGACTGCATTACGTAGCTCATTTGTTACTTAACACATTCATATTTTTCAGCAACCACCAAAGCAGACAGGTGTGTTGGGGGCAGTGAACAAACCTTTAACGGTAACTGCTCGGCGACCGTTCATTAAAACCACCACCTCTGACACAGGGAGCAACGCAAGCACTAACTCCCAACCCAGCTCGCCTGCAACAAATAAGAGCAGGTTTGTGCTCATCGAATTTATTTATTTTTACTTTTCGTTCTCTATGATGTAGAATTTACACAGCGTTGATTAATCTTTACCGCAGGAAGTGTGTCATCCTTATCAAGAATTTACAACTTTCTCTTTCTCTCCCATAAAGGGATGTGAGTTCTGAGGCTTCAGAGATGGGGGCAAGGGAGAATGAAGAGAATCCAGTCATTACAAAAGCAGGAGGTGTAAAGAAGGTCAGAAATATCCCATGTAAACAATGAAAATGCTGGACTTTCACACTTCTGTTGTCCCTTATTCAGTTATTTTGCTCTCTTTTTTTAGGAAGAGGCTGCTCAGCCCAGTGGGAAGAAACGTGCTGCACCTGCAAGTGACGGCACAGAAAACAGTGTGTCTTCAAACCCCTCTGCAGTGACAGTACCCCCTGCCAATAAACCACGACGTGGCCGACCCCCTAAAAACCCTGCGGGTGTTGTCACACCAGATAAAGAGGCTGGAGCTACGACAGGGGGAGGGTCTGGGCGGGGCCGGAAGAGAGCAGCACCAGCTCAGGATCCCGCCACCACAGCCTCAGCTGATTCAATCAGTGTCAAGACACCAAAACAGCAGAAAGAAGCAGAGCCCAAAAGAGCGGGGCCACAGAGACAGATTGACCTTCAAAGGTAACGGGGTGACTTTCTGTACATTATACATAGTTTAATATAAATCACTTGTAGTTTTACTGGAAATTAATCTAGAATTGACACTTTACCACTAGGCCTGCATTTGATGATCGATGAATGCTTTCACAACATTTCCAAAGATTACATTAGATTTATCATTTTGTTTTCATGTATGCTGAAAAGAACTCAAAAGCCATAATATTTTATTTTTGGGAGGTATTTGGTACCATGAGTGCAAACAATGGGCTTTATGCACAGCTGCACTACTTCCTGAACTTAAGCCAGCTCCTTGTTTCCTGTCTGCCATTATTGGCTAAATTGATTAATTCAGGTGTGCCTGACCTCAGTAGTCACGGCAACAATAATCAGACACACCTGAATTAATCAATTTGGCCAATAATGGCAGACAGGAAACAAGGAGCTGGCTTAATGCCGCGTTCCAGGCAACCTGTAACTCGTGTTTTTCCAACCTTATACCCGTGAAAGTGCACTGGAACGGCAGTCAAACCCGTGACTTCCCACCCGTGAACTCGTACTAGACCGATGTACTCCAAGTTACGAGTTCTGACGTCACATAGCCCGCGAACATATACAAAACTACAATGACAGCCCCTACGGATGCAGTGTTTCTGCAGGCGGTACTCGGTGAGATACACTTTAGGACAATATAACGTTAACTAGTGTTCAGTCCATTGAGTGCAAGGATAAACTAATACCAAATACATTTCCAAATATACAAATAAAGTAAAATAAAAGGTATAACAGCTTATCTTGCCTCATGTGCTATTTTTCCTCCTCAGTTTCTCACAAATAAACAAAGAGTAAGCACCTTCGGCGTTAGAAATTGTTACAAATGCGCGTGAGCCCCGTAAGGTCCACCATGCTGGTTTGTTTACATCTAGGTAGTTTGGCGTGAATGACCGGGAATGCTACAAAGTCGTAAGTCGCGGTTTGAAGTCGTGATTTACGTGCTCAAAAACCTGCCTGGAACTCAGCATAAGTTCAGGAAGTAGTGCAGCTGTGCATAAAGCCCATTATATAACAACTCGGAGCTAGAGAATATTGACATGCTATAAACTGGGAAGTTTGGCCTTAGTTTCTATTTGGTTAAGGCTAAGATAGACGATGTACAGTAGAACCCATTTATTAACCTTTGTATGTCAGGGACTTTTTCTAGCAGGAGGATGGCATCTAAAGAATTTGCTTACTAAAACAATCATTCAATGAAAATTATAAAAGTATCTTGTAACTTTAAATGTGCATTATACATGTCTGTGTTGTTTATAAGAAGTAGAGGTATGTATTTTATTAGCATAAGTATAATTAATAATTAAACAACTTATCAGTGCTGTTATTAGCAAGCAGCCTGTTACTCACAGGATACTATCATTTTCATTTATACTTTTTTGTACACTACAATTCAATAGTTTGGGGTCATTTTTTTTTTTTTAATGAATGCTTTTATTCAGCATTAAATGGATGTAAAGTAACGAACAGCATTTATTTTGAAATAGGATTTTTAGAACTTTACTGTTTAACTTTTAATCAATCTATTAAGGTTTTCACCGGCCCACCAAAAAATCAACCATTTTCAACATTTATAATAGCTGCTTAAAAATCAGCTTTGTAATCACAGGAATTAATTACATTTTGAAATAAAATAGAAAACGGCTGTTATTTTAATATTTTAGTTTTTACTGTATTTTTATCTAGAGGTCGATTTTTGGCATTTTTTAACATAATCGGCATCGGCCAATATCCAAGTATATCAAGCCGATTATTAGGCAGGCGCATCTGTGGGCAGCCTAGTGTTGTCGTGGAACACGTGTTTGACGCAAGCTGCCGCTAGAGTCATTTTCCAGCCGAGTGAGCAGCAGACCTAAATATGAACACGTTCATGAACTATCGTTCAGGCACAACACTGACCGTTAGTTAGTAGCTGGATTAAACATGGTTAAAATGCTGGCCAAACAGTGTAAAGTGTGACTGTATTTCACTGTAGACTAAAAGGTCCAACAGCGGGATGCCGTTGTCTGAAGAACAACAGACGGACGGTGCGTTGTGGTGCATTTAAAGTTTTTGTAAAATATAATTTTTCCATCTGGTGGTTGTTTTTGTCGTTCAACAAAATTTACTAGTGAAATACATTATTGTTAGAAGTTAAATTAAATAAAATATAATAAATATTATATATATAAAAAATTAAATCATTTAAAGTTGTTTTTTTCTCCTTTTTTGTGATAATTAGGTTATGTCCATTTGTCTTTGTGCGTCAAAAAACAAAACAAACCAAAAATACATGTTTCAGGATATTTTTTAAGAGGACAAAAAGTTTTTGTTGACAAAGTTTGTCTATGTTAAGTAATTATCATTTCTTTTACATTTATAGAGGTTAAAAACCAAGCAAATATCGGCCAAATTAAATCGGCAGCATTAATCGGCCATCAGCCGACCCGGATTTCAAAAGATCGGTATTGGCGTGAAAAAAAACATATCGGTCGACCTCTAATTTTATCAAATAAATGCAGCCAGACTTTTTGCATGGGCACTGGGCAGAGGAAGAACATTTTCTTGTGGCCCTATACATGAGAAAAGCACCTGTTTGTTAAACTGCCTTTTCATAGATTGCATTTCACTTTCATTTTTAAATGTTTTTTTTTTTTTCAATTTTGCTTAAGATCGTTTGAAAATCGTATGCCACATTCTGTCTCACCACTTTGTCACCAGCTGTAATTGAATTATTTTATGTGGAGTTGAGGCAGGTGTTTCTTCTGTTTAAGATCAGTGAGGGTAGCACAGCGAAAACAGCATGTGAACCAAGACATCCGCCTGTCTCGGATGACTTACGGAAGTGAAGGAGAGACAGAGAGAGAATTTGAGTCCAGCCCAGAGTATGTACACTCACTCACACAGCTACAGGAGCCGCAGGAAGAAGCCATTCTCGAACAGCTCAGGGGTGCAGCAGGCCCCAAACTGAGAGAATCCACTTATGCAGCAGAGCAGGGGGAGCTGTCAGTGAGTGTCTGAGGGAGAGCTTCATTTAGCACTGATGTCATGCTGTAACTTGAGCACTCAAGCAGTTCATGTTTCTTGAAGAAATAGTTCCCTAAAATGAAAATTGTCATTTACCTTACCCTGATGTTGTTCCAAACTGTATCCAATGTTGTCGTTTTTCATTGAATAGGAATACTATGATAAAGTTTGAATAATGTGCTCGACTCGAGCAACATTTCTTTTCAATGTTGAAAACAGTAGGGATGCTTCATTTTTTGTTGAAACGGTCAACATTTCTTCTCAGTATTCCTCTAATAAAATTTCTAAATATAAAATTTCAAATCTTTTGAGACTTTTTAAGCTAATTTTGATAAACGTAATGCATCCTTACTGATGAAGCCGTTCATTTCTTACTTTCTTCTAATTCCTATTGACCCTATCTGTTCTAAATTTCTCCCTTTGTTTCACAGTAAATGGTAAAAAATAAAAACGGTACTCTGGTTTGCAATGACATAGGGGTGAAGTAAATATTGACAATTTGTTCTAAGGTTTCTGCAGGCCCACATGGAATCTCACCTGGCCTAGATCTTACTTTCTATGTCATACCCTGTCTGCTATAATGCAAATTGTTGATTTTATGTGCTGTTTTTGTTTCAGGTAAAGCGTCGGTTCGTGAAGACAAGGACGGTCAGGCAGTAAATGTTTGAATGACCGAACGAAGAGACACATCTACTTAAACATGAAATGTTCTTCACAAACCTGAACTGTCCTTTCCCCCACCCCTCAGAAGAATGAGGAATGAATTCTTTAGATTCAGATGTTCAAACTTGTATGTAGAAACACAGATCTGTTTCTCTTCATTAGTTTTCTTTTCTGTTGAAATTGTTCTTGTTGCTCTCTTCCTGTCTGGAGCCATTTTTAAAAACAAACATTTGAAAGAAAAAAAAATCTGTTTTAATCTGCTCTAAGGTTGCTTATTAAATACATGGAAAGATTTTTTTTACTGTTATCTCCCTCTCCTCTTTTAACCCTCTATTAAATCCCAATATTGTCATCAGATTTCTTTGATTGCAAGGATTCATTGAGGCTCATTTTCTACATTTATAGTGCAAGGATTGCAAGACTTTGATTAGTAATGCTGCTATTTATTCTGCTGGGTGTATGAGCAGGAATTCCTCGTTCAAGGGAACACCCTGCATTTGCTACATGAGATTTGTGTGTTTGGATTAATTCTAAATATTGTTCCAATATTCAAATTGCTTCACCTTTAAATAAGATATTCCATTTAATTTCCCCCAAACACTTTTAACTGTTACAAAGCTGTTCTTCACCAAATTACATTTTGACATCATCTGAAAAAATGTAATAACTTGCACAAAACAAAGATTCACAGATAAGTTAATTTTTCACTTTTTTAATTCAAAAGAATGACAATTTCACAATAAATAACCATGCTTGTACGGCTCGAGTAGGTTTTCTTCTGTCTTGTTTTGTAAAGGAGCTTAAAGTGACTAAAGCCAGAGCCTATGACCTGCATTTCTCCTTTGACAGAAGTTTTTGTCCTTTTATTCACTTCGTGCAATATTGAACAAGGTGATCACTACAGGAAGACAGTCTTTTTGTTTCATTTTTGTTTTTCATACAAAATATAAATCCAGCCATCGATGGTGCATTCTAGAGATGAACAGTATTTTATCCCCCCCCCAAAAAACTTGGCTATATGTACATGAGAAAGGTGTATGAAAGTGGGGGCATTATGAAAACAGATGGTATGGGAGAATCCTAGCAAATAGAGGGAGGTCAAGTAACAGAGGGAAAAAAATAAACCTTTTTTTAACAATTCACTCCTGCAAGAACAGAACACTAGGTTAAAAAAACCCCCCAAAAAACAGGTTCACAAAGCATTGTGTGGCAGTACTTGCTCTTGGCCCGTTCGCTTTGAAGCATCTGTAGAATAGAAAACTCTAGCTGTTTGATTCATGCTTGCTACATCAGTTTAAAACGTGTGAAAAATGAAATAATATCTGCAGCCTGCGAATAGAAGTCTTAATACATATGTGGTATAATAACAAAAAATACCCCACCTCACACAGACGTTTTTAAACCTCCGTCTACACCAACTAGTTTTGTGCCTTAACAGTTTTTGATGCACCTCATCATTATGATTGTTCCACAAAGAAAAAGCCAATCATTATTAGAGTACAAACTCTAGTGTCTTCACTTTCTCACTGCATGTACAAACTTTATATACTTTAATGAAAGTTTTATACAATACATTCTTCAAAAAGAAAAAGACAAAAACACCTTAAGGCAACTCGAGGTATATCTGTCCGTGATCAAGTCGAACCCCTACAGCTGCCTTGAAAAGAAGTAGAGAAAGGATTTTGGGCTACCAATACCACATCGACCCCTTTGTCAAAAAGAGGAAAAAAGTGAGAAGGGGTTAAAAAAAAAAAAAAACACTTCACCCAGTACGTTTGAAACCACGTCATCTGGCCATTTCAACTATTATACAGACTGATTATCGCAAAGGCAAGCCAAAAGAAACTTTAAAAGAATCAAATGAGCAAAATAAAACGCACATTTGTTCATCGTAAGAGCGTCAAATAGAAGGGGTCTAATTAATCTCAAAATTTGTTTTGATATACAGAATGTCCCATTCAAATAAGCAAATCTATTTTATAGTGTACAGATAGAAGAAAGAAAAAAAAACATTCCTGGTATTTTGCCTTTTAAATGTACACAACCTTAAATATACTAATTCACATGTTCTAACATTGCTTCACAGATGCAAGTGGGGTTTCTTTTAGTGTGTAATGACTGTGATACAGGTTTTGTCTTTGTTGGGTTTCTTTAAAAGGGAAGTGACGTCCTAAATTTAAGAGGGAAAATTATTGTTGCAAGGCAAAAACAAAGTGAAAATAATGCGAGGAAAAAGACAAGACAAGGGACGTGGACATTTGCTAGAGATAGAAGATGAAACATTGTCTTGCAGTCTAACTGCTGATCTTACCCAAACATTCACTCTGAACACAAACCAAGATGGCTGATGCACGTGTGGATGGTTGGGTGGGAGTGAACGGGTCATGAAGCAGGAGGGGTTGGAGGGAAACATGGCCTGATGAAAACAACTCGATGATCAGTTGCTTAGTAGCAGTTCTGTCGCTGTCTCCACATCCCATGATTTTGATGACAAGGCTACTATTACTGCATTCTGTTTGGGAGAGAAAGACAGAATGTTACACTCCATTTCTAAGCAACAGTACATTTGTGAAATTGACTCAGTTTTAGCTGATGCTAACAGTTCACTTATTTGACTGAACAATATCACACTGAAATTACAGTCAGCTTAATCAGAACATCATAAAGAGCTATTCCACAAGTCAACTGAACTTACAAATGGCAAATTTCATTCTTTCCAATAGTGCCTACAAACATTCACAGGGAAAAAAATAATTTTAAACTATATTAAAGTAGAAAACATGTACTTACACATACATACATATATATATACGTGTGTGTGTGATTAAAAAGATTAATCGCACAATTTTTCTGTAATTGATCGCACATAAGCTTTTAAAATATTTTTATATTGTAATAATTTCACATTTAATCTTCAAATTAATGTAAAAACAACCAAGACATTAGCCTATATTTTAAATATTTGTTTTATGGCATCTTTTTAAGAAAGAGGGCCAGTCCCGATACCAATACTGCAACTGATGTCTGCAATTTATTTTCTTTTTCTTTTCAATTTTAGCCATGATAATAACCATTTAGCATTACAGTATAATTAAAAGCTATCAATTTTAGCATGTATTAGGCTTTAAAAAATTACAAAAAAATGTAATTTAAATGAACTTAAAACAATCTTCACATAAACAAATTGTAATAAATGCCACATTAACTTCTGCCTTTCAATATTATCAGGGCTATTTTTTCTCTTGGCCTAGTCAGATTTTTACTGGCCCAGTCAAAATGCACAAAAAGTTATAGTAAAGCACTTGTACGGTAAAGCACTTGTAACCAGTGCTTTAAGATTTTCAGGCAGGTCTATCAGGTAGGATATATACAGAAATTGAATATAGAAGTTTTCATACACTTCATAGTCTTGACTAGCCTGGGTTTCCCCATGCAGCCTTGCCGCAGCACGATATCATTATCATTCTCAATGATACGTGGTCTGGCGTTAGCCAGGCTAAGTCTTCACTGCATAAATGATAAATTAAATATAGATAAATCATTATTAAAAACACAAAAGTCATTCAGTCAAGAGCAGCGAGTAATTTTCTCTTTTGTTCTTTGATTATTGCACATTGTGTTTATGCACAGACAGATTCACATTGTTTCCACGCATTCAGAATAATGTTTTGATTTGTCTTGTACAGTATGTTGCCGTGTTAAGCAATTATGATTGGATCCGTGTACTGTAGTAGGTATTTGCAGTCAGTCAAGGCGGTTGGTTAAGTGTTTTTTTTTTTGCATCTCCAACTTCATTTCAACTTGTCTAAAAAATTGTAGGGTGCGATTAAAAATTGTAATCTATTGACAGCCCTAATTAATATGTATTTATAGACATTAGAATGAGAAAGAAAGGTGATTTTTGAAGGTGCTCCAAGCGAAGTATTTTCAAACAAAACGGAGGCTAGATAGACCCTCCCTCCTCCTCATCTGCACTGACCCCCCAAACCCCACCCCCAGGGCCTTCTTGTCAGTTATTGGCTGGAACAGTTTGTTATGTTTCGTGGAGCGGGTTGCCGCAGTTTGTTGTTGTTGCCATTTGTGGAGCCTGGGTTGTCTGCATAGACCGCGTTTTTTTACAGTGCGTTTAGGGGACAGGCAGCTAGCGGATAGTGAGGAGATGTTTGCTGTAGGTGACAAAAAATGTTTGGGCCTAAAAAACGTGTGACATCGCTTAGAGCATTTTAAGTAACTTTTTCTAAATTTGTAATAATAATTTTGCAATATTACCGCTTCTAGCGTATTTTTGATTAAATGAATGCAGCTTTGGGAGCATCATGAAAGACTTTCAAAACATTTTTTTAAAAAGTAATGTTTCCAAACGTTTTACAGTACCTCTCAAAAGTTATTTTAAAATTGTAATAGAAATCAACATGTGAGAAATCCTATACCTAAAAATATTAATTCATTTTTACTGTGTAATACATAAGTAATATGTATATTTTACAGACACTGTATTTTAAAGGGTCGCCAACTTTTGGGACATGAAGTGTCATTTTTATTTTATTTTATTTAAATTTATTATAGGTTTAGTTGTGTACTATTTTGATGGTAAGGATGGTTTTGATAACTCAAGAATGCATCAACCAACGCAATTTTGACTCATCTGCCAGCCACTGTGGTGGGCGACCCATAAAACAGCTCAGATTATCCTTGGACAAAAAAGATCCACAATTATTAAAGGGGTCATGACATGAGAAACCAAATTTGCCTTGATCTCTTGGTATATAAGAGATCTATGTACTATTAAAACTTCCTGCAAGTTTCATAGCTTAAGATGTCCTCCCCATTATAAACGAACCATTTATTTAATCAAGCTCTAAATACAGCTCGTTCTGGATCCATGGTATGAATTGACGTCACGGCACGAAGTGACGTACCAATCGTTTGCATATGACCGCCTCCAGCGCAAGACAACTACGCCTCATTTCGCATCATCGCACAGTATGAACAAAAGCCAGGACCAATGCCGCAAGGGGTGTGTCATAGTGATGACACTCGTGCCATCGCACGACTCTATTGCTCTTAGAAGAACGTTTGTGTTCGTCATCAACAAAGAAAGGACGAACAAATGTCTGCAAACTGGAACGAAGCAGAGACCAGGAGCTCCTAACTATCCGCGCTGAAGCTGAGATCGTTCACCAGCTTTGTGGAACGGTATGCGCGTGTACATGTTTTCAATGCGTCCATTACACATCTCATTCTGACATCATGTGTCTTTACGGGATCTTTACGGGTTGTGTATGAACACACTCATAGATCCTGGCAAATCACCGGCAGTGTGATTGAACCAAAATCAAACAATCCCGGGACAAATGCCGGGTCACATTATCCGTGTATTTTCGGGAATCTCTGTGTAAAAGGGGCTTCTGGTGATGCATGTCGAACTTCTCCAAACATTCAGTCCGATTAAACCCTTTTCTTAGAATCGACTGTAAGCTTGCTTTCAGATCTGCCCCAATTCAGTTAAAAACCAATGGATAGAACAATGTCCTCATCCTACTTTTTTATTCATTTACATTTATGCCCTTTGCAGATACTATCCAAAATGACTTACAAGAAAGGAACAAAGCAAAAGTCAGGGAGCCTCCAGTATTTGGTATTATACAATGCCAGGCTTATTTGAAAACTGCATTTAATACAAGTTTTTATTTTATTTTTGCTAGTACACTGGTTTAAGAGTGTGGGGTGGTTAAGTGCCTCTGGAAGACTTGTGTCTTCACCTGCTTCTTGAAGGATGAGAAGTTTTTCAATAATCACATATAAATTTCTTGTTTATGATTTATTTTTTTGGAGGACTACGAGATGAAAACAGATATTGAGTAGATTCTTTCAGACATATAAATTAAAAAGGGGGGCTAAAATTTGCTATTCACACGCCACCATACTTGTATCTACATGTTAAATGGTTAGCTCACCCAAAAATGAAAATTCTGTCATTAATTACTCACCCTCATGTTGTTCCAAATCTGTAAGACTTTTGCTCATCTTCAAACACAAAAGAAATCTGAGAGCTTTTTGTCCCTCCTTTGATAGCTATGCTCCTACCACTTTGATGCTTTAAAAGGTTCATAAACTAATCTAAATGAATAATTAAGCCATTCAACGTTAAGCCGTTAGTCAAAAGTCTGTTAAGTCTCTTTTCTGAAGAGACACGATAGCTTCATATGACGAACAGATTGAATTTAGGCAGTGGCAACATATTCAAGACGTTTGAGGAAACCTTCCTGCAAAGCTACCTGAAAAACTTTGCACAAGTGTACCTAGATGATAAATAAAATCCATTTATGACATTATATTTGAAAGAATTCTTGAAAGAAAGCATTTTACACATTTACAAGTGCTTAAACTATTCACGACATAAATCGCTCAAAATTCGGTCTATAACGCTCAATTCATATGGATTAGTTTTACGATCTCTTTATGAACTTTCTGAAGAGTCAAAGTTTCAGTTGTGTCAATGGAGGGACAGAAACATTTGTGTTCTGAAGATGAACGAACATCTTACGGGTTTGGAACGGCACGAGGGTGAGTAATTAATGACAATTTTCATTTTTGGGTAAACTATCCCTTTAAGGAGCATAATTAGACGAGCTTGAAAACTCAGTGACCGTGTTCATATCCAATTTATATCAAGTAATGTGCAGAAAGCTAAAGGCAACACGAGCCAATAGTGCCACGCGTCCCTAAGGTTACCAACCCCTGCTGTAGTATGCGAATCTTTAAATTTAACCACACTAGAAGCTGCTTTTCAGTACTTACTTTGTCAAAGCCCATTGCACAAAGTTTGTCTATTTTGCGTGTGTACTCAGGACTGGACACAGGAGCACCGGCGTAAACGTGAGACCAGAGACGAGCAGTTTGCTTGAACATTTCTGGATTCTGCTTATACTGCAAAACAACAAGAAAAAAAAACACAACAGTGATGTACTTGAAAGGTTTGCAATGTTTTGTTATTACACATTCTCGGTCAGACAGACACACTGACAGATGCACATTTTACACACACATATGTACCTGATTGGCTACCACAGCATCTTGAGGATCATCTGGCTCTGCTGCAGCTAACAGAGCCTGTAGTGACAGCAGGACTGTTCGCAAAGTCATAGCTGCAGCCCTAAACACAGGAAGTGAAGACAGAATAAATAGTAGTTGAATGAGAACAGAACCTTTTAAAAAAGGAACAGGAAAGCATTCGATTATGGAGGATATGCTAGATGACAATAATAAACTAGACTACACATATCATACTCGATTAATAAGCACTCACCATTGGTCTTTTAAAATGTCCAAACATATCGCCCCTGTAACTGAACTTATATTGGGATGCCAGATTTTAGTAATAAACCGCACCTGAAAAAAGATGGGGGACAAAAAAATTAATGTTTTAACTTTAACATCATTTGATCTCTCAGTCAACAATAAATCATACTCGATCACATCTACTATGTTAGTGCACGTTCCGGCTCTTCTTGTGAACAGTGCGATCAGTGAAAAGTGAGTGAGAATTGAGTGGGAATAATGATAACGACACAATGAAACATTGTCATTCGAATCACTTTTAAAACTATTTTTTCCAGCTAATGAACAATTAAAACAATGACAGCCCAAAATAATCCATACAGCTTTAGGAGATTAATCATTGAATAGACGAAATAGAAATCAGTAAATTCGTTTATTCCACAGAAACTTAATACTCATCGCTCTGTAACTTTCAAATGGAGCAGAAGATGCTAATAAACTAGTAAGTTTTTATTATTTATTATTAAGTGAACATGGTTATAGGTCTTTAAACACCTGCCTGCATCATTGTATGGAAGACCCACTAACCATCCTGACTGGTAAAATCAAGACCCAACCTACATGCTTGCAACCACAATAACTAATAATCATAAAAACATCACAAATAAAGATTACCTTAGGTGGATTAAAAGGATATGTTTCAGGAATCTTGATTTCTAGCTGATATCGGCCCCCTGTGGGGGAAAATAGGTTGTAAGTTACAATCTTAATATCCACAACATGGCAGCAATAGAGAAGACTGTGAAAAAAAAAAAGTCACACTACCTTCATATGGTGTGTCTGGTGGTCCTGCTATTTCACCCTTTAACTCTGTGAAGTTTTCATCCACCAGATCTACTTTTATTTGATTTTTACTTGTCTGTTATAAAGCAAAACAAAAATGGAAACCAATAAAAGAAAATGTAACTACTGTGCACTTAATGTAACAGTGGTCAAGAAAAAAATGTCAGAATCAAACATTTAGCTAGTGAGACAAGGTAGTTCTTTATTTCTAGTGCCCATTACATTACAAAGTCGTGACTGAGGCTGTCTCAAAATATAATGAGGTGCCTAGGTAGACAGCATGATAGGAGGCTATGATTTCCCCCCCCCCCCCCCAAAAAAAATAGCTGTCTAGGTTAGGCAGCTCAAAATGTTAAGAAACAGCCATGTTATTGCACTACTGAAAACTACACAAACAGGCTAACTTAGCAGCTTACTGACACTAATCAAACATACCTGGACACAAGTAAAATAATTTAAAAAAGTATTTTGAAAGATAAAACCTACATTAATAGGTGATAAACACGAGTTCTTATATTATTACAGCACACTAAACAAGTGTTAGTGAAGCTAGCAGGCTAACTATGTCAAATAACATGTATGCTCCAGAGCTAAAGCTCGGCATGTGCCATCACAAATCTAACCTTTCTTTAATGTATATATAAAGTGTTTTCGCAATTCGAGCTAGGCTTCCGTCTTAAAACATTAAGGGAAGTATTTTTTTTTTCAATTATGACTTCCGTATCTAAAGGCCATCATATAACAGCTCATGCTAACATTAGCTTAGCATGCTAAGCTAGCTCATTGGCTTCTGAATGTCCATCCCCAAAAGTCCTTTTGTTTGATAAAATAGAGTAAAGTAACGTTTTGCAAACCTCTTCGCTTTTCAGCACTTCTTTAAACTCTCGCTTGATCCTCTGCACAGCGATATTTGCCATGGCTGATTAATTCCCCTCACTCTCACTCTTTCTCTCTTTCTCTTACGCTGTTTTTGAACCTCCAGTCCGCAAAGACTGATAGAGCTTCACTTTCACACCCCTCTCTCTCTCACACACACACACAGACACACTCTCTCTCCTAAACAGCACGATGAACTCCAGTACAAAGACTGGCAAACACAATGAGAGCCTGGAAAACTCAAACGCTGCACTAGAACACTGCGTTTGTCCTCTTTGTTGAATCAGGTGGAGATATTATGCGTTGAAACGCAGGGCTCTTGACAGATCCAGAAAGCTTTCAGATCTAGTCTCAGTCCCCTATGGAGTGCCGCTGTCACATGATATCGTGGATGCATCTGTTTCACTCCCACGTGATACAAGCGAAACACATCTGTCCATCCTCACCCCTGCAATGTTTTTGCTAACAATTTATATTTTTAATTAACAAATCAATAGTAAATTATATAGGCCTCACATGGAATATGAACATACATTAGGCGTTTTAAATGTAACCTATCAGTCAATGATGAAAATGAGCACAAATTAAGATATTTAAATGTAACATACACAATTATCTATTAAACATTACCATTCAAAAATTTTGGGTCAGTAAGATTTTTGGGGCTGATTTTTTATCCATAAAATGTGTGAGAAAAGACATTTAAATTATCTGCTTCAACTGTTCGTTTAAACGTTCTATTGATAAAATAATCATGGAAATCAGTTTCTATAAGATATGAAGAAACACAACTCTTTTTAACATAAGGCCTATTAATAAGAAATGTGTCTTGATCACCAAATCACTTTATTTCTGAAGGATTGTGTGACACTGACTTTTTTGTGATCACACAACTGGCATAAGACTTCATTCAAAACATTAAATAGACAAACTTGAGATCACAAGAGATCACAGCAATAGCAAACCACAATGATCCAATCAATTCCAGATGGATTAAATCAAGTCCAACCCCTCATTTTTTCTTGTTCAGTAAGCCATTTCACTTGGATATACATCACAATAGAGAAGAAAGAGAACTTCTGTTTCATTCCGACTTAAAATTAGGGGGACAGGCTTCTTTAAATAACAGGCAATTTAGCAATTTAACACTACACATTACAATCCCATAGAATGCATTACAATCAGCCATTTTCTGTATTTTTTCAGTATTCAGTTGGTCATGTGACACGGTGGCTTCCATTAGACAACCCAATCCAAGCCGAATAAATCCTAAAAGTATTATTTTACCTGATAAGCACTTTTTAAATATTTAACCTAATGGCCTCACTAATAATGCAATCACTAATAGTGTTATTTCTGAAAGTGTCTCTGAATGTTCAAAACTTAAATTTTTTTAAAAATATTTTGGTTAAGCGAATGTTAAGGGAACATACAATTTTGAAAACATTATGGGATTGTTACTTTTGAATGTTTGAATCTGAAAGAAGAAAAAAATGCTAGTTTACAAATGTACTAAAAATGTTTCAGGAAAAAAATGCATGAACCATGTATAGATCCATAGACCAGATAACTTTGAACTAATGCTCTATTATTAACATTACTGGAAGAATGTTTGTTCATAACTTTAAGAGAACCTTGTCAGAATGTTATAGGGAAGTTCTGAGAATGTTCCCTGTTAACTGGGATTGTGTCTAACTCAATTCTGGAATTTCAGAAAAGCCAGCCAGCCACCTGCTGGTTAGATTTGACTGTCTTCAGCTGCAGTATAACAAACGTTGTGCAGTATTGAGTGTGGGATCTGTCAGTATGTCGAGGTTAAAGTGCTGCATCATGGTTGATAATTTAATGTGGTACTCAACATCCATCTATCTATCTATTTATTTAGTTTTTAATTAAACTTCAGTGACATGCTATTTCTGTATTTCCCCAAAATGTAGATTAATTGTGTATGTGTGAATGTATGCGATTTGTATTATATTATTAAAAAATATCAATAAAATAGGAATGCAAATGTGAACAGTTTTGTAAATGCAAGTCTTCTATACAATGATTAATGTCACATTTACTTTAGTTTTATGTGTGCATTGTGTTGTTTTACATTTGATATACCAAAGTGGATTCAGTCAATTGCTATTTCATAATAACACAAAACAAAATAACTTAACACACCTTCTGTTACAATTCAGAGCTGGCCCCTTAAGTCTCTCCAGCACACAGTTTAAACATTGACCAATAAAAATCCTTGTCCGGTCTGCTCCATTTGCATGCGGTCTTTCTTTTACTGTCTATGCATGCAGTCCACTAGTAGTACTAGTAGTCCTAGTGGACCGCATGAAGCACTTCACATGTTTACTAGTAAGACGAGAAATGTCCACTAGTTAACGAGTTGATGCATTTTGGACCTTAGTCAACTAGTAAGGCGAGAAATGTTGCACTAGTTAACAAGTAAGGCCAAAAATGTTTTACAAGTTAAGAGCTAAAACATCCACTAGTTAACTAGTGGAGGCCCTTTTAGCCTTACTAGTTAACTAGTAAATATGTATCTAGTTAACTATCTAGTTAACGACAATATGTATCTAGTTAACTAGTAAGAGCTAAAACTTCCACTAGTTAACTAGTGGAGGCCCTTTTAGCCTACTAGTTAACTAGATACATATTGTCGTACTAGTTAACTAGTGTGTTCCCAAACTAGTTAACTAGTTAGGCTGATTTTGTTCTTACTAGTTAACTAGTAGAAGGAATTTTGTCTTACTAGTTCAGTGCAAAGCCGTGACCAAACTAGTTCGACAAAAAAACGCGCACTAGTAGTCAAACCACGAACGTCGTGCTGAGTGAGCTGAACTATGAAGTTCAGCGAACTCCTGAAGTGTATGACTGTGTTCGTGGTTTGACTTGTCGAGACTGTTTTCTCCTGCCTGTATAGACCATTTTACAAGATGTAAACAACACTGGTCCAGAAACACTTCCTGTTTCAGTTTGTAACTGTTTTCTTTATTTCACATGTAAAGAAAACATCTTAAGGGCGTTTGTTTAACTTTTTGATTCAGTTTTAGATGTGAAGAGTTCAGATGCAAAAGCCTCTATATGCCATTTGAAATGTTCTTCTTTAATGATGATTTTTATCAAACTTGTATATTTAAGTTCAGTAATTTCACTTAAATAACAATTAATAGGTAATTATCATTGCCATTTAAGTGAAATCACTGAACTTAAATATACAAGCTTGATAAAAATGATCATTCTAGAAGAAAATTTCAAATGGCACTTAGAGGCTTTTGCATCTGAACTCTTCATGTTCTGTTGGTTGTATTTTATCCCAGCTATGTAGTGTTAAAAAACTGAAACAGGAAGTGCTTCTGGACCAGTGTTGTTTACATCTTGCACAATGGTCTATACACGAAGTGAACTGCCTTTATCTGTACACTTACAAAGTTCTCAATGCTTCGTTTTGCATGTAGGGACCCTCCTTATGTTACTGTCACAGACTAGAAGGACACAGATGGATGAGTGTAAACCAGGTTTATTGACACAGGTGATATGGTAGACAGCAGGTGAGTAGATAATGGATAAAGTTCAGTAATAGATCGGGAAACAGTCTGATGATGTATATCTTATCTTGAGCAGGACTGGAAGATGGAGAGCTGAGGCAGCGGACAGATGAGCAGCGGAAGACCGGGGACCAGGAGCGGATGAGGAGCAGACAGGACGAAAGTAAGCGGGTAAGTATTTCTCAAAGCCAGGTAGTAGAGTAGCGGGAGTCTGTAGCCGATGTGTCGACGAGACCAGACGGTGAGTGACTGTGAGGAGTGAGTTTATAAAGGGAGGATGATTGGGACGGTGATTGATGCGGGCAGGTGACGGTGATTAGAAGGCTGGGGAGCTGGAACGAGTGGGCGGAGTGAAGGTGTCTGGTGCTGACGCAGATGGATCCGTGACAGTTACTGAGTTAGTGTGGGGCTATTTTGAGCCTTGTTAGTGGTATAAACTAGTGATTTCTTTTTACTTATTAAATGCCCCCAGTTTTTTTTAGATAAAACTCTTTACATTCGATTATCATGAAAACAAATCTCAGAGAACGGTTGTCTAAGTACCAAATTTACTCAAAGATGCATTAGTTTCAATACATTTAAAGTTGGCTATGCCTCCTCTTGATACAAGACACATATTCAGATAGGCTTCTCGGAGGTTACTCAACATGTTTTATGACAGTCTTCAAAAATAATGAATGAAATAATGAGAGAAATAATGTCTCTTCTGTAGGCCAATTAGAAAAATAAATAAATAGGCCCAAATAACTAAAAGAAATGCCTCCAAATTGAACAAAAATAGCTTTCACAAACTTATAAAAATGAATTAACAAAATATATTTATATCTTTAGTGTTCTTCCTCTTTATCCTGTTTTTCTTCCTCCTCCTCAATCGTTTGTCCATCTATATTTTGCTGTATAGCTGATCTTTCCCAAATTTTTCAAAACAGACCGCATTTCCAGATTGGTCGGCTTGCCGAAGCTGTGCCGCCGGAGGTCCGACCGTGTCAAGCCGCTGACTTTGTGCCACCCAAAAAATGCTGGCGGTCCGCCAGGTCATTAACTAGCTGGGATAGTCGACAGCTAACATTAGCATTTATGGGGGAAAAAAGAAGCGGGATCGGCAAAATGGTTCCTCACGGTTCCTCCACTGATCTCCGGGTGTGATCGGCTCAGAATGCATTTTCAATGTGCACATTGAATTTTGCTACATCCATTGCGGGACATTTCATGAAAATCCAATTGGAAGTGTCTTATGACTGTGAGTGTAAATGCAATTAAGAAAACTAACATTTGAATGATCATTTTGCTACATTTTTTGCTTGAACATGTTACACATATCTAATCATTTCTGAAATGCATTTTCATTGTACCACGTAGGTATAAAGCGTTTCAATATGCATATTAAAACTAGTGTATGAAATGGCAAATGTAAATTATGTAATCTCATTTTCATTTTGCACCAAACGTTACTAGAATGGTAATGTAAAATGTAAATTTAAATACTAAATGCAATGCCATTTTACATATTGCATTGTCATTTTGCATATTACATTGATATCATATAAATGTAAATATAGAGTAAAACCAAACCTCTTTTTTAATTCTTCAAAGTATAATCAGAATATATAGCCTATTAAGAAAACCATTTGGTTAACAGGACAGCTTTAAAAAGTCTTTAAATTATTTCTGTAACTGTTAGCCAACTACTAGGCTGTAGTATGGATCTGTCACGTTCATCTGTGTGGATTGCCTTGTGTCTGTCACGTGCATTTGTGGATTGGTTTGCGTGTGTGAATCTCTCGCGTGCATTTGTGGAAGGTTTTGAGACTGTTTTCACTCCATATATTTCATTATAAACACCCCGCCGGTAAAATGAGGATAACCAACGAATAGATGATGCGCTCTGCGAACGGTGAGAAAAGCAACGGCATTTCAGTGTTTACCAAAGTCTGAGACGTGTCACGTCATATAGCAACGTGGCTCCCATCTGGTTCCATAGCCAGTAAAAAATGATTCCATCACACGTACGAATCCAACTATGGTGAAGGCTTCTCTCATTAATATTAATTAACGTTACTGCTGATTTGTTGGAATAATGTAGACGTGAAAGCGACGAAGACTTACCTCATGAATAATTAAGCTACGCAATTGGAAGCCCCAGGAAGGATGTAAAACAACCGTCAGCGCAAACTTATTACAATTCATGAACCAAGCCTTCGCCATAGTAACATTCCTAATTTTGCTTCCCTGATCCTTATCAAAACACAGACGGAACATCAGCCGGACCTGCGGCCCATTGCCAAACAGCAGTGTACACGGGGCAGGGAGCATTCGCACTGGATTCGGCCTGTGCGACCGGAGACTCGGGTCAATATTCACATATCGGTCCTCCTGGTTTGAAGCGAATGTTTTAATATCTCTCCGAGTGAGTTGTCGAAGTCATTGGTAAGACATATGTTTACCAAAATCTTGTGTTTTCCATTTTGGGCAACTTTTATTTAATTTTGTCTTATTATTATTTAATGCTGTCTGCAGATTCAATTAATTACGATGCTTTAATGAATAATAATTCCTCCTTCGAATAAGCCTACGTCAAACATCTTAAGCAAGAATAATATTTTGGGCATCTCATGATGTGATGTGCTTTTATACTAGTTGTTTGTATTACTTCAACGACATTTTGTGTTTATAAGTGATTTATTTTTTGTTTCGATAGACAGTTCAAGTCAGCCGGTTGAGTGTGACTCTATCGAAGAGGAGGAAGCAACAAAACAGAACCAATTTTTTAAAAAATAAACTAACTTTAGCTGAAAAAACCCCAAGAAATTTGCATCAAACGTCTTTTTGTCGTGCTATTTTTTGAAAAGTGTAAGTCAGTAAATCATCGCTTTGAGTAGCAGCGTCGTTCTTCCCTGAAACCTGACTTTATTTGTTTACAGTTTCGTAGGCTAATGCAAATGCAATAGGCTACTCCCACTTATTAAAACGCACCAAAAGCGTCGAGTTTTGAGCAGTAAAAGGGTTTTGAAAGAGTTTGTATGGTATTAATAATCTAGGACCTGACTGCTATGGCAACTAAATACCAGGAATGTATTTTTTTTTGTACCGTGTGAACTGTGAATTTAATTTAATGGGAGCGCACACATTTTCATATTTGACAAGCGCCCATCACAGCATATGCTTTGCCATAAGAATTAATTTCTAATCAAGTGTAATTTGTATGTGGGATTTTTTTCTTTTAGTGTAATATACAGTATATTAATGAAATGCTTATATAAACCTATAGATCTTTTTATTCTAACAGCGTTCTCATTAATCACAATTTTTCAAGTGAATTGTGACAATACGAAAATGAAAAAAGATAAAAGAAATTTAGGAGCAATTTGGTGCTTGGACAGTTTTTATTTTGTTTATGTTTCAAGTAGTCAAACAGACACATTTTTATCCAGATACACTTTTCCCCCCATCACAAATAATGCTCATTCTATCTATCTATCTATCTATCTATCTATCTATCTATCTATCTATCTATCTATCTATCTATCTATCTATCTATCTATCTATCTATCTATCTATCTATCTATCTATCTATCTATCTACACACACACACACACACTGTCAATGTCGTGATTACATTTTAACTAGATTAATCACAATATTTTTTCTGTGATTAATCGAGATTAAAACACTTAAGTTTAAGAATTACAGAAAAATGGATGCTGCTTTAATTGCCTTTAAAAAATGTGCGCTTTAAAATTACAGAAAAATGGATGCTGGTTTAATTGCCTTTAAAAAATGTGCGCTTTAAAATGGAAAAAAAAAATGAATTGCATGCATTAACATTGTCAGCACTAATATATATTCGGTTACTCTAGAGATCATTCATTGCAGGTGAAAAATAGACATTTTGAGTATTTAAAGTAGCTAGTCTACCACAGATTTGTGTATATTTGAATTTCAAACAAGTCCTATAGACCTTCCCATGTAAAACCTTTCTAATTCACCTCACCCATGTAGATCTGAGCTAAATGTATGTGTTGTGTGTGTGGGTATGTTAAAAATTATTTATTATTAATATTATTATTATTAGTGTCTGGAATGTGTGTGAATTGTGTCTTATTCAGGAGAGGATGGCAGAGGGAGGTTTTGACCCCTGTGAGTGCATTTGCTCTCATGAACATGCCATGAGGAGACTTATCAACCTGGTGAGTTCACTATCAAATTGTAATAATAGCAAAACAATACATGCTTAATTTGTGTGATTTTTCGGGATCTGCTATTATATGTTAATCAGATGCATTCTATAGAAACTTGTTGATACACATTGATCTGTATGATCTGAAAGAAAAGTGAAGAATTAAGATGGACCCTGTCTTCATATTGGATTTCAGTTTTTGGACACTTCTGCTCAACAGTTTGGAATATTTTTTTTAAATGGTTTTGAAAGAAGTCTCTTTTGGTCACATAGGCTACATTTACTTAATAAAAATTCCATAAAAATTCTAGATTTCTTATCAATTCTGAAAACAGTTCGTGCTGCTTAATATTTTTGTGTAAACTGTGATACATTATCATACAAAAGTTTGGGTAAGATTTTAAAAACTAAAATAAAATAAATAAATTATTTTATTCAGCAAGGACACATTAAATTGATCAAAAGTGTCTGTAAAGACATTTACAAAAGATATTCTTTTGAATTTTCTATTCATCAAAGAAGTCTTAAATTCATAACATTAAGCATCCAATAAAAAAATTGTAATTGTTTTATTAGTAATTGAGCACCATAATAATTGATAATTAGCATCAGATCAGCATATTAGAATGATTTTTGAAGGATCATGTGGCACTAATGATGCTGAAAATACAGCTTTGCCATTATAGGAATAAATTACATTTTAAAATATTTTTAAATAGAAAACAGTTATACTGTAATATCAAACTAATGTAGCAAGTAAATGTTATGTTTGAGCATAAGAGACTTCTTTCAAAAATTGTGAAAAACTTTTTAGAATAGAAAGAAAGAGTTGTAAGTGAATGAATTTAACAGTTGCTAATGAAACTATGATACTAATTAATTATTGCAAAAACAGTGTCGAAAGGCATTTTGATTTAATGTTATTTAGATGTGTGCCAATCTGACAGGGCCTCCATGTTCCAGACAGGTTTGTAAATTTTGAGAGCTGTAGTGGCCAATGATATTTAGGGCGTTATTAAAAAAATACATTTAGAAAAAAAAAAATCATAGAAAATACCTATCTTTACCTTGGGATGCTAGGTGTTTAATAATTTTGCTGTTGTGGTCTGAAGGAATGACCAATAGAGGGCGCTAGTGATCCTTTGGTTCAGGCAAAATAACACTTGATTCAACTGTTTATAGGAGAAACGTTTGAATAGTTTTTGCCTTTTGCCATAGACTTATGTCTATGGTTTTTGCCCTATTAAAAATGTCAATGTATTTATTTTATTTATTTGTGGTATAAAAACAGAAATACAAATATGATATAATCTAATATCAATATATCATATGCAGGGAACTGACATTTTAAAGAGGGATTCACATGTACGTTGATTGATTCAGACAAGTTAAATTAAATTTGAATAAATGTTTTATGAATTAATGTAATTTAGAAGCACCCATTTTGTCCTAAAACTGCTTCAAGGGTGTTGACATCCCAATGTTGACATTTCATCCATATAGTATCTTTTTTTTTTAGCCTGTTTGATCAAATATTGTCTTTGTGATTCCTTTCCAAGCTGAGACAGTCCCAGTCCTACTGTACAGACACAGAGTGCCTTCAGGAGAGTAAGTCTGTCCGTCTAAAAAACAGGCAAATAACACATAGCACACATGCTGTGTGTTATTTTTTTTAAATTGAGTTGTGTATGTATGCAGTACCAGGCCCCACCTCCTCAGTAGAAGGGGACATCACTCTACCCATGATCATTATGGGATGGATAGTTCTAGCTCTCGTGATCTTTCTGTTCCGCCCAGCCAGCTTGAGGGGCTCTTCAACCAGTGGCAAGCCCTCCAGTCCCCATGGCGTAAGTCATGCCAGACAAACTCCCTCAAATCATTAATAAATGAGCATTATAATGATTAAACTGTGTCAGTTATCACTTATAAGTTAGCCGTAATCAAACTCTATGACCTCCACATGATAACTGTAGCAAAGTATACATCCTTAATAGCTTTTAACCATCAGTTAATCATCTCATTTGTATTGTGGGCTGCTTTATTTTAACTTTGTATCACTTGATTGATATTGTAATTCTTGTTGTCATTGGATGGATTTTTGTCTTTTTATTTAGAATCATGGCAGAGAGCCACCAGCACCTCCAGTGGACTAGAACCCTACACAAAAGATTTGATTTTTTTTTAAATCCAGCTTCCACCTGATCAGCTATGTGACCAGTGTAACTTGTTACTTTCCTTAATCATCGGTCAGTATTTCTGATTCCAGATTGTTTAGTCCTATATTGAGAGGGTGATCTACACAGACTATTGAATAACAAGGTGTTTCTACAATGCGAGCTGCTTTTCAAAGGGTAGCTGAAAGTGGTGAATTGTTAGAGTCTGATGATTTTCAGGTTCATATATCTCAGTCTTCAATTTCTTAATTCTTCTGTTTTATTATAAAGCCTTATTAGGTATTTAGCAAGTTAAAATAACATATATGCTTATGTAATGACACTTAGATCAGACTGCATATAAATTGCAATCTAGAGTAAGGGTTACCTAGTTTTCGTGTGTCATCGAGAGATTTGGGTTATTTTCAAGTAGACTGAGGTGGAGAGAATAATATTGCTTGTCCTTTGGTTGCTTATACATTCCAAAGCTATGATGAGACATGATGTCATTGGTCCATGTGGGAGCATGAGCCTTGACTCTGCATCAGGTCATTCTGAACACAGATGTACTTGAAATGATTCACACATTTGAGGTTGACAAAGACTACTTCTTAAATTTCAAAAAATTGTGCAAGAGGAAATAATGAAATGAGAGTATGTCCGTATTTACTGGGCACTTATTTCTGTAGTCATGGCTGTGTGAATGTTTGGGTGTTTGGGAATGGTCTGAGATCTGATCTAAAACAGACATCTCCACCCTGAAGACTATGACACTATCATTCATGTATAAAAACCATTAGTGCAACTGCTAGTATAGACTGTTAAATGCCAATCTGAACAGAGTTTTGTTATGTTTGCTCCGGAATCATTATGTTGCTATACTTTCTAGAATAGTAAACGAGATGGGAAATCTTCCAAATTTCAGTGATGAAAATCTAAAAACAATTTCATCATTCAAAATAAGATTTAAATATGTTACTTTGGAATTTTGGTTATATTTGTGAAGAGCACAAGCTTAAAGGCTAACTAGCACTTTGGTTTTGCCACCTTTGCGTTTGTGTACACAAGGCGAAGCTCCAGAAAACACCAAAGAATCTTAATCTCGATTTCAAGTGTGGTTGAACTTCTTGTGAAACTTCCTTGTCTGTTCAATTCTGTGAAAAATGAAAATGTTAGAATGGCTTATTGGCACAAAAGTCTGTTTGAGTAATTGGACGGACTAATGATTTCTGGAAGGTTCTGTTAAGGTGGTGGTGTGGATTTCAGGGCATGTAAATTGAATTCTGTCTATGTACACTGTTCTAATGAAACTGCTCTAATGAAAGGGCTTGATCTATGCACTTTTGGATACTTACAAATAAATATAAGCAATAGCATCACTTCTTTTGCCTTTTTTGTTTAATGTGGGTATCGGCGTCTATTTATTGGTGGTTGTTAGTGTCTTTTTATACGTTTCTAATTAGAATGGGTTGGTATGAGTATGACTACTTTCAATAATACTTTCTGCGTCAAAAAGACCACAATGATTTCCTCTGACTACGTCAACAAAACGTCCCAGTCACTGATTGGCTGCTGCTGAAACTACCAGGAAACTACCACAGAAACTACTCCGTCAGGTCTCCGTTATCTACACTTCGCTGTGATGAAATTCATGTCAAAGGAAAGTGCCCAATATTCAATTTGGCCATATTTTAATTTAGGAGCTTAATAAATTACATTTAAATAGTAAAACAATAATTATATTAAAACGTTTCGTTCTATGATAATTTGTTCGGTTTAAATCACAGACAAACTAAGATTAGTTTGCACTTGCTCAAGTTAACTAGGTGAAAAATAAGAAAGCTGCAAAATGTGTATCTATCTTTACAGTCTATGGTATCTATATGTAAACATTTTCACATTTTTGTTTAACTTCAGTTTGTCACTGTTGTTTGTCTTTTCATGTTTTTTTTATTATTATTATTTAGTCTGTTCAATGTACCCCTGACTGTAATTGTAATTCTTGAAATTCAATAAAAAAAAATTAAAAAAAAGTTAACTAGGCTCTTATTTTGAAAAACACTTCATGCCCCGGAAGCAGACGCCCATTCCCGCCCCTTTCAGAAGTGTTTACGTTGCTATCCTCCTCCCGGTGGGTGTGTGTGTATTGTGTATACGTGTATACGCACGCGTCAATGTGTGTGTGTTCTTCGTGAGTTTATGTATCAAGGATATAATAGTTTTATTCATTCGGGAACAAGGCACCTCAGACGGAGGAACGTCACCTGCACAGCCTTGATTTACACTGAGGAGTGTTTTACTGAAGAACTTTACTGTGAGACAAGGTAAGTCTGTGTATTTATAGCTATTTATTTATTTATTTTAAAAAGATTTTAAAGTGAATCTTATTGATCTCATTGAATTTAAAGTTTGTGGTTGAAGTTATAATACAGAATCTAAACTGATCATATTCTAAGTCTATAAATTATTGAACTGATCACTTAAGTTAAAAAAGTTGAAATAGTTCATATAACCATTATTCGTCATGAGAACATAATCAAATAAATAATAAATGTCATTACATTTTACCTGTTAAAAGCATCGACAGGCATATACAACTTTTTAGGAGGGAAATCCTTTCACTTTTATCGTTAAAAGTTGATCATCTGGTTCTTATTAGTCATTTTATGACTCAGTAGAACCATAAACGTTAATTACGTTAACGGTTCTTTTTTTTTTTGTAGTTGACCGTTTCGCAAAACGGCTCTGAATGATTTGTTCGCGAATCGGGTTGAATCAGTCTTGAGTGATTGTAGAGTCAACAGCCGCTGAACAGAGGACGTCTGAATTGAGGATTTGATTGATGGGGTGGAATATAATTTATATACACTTTTAATATTCAAATTTATTTTATAATTATTTTTTAAAATAATGTAAAATATTTTAGGTGTTTACAAATTTAAAAAAACAAACGAGACTGAGTGGATTTTTAGAAATAGACATTCATTTAAATTTGTTCTCTGAATATAATATATATCACATACTGTATAGGACTACTATATAAAATAATCACTGAATTTTTTTGGAACACTGAGTGTCACTACTTAAAGGGATAGTTCACCCAAAAATGAAGATTCTCACCCTCATGTTGTTCCAAATCTGTAAGACTTTCATTCATCTTCAGAAAACAAATAAAGATCTTTTTGAGACCTTTTTTCTCCCTACATTAACACTTATGCAAATGACACTTTGATGCATCAAAAAATTCACAAAGAGATAATGTGAATAATCTATGTGAATTGAACGGTTTAGTTAAGTTTCTGAAGAGACACAATCACTTTATATGGCGAACAGATTGAATTTAGGCTTTTATTCACATTTAAACATTCATCAACTCACACATCAGTTGTGGTAAAAGGAAGCTCAAGCAAGTTTGTGAGACGTATGAGAACCTCAGTGAGGTTCATTCTCGTGTTACGCAGCACCTTTGAGCTTACACAAGAACCAATGAGGTTTGTTTTTGCTCGTCAAACAGATTCTCTAGAGCTAATGTTTACGTTCGTAGATCAATGGTTAAATGTGCTTAAAAGCCTCAATCAAAAGTGTTCATCATATAAAGCGATTGAGTCCCTTCGGAAAATCTGGACTAAAGTGCTCATATGGATTAGCCTTATGATCTCTTTTTGAAGCATCAATGATTCAATGTGGTAGTTGTGTGTGGCAATGGAGGGACAGAAAGGTCTTGGATTTCATTAAAAGATCTTCATTTGGGTTCCGAAGATGAACGAAATCTAACGGGTTTGGAACAACATGGAGGTGAGTGAACAATGACAGAATTTTCATTTTTGGGTGAACTACCTATCCCTTTAATGTCCCCTGGGGTTAGTAATACGATACTTACCACTGACCTCCTCATGAGCCTCTGGATCCCTGCTGAAGAGGATGAATTGTATTAGGCTGGTTAATAAGAGACAATTCATAATCATCACAAAATATGTTGCACACCATTTATGGCCATAAACTGTCACTTTGATTCCATCTGTCTCTCTTCTCAGATGTTTCAGATCAAAAAGATTTGCTGTATAGGCGCTGGGTATGTTGGAGGTCCGACATGTAGTGTCATTGCCAGCATGTGTCCCGAAATCACAGTAACGGTGGTGGATGTTAATGAAACCCGGATCAAAGCCTGGAACTCTGATACCCTGCCCATCTATGAGGTAACAACACAAAAGCAATAATGCAGTTGAACTGTTAACTTCCACCCACTTTGTGAGCATAGGCCTACATCTGATCTTAAATATTTGTAATTTATGAATGCCTTGGAAGACAGAACTACCATATTACCATTTTACCATTTTACCATAATGCAATATATATATATATATATATAAATTGCAAAATCATTGCACACAAATATATTTTCCTCATTAAAAATATTTTTTACCCCTAAATATTTGAATAGTACATGTGTTTAAAAATGTTAAGAAATACTTCAAATGCTTTAGCAATTTGTAGTTCAAGTTCTTGTTTAAGTTCTCAAGCCTGTATGAATTTCTCACTTCTGCTGGACACAAAATAAGATATTTAGAAAAATATGGGTAACCAAACAGTTGATGGGCACCATTGACTATTTTGTTACAGATATTCTTCAAAATATAATGTTTTTTGCTCAGCAGAAAAAAGACATTCATACAGAATTTGAGGGTGAGTAAATGATGCTTTTTCTAATTTGAACTTGAAGTGTGAAGTCTTTTTTTTATGAGAAATGACCATAACCAGTGTTGTAAATGTGTCTCTTCTTCTTGCTGTTGTAGCCGGGTCTGAATGAAGTGGTGTTGTCTTGTCGTGGGAAGAACCTCTTCTTCTCCACAGATATCGACTCTGCCATTAAAGAAGCTGATCTGGTTTTTATTTCTGTGAGTGCCACAAACTATTTTAATGTGGTTGTGTATATACCTGTAGGTATTTAGTGTGCACAGACTACAATATCTTTCTCTCTTCTCAGGTAAACACCCCAACTAAGACGTACGGTATGGGGAAAGGTCGTGCTGCTGACTTGAAGTTTATTGAGGCATGTGCACGCCGCATTGTGGAGATGTCGGACGGGTATAAAATTGTTACGGAGAAGAGCACAGTGCCAGTCCGTGCAGCTGAGAGCATTCGTAGGATATTTGATGCAAACACCAAACCCAGCCTCAACTTACAGGTTTGTATATGTGAACGTCTAAATATTCCTGTGCTTATAAATCGGGTAGGTGACGAATAAAAAATAATGTCCATGACCTTTTTTTAACATCAAAGTTTTAGGTTAAATTTTAAATATGTGTTTTAGGTGCTGCAACTTTGTCACCATTCACAGTTGTTTTTTTAACCCCCCCCTTTTTTTTGCTGTGTGATCGATTTTTCCAAATACAAGTATTCACTGTAATCATTCATATTAAACTGATCGAAAGTAACAGTAAACACTTACTTTGTTATATAAATTTCTATTTCAAATACATGGTGTTAAACTTTTTATTCATCAAAGAATCCTAGATAAAAATACCACTGTCCACAAAACTGACAACTTAGGACAACTATTTTCACACACACACACACACACACACACACACACACACACACACACACACACACACACACACACACATATATATATATATATATATATATATATATTCATACTGATAATATGAAGAAATATGTATATATATATAATATGCATATGGGTGTGTTTTATGCTGTGAATACATGACCAGTTGTGTTGTAAAACATGCTTGTACATCAGTTTGACAGTTTTACACAACAACCATCTACTTGTAAATATAATCAGGATCAGGCTATTGTTTTGAAAGGCGTTTTCTGCAGTTTATACTTCAACTCTGAACTTATAAAACTGGGTTTGTGGACCTTCACAGTTTATTCTATTCTGTGTTAATGAGCAACCTTTTTTCCCGCCTTTGATATACAGGTTCTCTCTAACCCAGAGTTCCTTGCGGAGGGTACAGCAGTGAAGGACCTGAAGGACCCAGATCGTGTCCTGATTGGTGGAGATGAGACTCCAGAGGGTCAAAGGGCTATCAGTGCTCTCTGTGCAGTTTATGAGCACTGGGTCCCTAAATCACGCATAATCACCACCAACACCTGGTCCTCTGAACTTTCCAAACTGGTATGTAAATGTGTGGGGTATAACTAGGGTGTGTTCACACTTCACAGTCATGTTTAATTGACATAGAACCTAAAGATACAAAAAAAAAAACAACAACAACTGTTCTTGTTGTACGTGCCGTGCATATGTACACACAATAACATTTTTACCAGCTGAGATCTTGGTCGACTTGTTTGGTGCGCACCAAGGTTCTAACATGTTCAAATGAACCGCACTAACAGAGCTCCAGAGTTCGTTTTAATTTAACCATTTATCCCAGGGGAATTAGTTAAATTGTAACCAAGCCTTTGTAAAATTCATTCAATTTATATTTTGTGCATGTTTTAGGCAGCGAATGCATTCCTGGCTCAGCGCATCAGTAGTATAAACTCCATCTCTGCCCTGTGTGAATCCACTGGTGCTGATGTTGAGGAGGTGGCCAGAGCCATCGGCATGGATCAGCGCATTGGGAGCAAGTTCCTCAAAGCCAGCGTGGGTCAGTGCATTTGTTTTTACCCCATCTTAGTTCAAATTATTGGAACTTGTTTGCTTTGGAAAACTGCTCAAAATGAAATAACTGAATGAGATTTAAAGATAATTAAAATTGCCTTAATATGTATGTGTCTGAATCAGGATTTGGAGGAAGTTGTTTTCAGAAGGATGTGCTCAATTTGGTGTATCTGTGTGAGGCACTGAATCTCCCAGAGGTTGCTTCATACTGGCAACAGGTAAACCTCAATTTGATTACTGATTTAATTAGTATTGGTGGCAGGGCCGGGTCTAGATTCTCATTGTGCCCCTCCATCATTACTCTATTTTACAGGATACTATATTATTATTATTATCATTTTTTGTCATAGCAACAACTTAATTAGTTACATATGCAAATTACCAGAAACATTTTCCGTCATAGACACACTTAGCGCTTTAGATGAGTTATGCCAGAATTTCCATAATAAAAGATTTCAACTTGTAAAAAGCATTCATGTCCTCATCCACAACCTTTTTCTGACCAGTTTTTCAAGGCTTTTGCACACCTCATAGCTCATCACTTCTCAGACAGCTCTAGTCACATTTTGGAATTTAAAATTGTGATTTCCAAGCCATGAAAAAAATCTTGAAAAAAAAAAAATATATATATATATATGTTACTCTTCTAGTAAAATATGGTATAGTTGTGCTCAGCTCTAAAATATTTTATCAGCATATTTCACTTTTTGTTGATTAGTAGCTTATCTGTTAAAGTCAGAAGTTACATGCACCTTGCAAAATATCAATAATGTAAAAAAAAAAAAATTAGAGAGATCATAAATGACATGTTTTTTATTTAGGACTGCAACGGAAATGTTTTATTATAACAGATGTTTACATATAGTCCACAAGATATAATAATATCTGCATTTTACACAAAATTAAGCAGTTCAAAAGTGTACTTACTTTAACTGAAAACTGAAAACAAAAAGCATTACAATTCAGGGGGTGTAAACATTTGCACAGGGTGATTGGAGGGTAAATTATTCTTATTTTGTCTTCTGGAAAATATTTAAGTATTTTATGTAGCTTCTGGGAGTAAAATAAGAACAATTTCCAATCATCTCTTTTTCAAAGGTTGTGTGTTGCCTTGAGCATCATTGCGTGTTTGCAGCTTACGATCATCCATGTAACAACACACACTATTAAGAATCAAAAGCTTATGTAAACATTTGAACTGGACCTTTTGTGTAAACTATAAACTATATGTAAACGACATTATGGGACTTGAACTGTACATATATTTAGTAGTTCCTCCAAAATTACTTTTGGTGCAATAAACAATCCTAAGTAGTTTATTTTTCTCGCAAGACAAAGTATAACATTTTTAGTATTTAATACAATTTCATTATAATTTACAATCACAATACAATTTCAAAATCATTCTGAATTTGCACAAAAAAGAAGCTTTTGTTTGCCAAAACCTATGAATCATAAATTGAATCAAATGTGACCAACGAACACTACAAAATAATGCTGCCCTACCGAGTTTTGGAAATGGCCCCCCTAGTCACGCATTTCTAGAACCGGGCCTGCTTGGTGGCATATGTTGGCTTTGTTCAATGTTGGCTTTGTTTAGTCTCACCAAAAGTCATCAAATGGTACCAAACATCATTGGTTATTACTTGAACAAACAGCAAGTTTAAATATGTGCAGGTGCACTTCAGATTATTTGAGAACTGTTATAGTTCAATACCAAGTTATAAAACCAACTTGCACTACCATTCAAAAGTTTGGGGGCAGTAAGATCATATTCTTTAAAGAAATTAATATTTCTATTGAACAAGGATGCATTGAATTGATCAAAAGTGACTGTATAGGCCCTCAAGATCCACTTTCCAGCATAGGCCGATCAGTGTATGACATCTAAGTACAGATCCACTTTTTTCATACCAAGAGAGCATACCGAGTTTTATTTACGGTAATTACAACATGGCGTGAGCACAGCAGAACTCTTCTGGAAAGTGCAAATGTTGAGAACCCCTGGTATATGCATTTATAATGTTGTTCTATTTTAAATAAATGCAGTTCTTTTGAACAGTCTATTTATCGAAGAATCAGGCAGATCTGTTTCAACAAACCTTTTTAATAAGAAGAAATCTTTCTTGAGCAGCACCAATCGGCATATTAGAATGATACACTGAATGAGACACTGAAGACTGGAGTAACGATGCTGAAAATTAAGCTTTGCCATCTCAGGAATAAATTATATGTATTCAAATTGAAATCAATAATTCGAAATTGTAATATTTCACAAAATAATTCTTTTTACTGTATTTTTGATCAAATATGCAGCCTTAGTGAGCAGAAAAGACTTTAAAAAGCATTTGGAAAAAATCATGCTAACATCAAACGGATGAACAGGATCAAACAGCAACTATAGTAACAGTTTGATATCTACAAAAATTATTTTGGTTGTTTTTTTCTAATCTTTTACTTTGTATTTCTGTATGTGCAGGTGATAGACATGAACGAATATCAGAGAAAGAGATTTGCCTGTCGGATCATTGACTGCCTGTTTAACACAGTTACAGGGAAGAAAATCGCCTTGTTAGGTTTCTCCTTCAAAAAGGACACAGGAGACACCAGGTAAATGAAGGGACACTTTGAACCAGTCATTTTTATTTATGACAGCTTTATCACACACATATTATGTGAGAAGTCAAAAGCTGTCTCTTTCTCTTTTACCTACAAATCAGACAGAGTTAATCATCAACTTCGTGTGATGAAGGTTACACAAAGTTTTCTTGGTTTGAACTATCTCCTATTTAAAAACTTGCACGCTTAAAACAACACAGCACGTGCTAAGCGTGCCCATCCCACCTACGAACTTTATCTAGAGTTAATGAGAACAAGTCATCCCACTGCATCGTCTCAGAAACATGACTCTGCGGATTATTTTTGAATTGTTGGATGGATTGTTTTTGGTTTTTTTTAAATTAAGGAATGGGGCAGTAAAAAAATCCTTTCATTAAAACAGTAGGGTCCAAAAGTCTATTTTGGAAATAGTCCCAAAAAAATATTTAGCCATTTTACCCTCCCCAAATTGAACAGTTAAATGATTTTCAGAATGTTTTAGTATTTGATATGTCCATATTTTCCTAATGGCTGCAGCATTTATGGTATGTGAACTCCACAAGTTATCCAGGAGTCATAACTTTCAAAAGTTACAGGCAAAGTTATAAAGGAGTCATTGTCAATTTACTTTTGTGATTCCTGAATTTGAGCTAGTAGAACATAAATGTTCATTACACAACAGTTAATTCCGGTGGAAAATATGATGTTCATTTCAAAAGTGCACTGGGTCTTGACTCTTTGTTTGTGCGTTCCAGACAGACAGTTAGCCTGTGCATTAGTGGTAGGGATTTTTCAGCGACTTTCAGCAAGTGACATCGATACGCCAGTAGGCCGTGACAAATGAATGGTTTCAGCTTTTTCACATATCGGACATTTTGGCTACTACATTTTTAAGTTACTGGCCATTCAGAACTTCTACTAGCCAAAAAAGAAAATAAATAAACCATATTAACTACAGCTGATATGAAGACTTGAGATGCAAATGCCTCTAAGTCCATCTAAAGGTTTCTAGCCAAGTACTGGCATTTCTGAATGGCCCGAGGCTGGGATTTAATGTGAGTTTGAAGTGAAAGTATTTGACGAATGTATACGATATGTGTGTGTGTGTATATATATTATAAAATTCAGCTGTCTCCTCCCTTTCTCTTTCATCCTCATCCTTTTCACTAAAAATGTGTTTTAGGTGGAGCGATAAATACAGTACTAAAGTACATTTAAAAGTGTCTTTTCTGTTAACCAAATTTAAAGTTTACTTTTTCATCTTTGCTATCGCTTCAATGCAAATGAAGCGCACTGTTATTAGTTGCGTAGTGACGTGTGTTCAAGTAAGCCAGATATGCGCAGATTCTGTGCAATATGTTGTATTGACTGACGAATTGAGAATCTGCGCAGACTTTGCTTACACGAACTTCCCCAGCAAATTAGTAAATATAAGTAACTTGCCAAATTGGCTAGTGATTTGACAGCGATACCCGCCACAGTTGATTTTTACCCGCATTTGGCAGGCTGGCGGGTATTATTTTTTTAAACCCTGATTGGCTTTATGAATGAGTCACTGAATTATTCACTCAGTCAATTGTATCACACTGATTCATTTAGGAGGAAACATAGCTAATTTGTGTTGCTCTGAGATCCGCTACAATTAGTTTATTCTGTTTGGAAGTATTTTCTTTGGTAGCTCAAAATATGCAAATTAACTGGTGATATTGTTTTCTGAATGAAAGTTACTCTATTAACTGGTTTATTTTTTTTCTCAAACAACATTAACCCCAACAATTGAGTGAGATTTACCTTTACCCAAAATGACTTGCAGTGCATTTTTTTGCCACTGTTCTCTACAAGTTTGCTTATGGAATCATAATTAGTCCGACAATGGGTGTTCTAAGTCCATCCTGCATGTGTGTTTCAGAGAGTCATCCAGTATCTATATCTCTAAGTATCTGATGGATGAAGGAGCAAAGCTGCATATTTATGATCCTAAAGTGCTAAAGGAGCAGATAATCCAGGACTTGTCTCAACCCAGCATCTCCGGAGACAGCCCAGAGAGAGGTATGTGTGTTGAGCAGATAAAACTGTGCTTTAGGTCTCTTTGAATGATAGGAGAGAAAGGCGCTGTGCTGTGTCATGCTGAATCTCATGTAGGCGAGAAACTCATGTCTAGGAATGCGGGACAAAGTTTATTGTGTCTCTGTGTTTCTGTCTAATTTGACTTTCATTCTGTTTGCAGTTTGTGATCTTGTAACGGTGACATCAGACCCCTACGAGGCGTGTGAAAGTGCACACGCCCTGGTCATCTGCACAGAGTGGGACATGTTTAAGGTACATGGCACACGTCGCACCCCATGTTGTTTAGACAGTTCCAAATATGTGTGCTTGGTTTGTGGTTAAAACAAACACTAACGTTTTACCTTCAGCAAATGTAACAAATATAATTTGTGATCTGTGACGTCACTCTCCACTCCATGCCATCTAAATGGCACAAAATCTGTATTTGTTTGTACTGTATTTGTGCAGGTTAAAAAAAATAATAAATAAAAAAATAAAACTTTTTAGGAAGTTACATCACTCTCCATCTAAATTGATCTAAAGCTGTGTCATTCATTTTTGCTTGATTTGTGTCTTTAAAAGTAACATTGTATTTATTGGCCCGCCTTAGAAATAATAAATATACAATTCTGGGCAGTGATGACACAAACACTGGGTGCAAGTAAAATCAATTATTTTTTAAATATTTAATGAAAAAAAAAATTATCATTAAATATATATATAAAAAAAAAAGCAAAAACAAAATTAAAAACAATTACCACACTCCCATGTGGTCTAAATTCGTTACCTTTAGCTGTTCCTTTATACTCAATATGTGTTGGTTTTGTGTACTATCTACTGATAATGTTTAGCATTTTTTTTTATCCTTAATGCATTAATTTCCAGGTATCTTTGCTAATTTTCTTAATCTTTTATTAATAAATGTTTAATGTATATATTCATGTAAAACCTTTTATTATACTAACTTTATTATTTTTTTAAATCATTTTAGAATAAATTCTAAATATGAAATTTTAATGTAAACTTTTATAATACTAGTTTGTTTTTTTAAAATAATAATTTTTGAATAAATACAAAATTAGACATGAACGTATAATATTATTAATTAATAAATGTTTGGTTTATGTATTTTATATATTTAATTTAGAAATGTAAAAATGTAATGATTTTTTTTTTTTAATAAAAATTTTGAATATATACAAAAATATAAATGTATTAAAAATGTAAATTAAAATTATAGTTTTAAATTCATAATGTATATTTTTTTTACATTTTATTTTTAGTGGGTCCAGACAGTGAAAACTTTGGGGTGCTAAAAATCCTTTCTGTTGATCCCTATCATGGTACTTTGATAAATGCCAGTGTACTGAATTTAATATTATTTTGTACCATGTATTCCATTATTTATTTATATATATATAATGGAATACATGGTACAAAAATAATTCCATGTCACATTGTGCCACTTATTTAACGTTAAGTATTATGTGTTTGTTTTTAGGATCTGGATTATGAGAAAATTTATCACAAGATGTTGAAACCAGCATTCATCTTTGATGGACGACGAGTCCTAGACCATCTGCACCCCCAACTACAGAACTTTGGCTTTCAGGTCAGTAGTTGTTATTTATGTGTGGACCCACTTCTCTGACTCGTCATTCTATTCATTCACTTTATTAGGTCACATTGTTTAATGTTGTGTTTTGCATAGATCGAGACCATTGGAAAGAAGGTAACGACCCGAATCCCCTTCACACCATCTGGAGGAGTTCCTCGAGTCAATGAACCACCCATCAAGAAAGCCAAAGCCTAAGACACTGACACACACACAAACACATGCATGTGCACTTTATATTGATTAAAGTCTTTTGCTGAGAAAACCAAATTAATGTGCGACCGTTCCTGGAAAACGACAGACTCCTCTGTTTGTAAAAATGCATGTGCTCTGTGTGTGTTGAACTGTTTAACAGAATGTTTTTTTTTTTAAAGACTGAATTTTATCTCTCATATTCGTTGACAAAATGCAGTGATTTAATGTTTTAAAGACATTATCATCTGTCTTAGTTTGTTTTAAATCATCGATTATTTTAGAATGTTTATTATACACACACACATCATGTATGTATGTGTGTGTGTGTATATATATATATATATTAGGGCCGTGCAAAAATTAATTGCGATTAATCACATCCAAAATAAAAGTCTGTGTTTACATAATATATTTGTGTGTGCTGTATATAATTATTTTGTATATATAAATACACACACATGCATGTATATATTTAAGAAAATGTGTTATTCATATATAAAATATTTATATTTATATAATATAGATTATGTATTTATAAATATATACAGAATTTAAGCGCAAATAATTCTTAAATATATACATGCATGCATAGGTATTTATATATACAAAATAATTATATACAGCACAGACAAATATATTATGTAAACACAGACTTTTATTTTGGATGCGATTAATCGCAATTAACTTTTGCACAGCCCTAATATATATATATATATATATATATATAAACAGAAATGACTGTGCTCATAACTAGTGTTAATGCATTTCAACATTCCACTACTGTTCAGTAGAGTATTATTGGTTATGGCTATCAGTGTTATGGATTTTAGTGGAAAAATTACCTACTTATTTGAGAGTGAGGTCCGAGGGATGGTAATTTTGATATTGGGACCATGTGGGACACAGTGTAAAACATTTGCCTTAAATTTGGCATGCGAGTACACCATCAAATAGCCGTTTGTCACCCAGTTATTAATCTTTTGCTATATATTGTTGGACCTGCACTGTGTATTAGTTATTGTAGAGTCACATCTGTAACTTTTATAAAATCATCCATTACTGTACAGGTTTGTAATTGTCATGTACAACAATTCCAGAGAATGATTTCTTAAATAAATATGGACCAATCAAAGAAGCACTGTCATCTATTCATTTCACAGACGTAACATATGGAAGACAACCATGGCTGAAACAAAAAAATCCACAATTAACATGTATTTACCCAAGTTTAATTCATATTCTAATTATATTACTTAGATGATGCACAATATACAGATCATTAATCCATTACTAAAACAATCAAATGTGTTCATTTACAGAATGTTATGCAACAATTTTATTGTGTACATGTATACTTTACAGTGTTTACATGTTACTTGAAGGAATATTTCACACCAAAATGAAAATGTACATTTACTCACAAACTTGTGTTGTTCCAAACCTGTATGTCTAAAAAGAAATTATATCTGGATGAGTAAATGATTACAGAATTTGTATTTTTGGGTGAACTATCCCTTTAATAGTGTTTATACTGTAGGGAAAGAGAGGATAGACAGGTGACGGTCAGCTGTTTACTCTGCTGCTGCTGTGGTGTCTTCGGTCTTTCTCTTTTCCAGCAGATTCTTCAAAAAGAACTCGCCTAAAGAAATATACAAAGAAAAACCATGAGACAGTGCATTTTAACAAATAATGTAACAGTTTGTGCGAGTGTGTGAGCTTCATGATAGTTTAAACATGGCTGCCCTGATGGTAGTGTTGAGACCGGTCTTGGTCTCGGTCTTGTCTCGGGCTCGGACACTGAGGACTCAAGACCAGACAAGACCATAACTGTGAAAATATCACTAATTTGCCTGTATGTTGTCAAATTTTTTGCTTTTATTTTTTGTATGTAAAACATACTGATTCAAATCCAAGTAATAACGTGACTCATTGGTCATTTCTATGTTTTTCTGTTACCGCTGCCTGTCACCCATGTATTCATTTTCATGTATTGTTAATTAAACGCGGAGAAAAGTGAAGACTTGTTTCACATTCTGTACTAAATGATGGAAGACACCCAGGAGTATTGAATAAAGATGGTTAAGTTTATTTCAGCTTTGAGTGTTAAATATATGTGTTTATGGGAATGTGGATCTTTCAGATCAATCTCTTTTGGTCATGTTTCACATTTTATTGTGTCATGTAGTGTGGGGCGCTGGTCTTGGACTTGACTCGGTCTTGGTCTCGGCCCCTAAAAGTCTTGGTCTTGTCTCGGTCTCGATACACTCTGGTCTTGGTCTCGGGTTAAGTGGTCTTGACTACAACACTACCTGATTCTTGTTGCAAAAGAACTGATCTGTTTAAGATTAGATTAAATGTTGAATGGAAATGACAAGATGTGCATAAATTCTAACAATGCACATAAAAACTTGAGTACTCAAATTGGGCGGATGATTTTTTATAAGATGATTATAAGACATGAACATAAACTAAGGTGGAAAATATACATAATAAATCCCTTGATGCGCAAAAAAAAACAAAACAAAAAACAAAACAAAACACGTATGTGATTATATAATTGGTCTATCCAGCTGACCAATTTCATGGCACGGCATCTCAAATGTTGGTTTGGTCATTCTGAAATGAGCCAAAGTCTATCTACAGTAGGCATTATATAAATCTTTATAAATTTAAACATGCATTCAGGTTACCTGCTTTGTAAGAGGAGCGCACAAGTGGCCCACTGGCTGTGTAGACAAAGCCCATCTCCTGGCCAACCTTCTCCCAGTGAGCAAACTTCTCAGGAGTAACATATTCTTCCACCTTCAATCAGACACACTGTTAGAATGATGTGTTCAAGAAGGTGCCAATCTAAAAGTGCGTTATGAGTGATGTAACAGCATTAAACTAAAATGATGGAAATATGGCCGAAATTTAGGGGCGAGACGAGTTATCTATAATAGATTACTTAAGGTACAGTTATATATTAACATTGTTCTGCAAATTTGTATAGGTGAAATCTAGTCATTGCAATAGGAATCCGCTTTTTCGTGAGAGGGCAAACACTAAGCTTGTATGTATGTTTGCTCACTATGCTTCATACATTGCTACACTTTAAAAATAGACTATGGATTTGGATGACAATTTTAACATGCTATATAAAAATACCTGTGGGGTATTTTGAGCTAAAACTTCACATACACACTATGGGGACATCAGAGACTTATTGTAATCATTTTGAAAAGAGCATTATACCACCCCTTTAATATTATGTATAGTTGTTGTACCTTGAGATGTCGTTTGGTTGGCTGCATGTACTGGCCCAGTGTTAGACAGTCAACTCCAGAGTCCCTCAATTCTGCAAGAAGACAAAAAAACTCATATGCCATGCCAATAAATGAATATTATATGTACCTCCTAATATAAACGTACAATACATGTGAAACTCTGGTATGAATTAGTGTAGGTTACAGGACATTACCCTTAAGAACAGCATGTATCTGTGCATCTGTCTCTCCGAGACCCAACATGATGGATGTCTTTGTGAGCACACTGGATTTAGCTTTTTTAGCATGTCGTAAAACACTCAGTGATTGGTCAAGGTTTGCACGGGGGTCACGCACATGCCTTAGGGTCAAATATCAAAGGTGAAAGTGAGATCTGCAATGAAATCTCCAAGCTTCGAACAGCAGTGAGAATCAAAGGATGAGAACTACTGTTACAAATTCACTTGATAAGATGGACTAGATATTTCTGCCATCTGGTGGTGACTGTATATAATTAAAAAAAAATTTTTTTTTTTGGTACAAAATAAATAAAAATATGTACAATTATTATTTGGAAATATTTCAATACTTTATTAATATTCTTATAATAAATATTGTTTGCTTAAAAATAAAAAATGCATAGAACTTTATCATATTAAACAACACTTTGTTAAAGCTGTCTGTATTTTTTGACTTCACAAACTGCATTCAAAAGAATTCTTTAAAAACACATACGTATAAGCAAAATGTAACAGACATGACAGCAATATTATGTGAGTGGACAAGATTGCACCAACCTCTGTAGTTCTCGAACCGTCTCTATATTGTGAGCATAAACATCAAGCCCAGACAAAGCAATTTTCTCGACTGCTGCCAGATCACCGCGGAAATCAGGAGTCAAACACTCCACCAGGATTTTAGGGTTCCTTAGAGAGAAAAGATCATGTGTGAGAGAAACGAATGAATGAGCTGATTCTAAAATAAACAGAGTATTCTCCGTACCTTTCTTTAAGGCTGACGACGGTCTTTGCAAAATGTTCAGCTCCACCATCAGGAATGTCTGATCAGCATAATAAAAATATTGTACGGATAAGGAAACATTACAATACAATGGAAATTTTAAAAACATTTAAAAACAAAAACGGGTCTTCCGCTTTTAGGAAAACGACCAAAAATAAGACTCATCCTGTCACTACACAGATTTTCTTCCAATCAAATGCTTTCTAGACAGAGGAGAATGCCCCTCCAACAAATATAACTTGCAACTGACTAATAAATAACAAAATATGGATCATCGCTATGACATAAGTAAAGCTAAACTGGCTATTTAAAAACAATCAAGACGTCCTTGTTCCAAAAGCAAATAGGTAATCAAGAAAGCAAACTATCTGTGAAGGCATTTTACAAAGTGTTTAACTTTGGTTTATTGACGTTTTTATGTTTCCTCACCATCTCGGTCCACTGATGTGAGGACTACATAGTCCAGTCCCCATGCTGCAATGGCTTTAGCTGTGTTATATGGCTCATCAGGGTCAAGAGGTGGAGGACGTCTTGCCGTTTTAACGGAACAAAACCTACAGCCACGTGTGCATGTGTCCCCCATTAACTATGGAACGAATAAGGGAAATCAAGCAAAATCAAAATGCCTCTGTTAGGGAAGAAATACTGTTTGAAAGACCATTAAATAGAGATATTATCCTTGTATGCTTGTAGGTGTTTTGCAGACCCACCATAATAGTTGCTGTAGCAGTGGAATACTCTCCTCCCCCCCAGCATTCCCCAATGTTTGGACAACGGGCCTCCTCGCAGACCTGTAACCAAACAAACAGTGTTCATTTCATGTACCACTAGTCTAGAAGCATAAAGGAATAACAATTGACCTTTGAAATTTAATCATTGTCATTTTAAGCCGCATATTATTGTTGCTCTATTTTGAAACCGTGGAACACAAAATGAGTTATTTATAGCAGAATGTCCAAGTTGCTTTTTTACATACAGTAAAAATGGATTTTCAGTGAATAGCAAAGTAACATCCATTTATCACACTACTATAGACCATTTCACAAGATGTAAACAACACTGGTCCAGAAGCACTTCCTGTTTCAGTTTTTTAACACTACATAAAAGCTGGGATAAAATACAACCAACAGAACATATAAAACTGAATCAGAAAGTTAAACAAACCTCTTTAAGATGTTTTCTTTACATGTGAAATAAAGAAAACAGTTACAAATTCAAACAGGAAGTGTTTCTGGACCAGTGTTGTTTACATCTTGTGAAATGGTCTATATATCTATCCAGGCAGATCCTGCAGACAAAGATAAGTTTTACTCTGATCTACAGAGCCTTCTTCAAGAGGTTTCCGCTGACAACAAGATTGTCTTCCTAGGCGACTTTAAAGCCAGAATGGCCAGAGACTCAGAAACCTGGAAAGGTGTACTTGGAAGGCATGGTGTGGGGAGCTGCAACGATAATGGACGCTTGTTACTCAAAAGCCCCTTTTCCACCAAAGCATTTTGAGAGCCGGTTCGGAGCCAGTGCCTGCACAGGAACCAGTTCTTTGTGTTTTGACAGCCAAAGAACTGGTTCGCGGCCTGGAAAACTGGTTCCAAAGCGGCACCAACTCTTTGCTGGACTAGAACCGTTCTTTTACCACGTCATGTTTACGTCGGGGGCTGGGGCGGGTTTAGATGTGTTCTAAACATCTTTTCTGACCATCGCAAAGCCAGGAGAAACTGCAGAAATACGCAAGCATTTTTATTTTTTTATTTGAACACAAGCAAAAAAGAAAACTGTCACGATATAGAACAAATAAATGGAAAGAAAAAAAGACACAAGACGGGTACATAACTTATCAGAAAAGATTACATATCAAACGAAAAGATTAAAAGACTTACATATTTCAATTGTTTTTAAAGTTTAAAGAGTTAGAGATAATCCCAAAGCAATGGACTTGCAAGCGTTTCTAGCGACGTACACAGTGACGTAACGACGTCGTTCCCTGGGCGCTCTAGTCGGTGGAAAAATAAACAGGTTCTGAACGGGTTCGCAAGTTGAACCAACCCCGAACGAACTTTGAACCAGCACCAGTTCCGAACCAGTTCTTTTTGGGTGGAAAAGGGGTAAAACTCTGTGCTGAACAGCAGCTTTCCATTACTGAGTGACACCATCTTCCAGCAGAAAGACAGTCTGAAGACAACTTGGATGCACCCTCAAGGCCCAAGGGTAAGGCCCAGCGCCGAGTGTCACACAGACCACCACCTTGTCTACTGCAAAAATCACAATCCACTTTAAGCCCAAACCAAGAAAAGGTGGCGCTCCAAGGAAGGAGCTCAAGGTCTGCAGCCTTCAGTCTGCCGCAGTCAGAGCAATGGTGCCTACAGTCTAGGCTAGAGGAACCCATCTGCCTAACCGACTCGCCTCCGGCCCCAGAAGTGCAGTGGGAGTGCATCAAAACTGTTGTTCTGACATATCTTCATATGCCCTTGGATTCTCCACAAAGCAAAACAGGGATTGCTTCGATGAGAACAACTTAGAAGTCCATGAGCTGCTGTCAAAGAAGAGATCGACACACAAGGCTTACCTGGCCTAACCGTCCTGTCCGCATAAAAAAGCAGCTTTACGCCTGGAATGCAGCACCCTCCAGGGTCAACTTCGAGAAATCCAGTGGTGGACACACCTCGCAGTAAGAAGTTAGCTTGACTAAAGGGGATTCTACGAAGCTCTAAACGGGGTACATGGTCCCTTGTACCAAATCCTGAGCCCCCTGAACCCCTCTGCAGGCCCACACAAAGACCATGGAGCTAGTGATGTTTGCTGACGATGCGCACACAGAGGCAGCTATGCAGCGAATCACGTCCTGTTTAACAAAAACTGCTCAGATCTTCGGCCTTGAAGTCAGCTTGAAGAAGACTGAAGTTCTGCATCAGCCCGCACCACAAAAAAAGTACCATCCACCAAGCATATCCATCGAACAAACAGAACTGAAGACGGTCCACCATTTCAGATACTTGGGATGCATTATCTTGTCTGACGCAAAGATTGACAAAGAAGTTGACAACAGGCCGGCCAAGGCAAACAGTGCATTCAGCAGACTATACGGACGTCTCTGGAACAACAACCACCTCAAAAAAGACACGAAGGTCATTCTATACAAAGCTGTTGTCCTGGGTCACGGACCATCATTACCGGAGACTCCTTAACCGTTTCCATCAGCACTGCCTTCATTTGGGAAAGTGCAATGCGTGAAAGAGCCGTTTGCAAGGTTGTTTGAAAATATGCGTTGGTTTTGTAATTCAGCTAGTGTCACAGAAACTTAATATTTCACCTTTAAAAAAATATGTCCCCAAACTTTTAAATGGTAGTGTATATAGTGCTTGTATGGACTACTTTTATGCTTTATGTTGCATTTTTATTCTTATTGTAGCTTGACAGCCCCTGGTTCTCTTCCACTTTCATTGTACTGAAAATTTCTCTTGTTGTGATCCAAGACAGACGTTATAATTAAATTGAATGAATGGAAACATTAATTTTCATTTTTTTTAAAAGAACTATTCCTTTAATTGAACAGGACAATTTTCACTATTGTATCATGAGTTGAAATGTCAGGCATGTTTCAGCCACTCACTGTGTGTAGGTTCAGTTCTCTAAGTGTGTTCTTCAGTTTGTTGTAGTTCTTTCCTATAGGAATCTCCGTCTTTAGCCATGGCGGTAGCCTTAGCCTGGGAAAATAAACAACTGGTTAAATCCTATGGACTGGACTTTATCCATGTACACGTAAATGTAAAAAAAAAAAAAAAAAGTTATCTATCTATCTATCATAAAAAGTATTATGCCTATATTTTAACTCTATAAATGCCTAGTGTATCATACTTGATACACACATTTCTAAGCCCCCCTATCAACATAATAATATCAACATAATATCTGCTGAAAAACCTGTTGCACACAATCCACTATATGCTTTCTGTCCTCTGATTAATAGTTTACACTTCAAAAGGCCTTTTTGTAAATTCTAAAAACATTCCCCTTCAGGTCATAGCTCATGTATTTTTGCTGTGAAATCTTTACTGATTTTATAAAGTAAACAGAAGAGTAGAATAACTTTTATATCGTTAGTGATATTTTAAAATGAACTCTTACTTGATTGAAGCAACTGAGGTTTACTTCATTATCCATACATCTTTTTTTTAGGAAAATCAGGTTAAAAAGTAGCAAAAAAATATTACATATGATCCATCAGGCTTTTGAGGGATGTTTATTTGTAGGCTATATCTCTATCGTCATTGTATTGTATTGCATTATATGTTTTGCCACCCACAATAAAAAACTACAGAGCTTGCCTTTTATCATAAAACTAAACATTTAAATATCCTCTTACTAAGACATATAATTGGGAGAAATAGAATAACAACTTGTATGTATTTTGTGCTGGTAGGGTGCTATACTGTTACAAAGATCTCATTGATTTACATTACAAGCTATCAGTATTTTACATTTTGGTGATATAAACATCAGCAACTACACCAAGTTCAGCTCAGTTTGGACCTCTAAATAAAAGGGGCGTTTTTTTCCCCCACTTCAGGTATGAGCAACATATTCAAAAGTTTGTCTAAACTAAAGGGTTTGTCTAAAGTGTTCCATTAAAAAAAAGAAAAAAAAGAAAAAGATTTTAATGACTACCATTTCATGTCAAGCTTGCTTTACAGGGTTCATTTCATACATTTTACCAGGCAGGATATAAAAATTAAAAGTCTGTGTCCATTCAGTAATTAAAGGAGTAGTTCACTTTTAAAGAAACTTTTACTCACCCCCATGTCATCCAAGATGTCCACATCTTTCTTTCTTCAGTTGAAAAGAAATTAAGGTTTTTGATGAAAACATTCCAGGATTTTCTCCATAAAATGGACTTTCTTAGGGAACCAAAATTTTCAAGGTCCAAATGGTAGTTTCAGAGCAGCTTCAAAGGGCTTTAAACGACACCAGACAATGAATAAGGGTCTTGTCTAGGACCCTTCGAGTCATGACTCGAAAAAAGGTTTGTTCATTTTGATGAACGAGTTTGAACAGGAGAGTCACGAAGGCGAGCATTTGTGCTTCTAAAACGTAAACTTTTTTATTTATTTTTTAAATGACCGATCGTTTCGCTAGATAAGACCCTTATTCATCATCTGGTGTCGTTTAAAGCCCTTTGAAACTGCACTGAAATTCTCATTTGGACCTTGAATCGTTTGGTTCCCAATGAAGTCCATTATATGGAGAAAATCCTGGAATGTTTTCATCAAAAACCTTAATTTCTTTTCAACTGAAGAAAGAAAGACATGGACATCTTGGATGACATGGGGGTGAGTAAATTATCAGCAAAAGTTGTTTTTAAAAATGAACTACTCCTTTAAATCACACATCCAATTTATTAACAAATAACATCTATGTCTAAAGGCACAATTGGACAACACTGACAAATTGATTAAGAGACCTTTTGCAAAGTGATCACTGTGAATGAAGTCATAAATAGAAAAACATGATGGTATTGGTTGAGTATTGATGGCCATGGCACTTAGATAAAAAAAGAAAATAAAGGATTTCCCTATTGAAAATGTTAAAAAAAGCGGTGTCCAATAGTTTACCTTTCTCCCTTCCCTCTCTTCAGGTTGCCTCTGTATTCCTCCCACGAGCTCTTTTCTGACAGTTCTCCTGACATGAAATCCTGGAGGTTTAGTCCATCCTCTTTTATGTGTTTCTTCCTCTCGGAGATTGTGGATGTGTTGGCAGCAGTGGTCAGTCTGTTACTGTAGTAAACCTGCGACAGAAGCACGATTCGAGCGTGACCTCAATTTAAAAACTTTTATAGTAATATCATCATCAAACAGTTCAGTCAGCGCAGCATAATATGCATATATAAAAAAATGTAACACATTTTAATATATTAAATCAGAGGACTATTATACTGTTTATAATGTTATCTTATACTGTTATATATATAACTTCTGTTCTGTAACGTTACTGGCCTGCAACCGGTTGAGCAACGACAGGTAACTTAGCACTAACTATTTGACATTATATTCTGTACAGTCAGTCATAAAAACTAAAACTAAAATCCCTTACATTAGACGCCTCAAAGCATTTTGATGGTAAAAACAGATGATTAGAAGAATATCGACCCGCGGCACAACAACTTCTGCTGATCAACGCCATGACTTTAGTTCAGCATGAGCCTGTCATTGACAACATTCGCTCTGACGCTCTGACATCGATTAACTTTATCTTTTTCTTCTTCTGTTTATTGGCGGATCATATCTTCACGGTATATACCGCCATCTACTGGAATATTTCACAAGATTAAATAATAAAACAACACTAAATTCTTCTAAACCAGTACCTTTAAGATGCATTATGAAATACTTTATTTTATATGTTATATTTTATATGTATTTAATTGTTAACATATGCATAATAAATGCATAAATATATATTTCTAAAATCTAATGCGTGATTTTCAGTTTCTGTAATCGCTTGGTCGTGCCTTTTCAGACTGGCTTTTGACGCATGACGTACGGCTTACATTTACGTCATCGCGTTCTTTCTCCTTCCTTTCCCCCTTAATCAGCGAGGTAAGAACATGGCGCATCCTGTTCTTGTGCATTTTAATCAAGTACCATCTGCATTAATGTCAAATGCGTTAGGTCTGCTTAGTGACTCGAGACTTTGTTTACATGTTCATGAAAATATCCATGGCTATATTAGTGCCGAAAACCCGATGCTGTTTGCAAAACGCCCTGTGTCTGTTAAGTGTTTACCGGTTAGCTAGACGTGTAGGCCGAAGATATTACAAGTCACACATTAAGCACATTGATATTTAGCCTTGTTTGTCTCATTATGACATTAGCAATGTTTAAGTACTAGCATTAAAACAGACTTCAAATTCAAAAACATGTTAACGGTACCACCCGGGTGTAATTGACTAGAATGCTATAGGTTCCACCGGGTTTGTACTAGCTATCAGTTTTTCCGTTTTGATAAGTAGTATTTGTGATGAACAGAATATGCTTTTGCTGACCGTTTTGTGTTCGTTTTCTTCAGAATGAAGACCATTCTCAGTAACCAGACAGTGGACATCCCCGACAATGGTATGTTAAATATCAAGCATCCCGTCCTAACCATTCACTTGTATGGTATGGTATGAGAGTTTTCTCTTTATCCACTCCATGCCTTCATGTTTACTGAATTGTGTCTGTTTCCTTTCAGTCGAGGTGTCCCTCAAGGGCCGCACAGTTACAGTGAAGGGACCCCGTGGTGTTCTCCGCCGGGAATTTAACCATATTAACCTGGAGCTCAGTCTGTTGGGCAAGAAACAGAAGAAGGTTTGCAGTCTTGATACATACTGTACCACCAACTCTTTTAAGAGCTAACTTATGGGTAATGGGGCACTTTCTTCGTTAGCTCAAAACTATGGAACTATCTGCCCTCTAAGAGTAGGCACGCAGTAATGTTTTTAAATCTTCCCAGTGAGCCCACTTTTTATGTTGTCTTGTATTGGATTACTTTTTAATTGTTTTATTCATTACTTTGGTTATGGTATACTGGCTGAAGTAATATGATCAATGGGAAAAAACTATGCAGTGTCGTGATGGTTGTTTGTGTTTAACATCTTCTGAACATGTATATTTGTTTTTAACTGGTCTGAATATTAAATATTAGCTAAAGTTCTTCTGACAGGTCAGCTTTTTATATAGATATATCATGAAGGGCAAAATAACAATTGACCTATCTGTAAGCCCCACCCCCTTTGTTACTGTAGCTATCTCGGACTAATAAAGGAGTTGCTAACTGTCTAATGTCAACCGTTAGTGTGAAAACCTTGATCAAATTGTTTTTTGATCAATTTTGGACACAGAATTACCACCTCTCGTCGAGGAGCACTCAGGTGGGTCTAAATATGCCATGGAGGGATATATAAAAATATTTTAAAATAAATATGGTGGCTAAAGATTGATTTGGAAGCAAGTGTTTAACGGCACATCACAAAGCAAGCAGGATAAGCCTTGTGTTGTGGTCGTCACGTTCGCAGATGGCTTTTTTTTTTTTACCTACACACACTGTACATGACGTGAGAACAGTAAGCTATTTAGTTTTGTATGTTAGCATGGGCTCACTATGAGTCACTAACTTTAATTTTAACGAAGTACGAGTATGACAACCAGAAAATGAATGTTTGTTTTCATTGGGATTGGAGTTGAATCCTTAGAGAACCAGGTTATTGCTCTCAAATTATTTATTATAAGCAAGTACCCACGCCCATCCTCTCAGGATACCTGGGATCAGTGTTACAAGTACCACAGGCACATTGTTTTACCATTTTTGTAGCATAAACACCATATGACCGATGAGAGCTACTGATCTTCCAATGTTTCTCAATGGTGCTAAAACCTAAAGATGTTAGAGTTTTGGTCCCCATGCAACTGATACTAAACTGCCATTGGCCCATCTGCGTTTAAGGGGGAGGGGCTTTACCGATAGGTCAATTATGCTTTCAGTAGCTCAGGTGACATTGACAATGAAGTTTTGTTCTGAATGCTCATGTAAACAGAATCTGAAATAAGATTAGCTTCATTTTGACAAATGCATGTAAACATACCTTGTTAAAGTGTGTGGATTTATAGTGGATTATCTGTTTGTTTTAGCTGCGTGTGGATAAATGGTGGGGTAACCGGAAGGAGTTGGCCACAGTCCGCACCATCTGCAGTCATGTCCAGAACATGATCAAGGGGGTCACCCTGGTAAGTAAACTCGATTTTGTACTTTCACACTCGATTCTATTGAGTATGTTCATTGTCTAAAGCAGCTTTAAAAGGACTGTCTTATAGTCCTAACCTGTAATCTCGTTCTAGTTATATTGAAAAGGAAATGATGTGGACTATGTGATGTAATACATGTTTAATTTTTTTCTCTAGGGCTTCAGATACAAGATGCGATCTGTATATGCCCATTTCCCCATTAATGTGGTGATCCAGGAGACTGGCTCTTTGGTGGAGATCAGGAACTTCTTGGGAGAGAAGTACGTCCGTCGTGTTCGCATGAGGGCAGGTATGTGTAAAGGCTTTTCGTCTGAATAAGACACAAAGTGCTGCCTTGATGGACGGTATACAAATGGCTGAGGGGTGGAAACATGCTAATACGGGTCAGTCCGTCAACGGTCGTGGGGGGAGCATGAGCAATACGACATCATAATGCTCAGAAATTCCAAATGGCTTGATTGAGTGTTTAGACTTTGAGGATTAAAAAAAGGAGTGCATGGATGTTTTTTTTCACTGTTTGCTGGTTGTCCCCACACTGCAGAGACACATTTATGTGCAAACACCATATCAAAGTAAATTTTGCAATTGATGACCCCCTTTAACTTTGCTGCAGACATGCCTGGTTACGGTTACAGAATTAAGGTGTTTTGTTTTTTGGTAGGTGTGGCTTGTGCAGTGTCTGCTGCTCAAAAAGACGAGCTGGTTCTGGAGGGTAATGACATTGAGCTGGTGTCAAACTCAGGTGAGCATCATTTTAAGATGTACTGTGCCAACGTAAGCATGATTAGAGTGCAATCCACTCGAATCATTGAGTGGTTTTCATTATTTTAAACAACATGATGGTCTGTTTGCGCATTTAAATGGTCTATAATTTCTGCTATTATTAGCACAATTTTATTTCAAATTAACAGACAACTTGGATTCACTAATAGGTCCTCTGGTTTCTGTCACAGTGTTTTAGGGAATCCCAGTATTGTGCACAAAGATGTTTTTGTGATTGAGCATGTACATGCACACCATTATGTTAAGTTTATTGAAATAATCTGTATCACTTGTTTACATGCAAAGCAATAACCTGGCAATGCAAATAAATGGCGTCTACAAGACTATTATAAAAGTGATTGTCCGGTGGTGACAAGCATAAGCATTCATGTATTTCACTGTTTATTATGAGAGTTAAGATGTTAAAGCATTTAAAATCCAAGAGTAAATAAATGAGTGGCTGAGCCTCTCTTTTTAATTTTTTTTTTGCCATTTGTTTGTACTAATTTATTTCAAATGGTTTGTTTTCCTTTACTGGACTCGTTGTAGCAACCCTCAAATTTAAGCCTAAGCTGTACCCTCCCTCACCCTGTTTCAGAATTGGACAATTTTAGCCTCCTTTCCCCTATCTGACATCCTTAACCCTTGGTTGCGTTGTGACTAAAGAGATTGTCCCTGATTGGATTGTGTGTGTGTGAGAGAGAGAGAGACTGTGGTTATGCAAGTCTAGTGTGCGTGCATGCCTCACCTCCCCAGCCTTTCTTGTTTCAGCGGCCCTCATCCAGCAAGCAACCACAGTGAAAAATAAGGATATCAGAAAGTTCCTGGATGGTATTTACGTCTCTGAGAAGGGCACTGTAGTGGAGTCGGAGTCGTAGAGAACACGAGAGGTTAGAATGAGACCGCCGCGCAGGGCGACAGAAGCTGCTGCTGCCCATCGCCTTTCTATTGCCTCTTTTCTGTGCTAGTTTTCCTGCTTTTTGTCCTTAATGTCTATATTGTCAGTTTTCATGTGTCACCTCTGCTAAAGTGCCATATTTCAAATGATGCGATGTTTAGAATGAATTAACCATCTCCTGCACACCTAACAGCTTTACTTCACTCCATCTTTTATAGGGCTTTATTGCACGTTCACGTTGATCCAAGCATGAGAATACTTCAAACGATTAAGTTCACAGCTTTTTAACAACTGGCTAGGTTTGCATGTTACACGTGATTTCTGTACAGCTCTTGCAGTACATGGGAGTTCCTGGGTGCACCACCTTGCCATTTATAGTGGATTGTCTTTACAATTGTTTTTGTCTTTCTCTTTCCGTCTCCCATCAGCTGCACTGATCCAGCAGGCCACCACTGTGAGAAAGAAGGACATCCGGAAGTTTCTTGATGGGATCTATGTTAGTGAGAAGGGCACTGTGGTGGAACAGCAAGAAGACTAAATTAGTCTGTAAAATCTGTCAATAAAGACCAACTCTCATTTTTCAACAACATATACTTGTGCAGTTGTTTTTGTTGGCACAGTTTGATCATAAATCAGTGACTGGTAGTGGTAGATGTGAAGGGGTTCGTGTCTAGCAACTTGTCTGATCAGTAACTTCTCAAAGTAAAGTTAAATGGTACTTTAACTTTTATGATTTTACTTCATCATAACTGGTCAAAAACAATCCAAATTTATAAGTAGCATAAGTATTACCGTGGAATGTTTTTAAACAATTTATTTTACTTGCATAAACATTGAGTTTCAAATGAAGAACTTTTTTATGCTGCAAGGGTTCATCAATGGGTGTGCATTTTCCTGTTTATCAATGAGATTCAGTCCCATTAGGGTGAAATATGGGAAAGAGCCTAAATATACTTCACAAAAGTATTTTGGGTCTAATCTAACCAATAGGTCATTTTTATTTTATTTGTTATTTGTCAAAACAGACCAAGACCTATATGTTAACATAAGAATGGGCTGAAGTTTTTTATTTTTATTTATTTTTTTTTTTTTTAATAACTGAAAGTAGGAGCTATTTATAAAGAAGCTAAAAGTAAGATTGTAGTGGCAGTCCACAGTATATTAAAATCAGCTAATTTAAATCCAATGGTATATAAACAAGAAAAAAAATTGAGTGAAATCAAGACAATCTGTTTAGATTCTTAAAGTGCATGAGTAGAAAAGTCTAATCTAAAGAGGATATTTTTGAATTTATTGATAGGATAGCCCCTTGAGATGCAACATCTCATTTTCAAGGGGGTCCTAAGAGAACAGGTCTTAGAGAATATTAAGAGAACACTGATGTAAGTATAAAATTGAGTTCCATCAATAGCTCCAACAACTCCATTGCAATCCTCATGAAAGCGGTTTGCATTTGCTGTATTGTTTAAAAGTCAGTTGAGAAGTCAATGAACTGGCTGACTGTTTGGTGTGGTTAGTGCAGCAATAGTGCTATTTCATATTCTGCTTACTGATAGGTCCAAGTCATCACTGATGCACTGCTGCATTTTTTACATTCATCAAAAAAGTCATTATTACTTTTATTTTTGCAGTTAGAGCATTGTTTCATTAAGTGGCAGAAGTTATTAAATTTCTTACTAGGTCGATTACAAAAAGTATATCTTGACTATCAAGCTTGTATTGTTTTATTAACTCTCTGTCATCATATAACTCCAGTCCATTATATTATTATAGGAAATACTGTCAGCACTTTTCTGCTGCCATCTTGTTACTCTTAAGTAGATTAGGATACTTAGGAGCTTTAATGAATCATACTCAAGTCTAGGAATGAGACTAAAATTAAGTCACAGAATTTTGACACTCTTAAGACAAATTTACTCATGAGCTTCTTTATACAAATGGCCCCTGAATGCATTATGAGGGTTAGATTTGTCACTATTATGCATTTAACACAGGGGCCAAATAATAAAAAATGATTTATGATATTTTTGAACATACATTCCAGAACATAAAAGGGGTCTGGAAATGTTTAGAGAAAAACTATAAATAAATAATCAAAAGATCCAAAATAAATAAGAGAAACAAAAATGACATTTAAATAAGAAAAGTTGCATGTGTAAATTAACATATTTACATCCATAAGAATACATCTAACAGTACAGTGCTATGTGTAAGTAATGCATTTATTAACCCAATTGAAAGTAAACATTTCTTTGCACAATATAATATTTTTTATTAATTTTCATGTATTTTATACAGAAACAATAGATACCATTTAAAAATTTGTGGATGGAGATCCCTCTTACACGGATTGTACAAAGTTTGGGGTCAAGTTTCAGGTTCAAAGCAGTTTTCATTCAAATTAATTTCTAATAACAGCATTAGGCATAATATTGTTTTATAAACAATCAAATACGATACCTCTAAGTATGATTTAGTTTGTTATACAACATTTGTTGCAATTAATTATTATCGTATTTTACAATGTGTATAGTATCAACCATAGACTGTAAAAAATAGGTATCAACACTCCAGCCGAATCTGATCCGCGCGTTCGTCTCTCTCTTCCTCCATCTCTGCCCTCCGTCATCACGCTGCGCCTGGGTTGAGTATCATTGGCGCCAAAGAAGACTGGAGAAGCACTACTGTCCTGCAATCTGTCCAAAAATAAAGACACGATATTGACACATGCTCAAAAATGGTGAGTGGCCTGATCAATGCACCGTCTAACGTTATATATATAAAAAATAATGCAATCAGAGACGAGCTCGATGCAGTTAATAAGGCTGTTTGGATATATAAAGAGCAGTTAACGTTAGCTCAAACTTCCAACCTTAACATGTTTGTTAACAGACCAGAGCTACAAATGGAAGAAAACATACAAAGGCTGTTCATGAATTTGGCAGTCCATGTTTATGTCATTTAGTATCACGAGAATATTTGTTTACGTCTGGGTCGAGCAATATTTAACGTTAAGCATTTAAAAATTGTGGAGAACTTCACGATCCAAGTCGACTGTCTCCCAACAGACAGACAGGCCAATATGATGAGCTGTTGTGTTAACAGTATAACAATACAGTACAGATGTCTGTGTTTTTGGTATCAACGAAGCACCTGCTTCCTGTTTGTTATTGTCAACTTTGAAATGTAAACATGCAACTGAACAAACTCAGCCTGGGGTTTCTATGGTAGTTGCTCTGCGCAGCACGTTTAAGAATCCATGTTATTTGTGATGGAACTTATGTAAAACTGCAAAAAAAATGTTAATAGTATATTTTTCTAATTCTCTTATTCTCGTTTCAGGATATCCGGAGGTTTTTTACATCCAGCAAACCTGCGGCGCCCAAACCTTCAAATGAAAGCACCAGCACTGATGAAGAACAGAAGAAGAAACAGAAATCAAAAACCAAGGTAGAACAGTGGTCTAATGTACATGTGTCATTTATTTCCGTGACAGGATTGTACTATATCTACTAATATATCTATTAAAATGAGATGGCACCTACAATATAAGTTGATTCTCATATTCTCTTTATTAACATTTTGCATGCTGATGTTTGATGCATCCTGCAGTATTATACAATAACTCATTTTCTCTTTCTGTAGATCAAAAGTCCCAAATCTGATGAGAAGCCAACTGGAAAACGAAAGAAAAGAGTCATAATTGATTCAGGTTTGTAAACGGCATTTATCAAATATTGGTACAATTATGATGATTACCATTATGTTCACTTTATTAAGACATGGTGGTTATTAAGGATGAAAAAAATACCCTAGACCAGGGGTTTTCAAACAGGGGGCTGCAAGAAAGTGCTTGATTGTCTGTAAAAAATTACATTAAAGTAAATAAATACAGTACTATAATGAATTGGGGAAAAAATGTATAATCTAATTTAATAGAAACTAAATATTTTTCCAAATAAAAAAAACTCTCCTTGACAGTTTTAGAATTTGATATCACAATATTTCTCTCATCTTATTGTAGACTCTGAGGAAGACAAGAAGGAGAAGAAGACCAAAAAGAGCAATAAAGAGACACCTGCACCCACAGTGAAGAAACAACCAGTAACTTTCGTTTCTGATTCTGGTGAGGGAGTCAGCAAGCAAATTGCCTCATGTATAATATAATGCTGTGTAAATATGACGTATCACAATTTGTATTCCTTTCTTTTCTTTTTTTTGTCCTTGTTTTATTTTTCCAGATTCAGATGATACATTTGTGACCCTGAAACCGCACAAACCTAAAGAAAATGGAACTGCTAAAGGCAAGGAGGTCTCAAATTCAGGAAAAGCAAAACAAGCAAAAGGTTCCCCTAATAAATCTCCAATCAAATCCCCAAACGCGACCTCAAAGCCAAATGTGAAGAGTTCTCAGCCCATCGTATCAACAAAGGTCACACCAACCCCACCTAAACTGAAGCCCACCTCAGTAATGTCATTCTTTGGGAGCTCAAGTGTTCAGAGGTCAGAGAAGAAAATGGTGGCCAGTACCAGCACCAAAAGGAAAGCAGTGAGTAGAGAGAGTGAATCAAAGTGTGTGTTTGCGTGTGCGCTTAATGTGTTGAAAAATTCAAACTCATCTGTGTTCGGTCTCGTCCAGCCCACACAGGAAATAGATGAGTCGCTCAGTGATGAAGCCATTGCAAAAGAACTTCAGATGGATGAAGACATTGAGGTTGGTTTTGGACACATGACAAATGCAAATTTGGTCAAAAATGTACAGTATTATGTTCTATTAACAAGGACCTGAATCATGAATGAGAATTAATGAGCTGAATTATAATTCAGAATTACTAAAAATGAATTGAACTAATTGTCAAGCACAAGAGATTTCCACAAGAGCATGCAAGCGTGAATCTTCATGACAATAGCTTTTTCAGAATAAAGGCTTATAGAGAATATACCTTAATCTGAAAATGCATGTTAATGTAGTCACATGGAGAAATTGTTAGTTTTCTGTATGTATAAATGCGTAATGCAGAACTTGTTTGTGTGTGTGTTAGTTGGAAAAGCAGATTCATGATGATGAGGAATTTGCAAAAACATTAGCCATGCTGGATGAAGCTCCCTTACCGAAAAAGGTTGGTGAGCTGCTGTGAAAACATGTCTATAGTTTGTCATAACTCTGTCTCATTCTGATTTAAACATGCATAGTAAAAATACACATGCAAGTAGTTATTCATAATTTATTCTTTCACGAAAATAATATTTTAACAGGTTTACTGCTTATGAATTTGAAAACCTTTTGTCTGCATAATCAAATGTCCACAAAAATCACATGGTGTGGCTAACGAAGCCATGTTTTTTTAGTTTGTTACACATTTCTTTTTGTTTCCTAGGCTCGGGTAGACTCTATCTCCCCTTCCAAGAGCAGCTGTCAGGCAGTTGCCTCAGACACCAAACCTAAAAAGGACCCATCGCCTAAAACAAGTCCTGTGAAAACCAGCTCCAAACTGGCTCAGATGAAAAAACGTCAGGATGAAGAGGATGAGCAAAGGAAAAGGGGCGAAAAGAAAATGAAGATCTCCCCTAAAAAAGAGCCCATCTCACCAGCTTGCTCAGAGCAGGCAGCTACGCCCAAAACAGGAAGTGTTTCCACGGGAATGACAAAATCAAGAAGTATTTCCACACCTAAAAGTGAACCCAGTAAAACTTCACCGACAAAACCAGAGGTATTTATTTTGCAAGTGCTGCTTGATTCAGGATCGTTTTATATTAGAAGATATTCGAAATGACAATGTAAGATTTGTTATTGTGTTTTTTTAAGAGTCTTTTAAGTTTTTATTTTGTATTTATACAATGCTTTTCTATAAATATGACCTGAAAACCTCTAGTGAGCAAACCTTTGTCTATAATATTTCAGAATACAAGTCCTGAGGATCTTGAGAAAAAACGAGCAAATTCATCAGCCTACCGTAACTTCTTGAACAGAGAAGGACCACGAGCTCTGGGGTCTAAAGAGATACCACAGGTAAAAACACCTAAATCACTCATCTTGACAACTGAAGGCCTATCGTCTCATTGCTATTTACTACTATATTTCAGGAATCAAATTATACTTGACCTTTCAAGGGGCTATATGTAGAATTCAGAAACTCCAGTTGTTAGTGACACCAGTGGCCATTAAGTGAACTGCAGCCAGCAACTATTGTCTGTACTGACGATATAATGGGACGATAACCGATTTCACTATGAATATACAGTACTGACGGTTTACAGTACTGTTCGTTTAAAATTTAATTATCATTAAAACCATGTTTGATTATTGTAAATTCTGTCGGCCAGTCTGACGCTAGCGCGCTGCACGCAATGTTATTTTAAATTACTATTCGAGAAGGATTGGCGGAAGGCAGTGACCGTGCTCGGGAGATTTTTAAGCCTTTTAAGATGACCAAATCTGAGGTGTGGTCATATTTTGACTTTTACAAAAGTCCTGAAGGAAACTTGATCGAGGATAGTCATCCTGTCTGCCGAACAAAAAGTTGCTGCAATAGAAACACTTCAAATCTGCCTAGTCGTTTTGTGTGACCATCAGCAACTGTTGTATAGCGAATGCAAGGCAAGTTAACTTTGACCTCAATACCAAAACTACGTCTTGGAAACAATTGGCACGAAACGTTGTTTTGAGTTTAAACATTTTATGTCACTCACCTGAAATAGACATGAAGTGTCCACGAAGAACATTTTGCAGCAAGTGGCTTTGGGCCAAAGACGAACGAACAATTTCAAACAAGACTATTATTAAGAGTGACATTTTAAGGGATAGTAATGTATAGATGCATCGCGTTTTACACCGATTTTATTTTTACCACATAATTACGGGGACATATTGATTTGATAATGAGATTAGCTAATGTTTTAAATCTTACCTGTTTATAAATTCATTTTGTAAAACAATCGTCCAGACAAGATATATCACACCAATATTATCAAACTCTGTAAACAATAAATCATCTCTCATTTCATTTTCAATGCAATCAAAAATCAGAGACGCAAGACGGCAAGTTGTATTTGAATGAAACAAGAGCGCGCGTCCGTTGTGATATGGATGTGCACTGTGTAATAATGCGTTGCTATTGGCGACGGGCATTATAAAGAACGAAATGCCATGTAATAGAATCTTGCTTAAAAAACTGCATAGAGCTGCTTGTTTATTTGTTGTATGTTGATTTTCAAATATAAAACTTGTTGAAATGTTTTCAGTGTGAGCATCAGTTCTTTTTGAACACTTTCATCTAATTTTAACAAAACCGTGATAATATTGATAATCACAATAATTTTGGACACTATAATCGTGATACACACTCCGTAAAATGTACAAGAGACTGAACGCGATTCAAGACCCTGATATACTCATAGCAAAGTTCTTTTTCATTCTTCACTTGCTGGAAGAAATAATTGGTCCTGACGGTACATTTAGGTAGTGCAGATTCTTGGTCTTAGCGTTATTGTATGATAAACATTTAGTAAGCTGTATAATATATTCTAATTGCTGAACTCATGCAGACATGCTTTTGGCCTGAGGATTGCGCTCAAATGTTGATTGACAGGCTTGAAATACACACAACATACACATAGAATGCTTTAATGTAGTTGTGGAGGAATTCCGTTAAGGAAACAAAAATCATGTCTATTCTCAGAACAAATATTAAACAAAACATAACAGAACTATATCAAGGCTATTTATTTGAGCATGTTTAAACTAAAGGATTTTATATAGGATTTTGTATATTTCATACTTTCATTAATTTGATATGCAACTCCAAAAAGTAGCGCACTGGAATGGAAAAACGCCCTCTTTTTGAACAGCCTCTAACATTGTTTATGTCACTGTTACTATGAAACAACAAAGTTTTTAATTTTAATTTGTTTTGCTGTGCATTTGTTGATGTTAGTGGCCTTCATCTTTTAGCTAACATTAGCTACACACTTTCTCGCTGTAGAGAACTAAAGAGAGTCTCTCGGGAGGGCAATCCTTTTGATTTTCCTGGAAAACATCCTGAGTTCTCCACATAAAAATCAGTCTACAAGCTTCCATAAACAGCCTAGGAAGTTGGGGAAGATCTATTTTTTTTTAAGTTTCGTTACTAGCTGTTTATACATTGGCTATAAAAATTCTTACATATAGCCCCTTTAAGCTGCTTAAACAATGTTATGTGCATGTTTTAGGGAGCAGAGAACTGCCTGGAGGGTTGTGTGTTTGTGTTGACTGGTGTGTTAGAGTCTATGGAGAGGGATGATGCTAAGTCTCTAATAGAGCGATATGGCGGCAAGGTCACGGGAAACGTCAGCCGTAAAACCAATTACCTTGTTCTGGGACGAGACAGTGGAGTTTCAAAGACTGAAAAGGTCCTTATTTTTATTATTTCTCTTTATTCGAACTTGAGTGTTCTGTATGTTTCTTTTTCAGTGTATTTATAAATTACCCTTTTAATTTTATTTTTAGTTGTAACATTATGTGCTAACGTAACTTCAATGTCTATCCTTTAGGCGGAGAGTTTTGGCACTAAGATCATTAATGAAGATGAGTTGTTGGAACTCATAAGAACCAAACCAGGCAAGAAGTCTAAATACGAGATTGCGGCAGAGGCAGAGGTAAAGAAGCTCCCATCAACCCTCTTGTTCTTTCACTTGCACTCACTGCCCACTGGAGCCTCACAATATTTAGCTAAATAAAATCGATATTACGGTATATAGTTTACGATATTGGTGTTTATTCAAAGTTATACTGCGGAGGGTGACATTTTATATGAATATGTGTCGTATTGCTACTGCTGAGACATCCAGACACATTAGACTCTATTGCTAATTTTAGGGGTGTTTGTAGACACAAGGTCATACTTTACAAGAACCAACTAACACAAGTCTTTAAATTCTTCCCTTGTGTTCAAAGCCTTGTGCTTTTCACATCAAATCTTCAACCCTTTATTTTGGCAGAATATTGGTATACCATTATTTTGAACCCCCAAATGTTTACATTTTTAACCAAAGCCCTAAATAGATGGTTCATACCCACAATGTCTTCAATGTTAAAATAAATTTTTCAGTGGAAATGCTTCCTTTTTTTACGATCCAGTTACCCATGTAAATACTATGTACTTATTTTAGTAACTACAATTACTGGGTAATAACTAGTACTAACCTGAACCTACCCCTGTTCCATGTACTAACCTTATATTAGCCAGTACTTTCTAGGTAAGTACTGTACTGTAAAAGGAAGCGGTACCTTTTTCAGCTTTTTAATATAATTATTTATTTGTATGCACTGCCTAACAAAATCACCCCAGTCAAGAATTATTTCCAAAATATAGCTAATTAGTTGCTCTGGTCAAAATGTTCCGTTTTTTTTTTTTTTTTTCATATCGCAATATATATTGCAGAAAAACTAAATAACGCATACGAAGTATGTCTGTTTTTTTCCAATATTGTGATGAGCTGTCTGTCTATCTTCTATATTCTAGAATAAATCCTCTAAGACAAGGATTCCAGACTCTAGAGGCAAGCCCACTCCTCCAGCCAAGAAGGCCACACCACAAGGGCCCAGTCCCAACAAGAGAAGCCCTTCAGAGAGGAAGTCTAAGCCTGGCTCTGCCTCTAAATCTGGCACACGTGAGGCCTCTCGTTCAGAGGTCAAAAAGAGTTTGAGCTATGATCAAACCAAGACAGCATCCCCTGTATCCCACTCTACCCCACAGAATGATGGGAGCAGCCTGTTGTGGGTGGATAAATACCGCCCCCGCAGTCTGAAGAACTTGATTGGACAGCAGGGGGATCAGAGTTGTGCCAACAAGCTTCTGCGCTGGTTACAGCACTGGCATAAACATCACAGTGGCAATACAAAAGCACCACGTCAGTATTTAAAGTTTCTTCTTACTGTGTTCACATCACAGTTGATATTTGGGTAGCTGACATATAACCTATGATCATCAACATCAAGATTTTACGTTAAAAATATGGATTATTAAATGTGTATATTACTGTTTTTTAACTTTAATTGTTTTTCAGCTTAGTAGAGTAGTTAATTTGAAATGGTCACATAGTATGACAATTGTCCATTTAGCCTCTTAAGGTCATATTAATTGTATAAGATAAGAATTGTAAATGTTGTTTTAGATGGTTTATATAGAGTTTAGCATGTCATACTGGGGCATCTGCTCAATTTCATGTTAGCTACCAGTGTTGGAATGGCATTATACCAGTATGCAAGTTCTATATGCTTATAATACATCAATTCTACTTTTACCATTATATAACCAGAGTACAGTTTCCTATAATGCAGTGCACTTGACTTGAACATGAGCATATGCACCATATTTTACACTAAGACTCAAAGCATAATTTTTATTTTAATGGTGCATGCCATTCCAACCTTACAGAATATGTTTATTCAAAAGCACTGTTTGTTTGTCATTGTCACGAATGTCATTGCGTTTCTCTTTCTCTGTGTGAAACAGCCAAATTTGGTAAGTTTGGGAGTAAAGATGATGGTTCTGGATTTAAGGCTGCATTGCTATCTGGTCCTCCTGGTGTTGGGAAGACCACTACTGCTGCTCTCGTCTGTGAGGTCAGTTCAGTCTCATAACATTTAGTTTGACTGTGTTTCAAAAACAGTCTGTGAAATGGTTTTGAAGTGTTTAGCATTGGGTCAAGGATTAAGTCTTTAGTGAATGATTGTACATGCTGTGTCTGTTTTACAGTTTTGTTGCATTGGGTAAAGCATTAATAGAGTTCCATATGTGCTTTTAGGAGTTGGGTTACAGCTACGTGGAGATGAATGCGAGCTGCACCCGCAGTAAGAACAGCTTAAAGGAAGTGATCGCTGAATCACTCAACAACACCAGCATTAAGAACTTCTATACCGGTAATTAGCTTAATTAATAGCTAATTCAGCTGGTAGCATCTGTAAAATGGCTTTGGAGTTAAACTTGGTGATTATAATATAAACACAGTATGTTTTTGTGTTTAATGGTGTCAGGTGCATCTCAGACAGTGAGCAGTAAACATGTCCTCATAATGGATGAGGTGGACGGAATGGCAGGAAATGAAGACAGAGGAGGAATACAGGTAGACGTATATACACTCACATTCAATTGCATTATCTCTCTTTACCACAGGTGGTGCTCAAGGAGCAAAAATGGTCATGATGGGGTTTAAATACTTAAGGGTTCAGTGGCTGTGTGGAATGGAGCACTTGCTCAGTATATATTATATACTGCCTACAATTTTTAAAAATAGAATGTGAAACGGTTGGCTTTGTCCACAATAAATGTTTCAAACTGTAGAATTCTACTTCTCATTGCCCTGGTATCATAGATGCAAATAAAAATGGTGATTTTGGAATTTTTATTTAGGTTTTATTTATGTGAGTTTGACATGCAATTATGCTGTATGGAAAATAAAAGGTCAAGTTATTTCAATGTGGATTACAATAATCCATTCACTGTTGAATACTGCTTATTTTGAGCAAGGAAATATATACACTTTGCACAGTCTATATATTACATAGTGCAGCCTTGGTAAGAGTATGCTATTCTGAACAGTGAACACCAGTGTTTTCAGAGAGTTATTGTGGTTTTTGACACTTGTGCTTCGCCCTTTGACCCATACAGGAGATGATTGGTCTGATAAAGCAGTCAAAGATTCCCATCATCTGCATGTGCAATGACCGCAATCATCAGAAGATCCGCTCGCTGGCCAACTACTGCTACGACCTGCGGTTTCAGAGACCCCGTGTTGAGCAGATCAAGGTACTCACTGGCATTTGAAATTTGAGTTTCAATTACTGTTGATCAGTCACACATTTGCTTATTTAGTTAGTGAACTAGAAATATTGCAGAATATTTTGATTATTGATTTTGCATCATGTCGTTTAGAAACGTTAAAAATATTACTATCAAAATAAATCCCAGATTTAAACCCAAATTTATATGATTGCTGAAAAACATGTCATCTCTGAAAAAACACTTTATTTTAATGTTTGTTATACATGTTACATGTGCTGTACCTGCTATAGTAATAATAACAGTAATTTATGAATTACAAGCAGTTAACCTTATAGTAAGTACATGTTTTTAGTTTATTACTCTGTACTTTGTGTAATTACACTTTACCAAGGACACTTTAACATAAAATGTAGCCAAAAAAAATCTTATTTTAGTAAATGTAAAGTATATTTGAAAAATGTTTAAGCTGCCTTTTTGCCCAATCAGGGGGCTATGATGTCTATAGCTTTCAAAGAGGGTCTGAAGATCCCACCCCCAGCACTGAATGAAGTAATCCTAGCGTCCAATCAGGATATTCGACAGGTATGATGTTAACAAACAATTCTGTTACCTTTTATCACTGATTCAGCAGCCTGTGTTTTACATTGCAACATTTGTTATTATATTTCTACATCTAGATCCTGCACAATCTGTGCATGTGGTCGGCTAAAGACAAAGTCATGACCTATGACCAGGCCAAAGCTGATGCTAAGAACGCTAAGAAAGACATGAAACTGGTACATGCGCACACTGTAAAATACATTACCCTCACTTTATGGGCACGGGCTCATCGATGACACGAGTAGACTGTATAGAATGACAATATCTGTGTGTTGTTATGCAGGGTCCATTTGATGTGTGCCGGAAGGTGTTTGCTTCAGGAGAGGAAACCGCCCACATGTCTTTGATTGACAAATCAGACCTTTTCTTTCATGACTACTCTTTAGCACCACTATTTGTCCAAGAAAACTACCTGCATGTCCGACCAGCTGCCGCAGGGTGAGTTTTTAGACATACACAATAGATAATTTCTATATTGTCCCACATTTGGAAGATAATCAATATTTATCTCAATACATTTGCTCTTTGATCATTTAAAAAAGGTGTTTTATTTACTCCACATGAAAAAGACATGATGTAAAAAAAACAAGAAAAAAAAGATAAGACCTTTTTTTTGAAGAATAAAGAAAAACATTATGTTGAACAAATGCAGATCTATAAATTTGTATTTACACCTAATGCACAGATTTATTTTGACATGAAATTGACATTTTACAGATAGAATAGAAGATAGAAAAATATCAGATAGAAAAATAAGCTAAACTTTAAACATTACTGTGATATTCACAGAGTATTACAAATTTGATCTTGTCAGCAAAATTATTGCAATAATATCTCTTATTTCATGTATCGGACATAGGGATGGGCAACGATTAATCGCATCCAAAATAAAAGTGTGTGTTTACATAATATATGTGTGTGTAGTGTGTATAATTAATTTGTATATATAAATACCCACACATGCATCTATATATTTAAGAAATATGTGCATGTATATATTTATTCACAATTAATATTATATAAAAATATAAATATTTGATATATTAATAACACATTTTTCTTAAAGATATACATGCATGTGTGGGTATTTATATATACAAATTAATTATACATACTACACACACACATATTATGTAAACACAAACTTTTATTTTGGATGCGATTAATCGCGGTTAATCTTTGCCCATCCCTAATCGGACAGCCCTAACTCACACCAACAGTTTTGTTTCATAAGAATTTAAAAATTAAATTTTTCTACAGATGAATGCATGATTGTATAATTGTGACATTTGATGTTTATTAGGGGAAATCTGAAGAATCATCTGGTGTTGTTGAGTAAAACAGCAGACAGCATTTGCGATGGAGATTTAGTGGACAAACAGATTCGTTCCAAACAGACCTGGTCTCTGCTCCCTACACAGGTAACATACTTCCTGCCATTGTCTTCTCATCAGTGTTGACTAACAAATCCTCAGTCAACAGGCACCAAGATAATCATCAATAAAGTCATATTACTGCACAGATTTTTATCATAAAACGTGTTTGCATAGTAGTTTTGCATAGATCAGTGAAAACAAACTACGGTTTTTCATATATCTGTTTGTATTTATTTCCAGGCAATTTATGCAAGCGTGTTGCCAGGGGAACTGATGCGTGGCTATATGAGTCAGTTTCCAACCTTTCCCAGCTGGTTGGGCAAGTTCTCATCAGCTGGCAAACACAGCCGCATCATACAGGAGCTGGCTTCACACATGAGCCTTAAGTGAGAAAGCACACACTTCTATCTCCCTCTTCTTTCCTCCATGTCTGAAGTATGAAGTCTATAAACCTCATTTTCGCTTTCTTAAAAGCTTGCCTATTTCTTATCCTGCAGGACGTTAAGTAGTAAGGAAGCAATAAATCTGGATTACCTGCCATATTTGCGCTCCGCAATATTAGAGCCTCTTCAGTCCCAAGGTTCAGAAGGAGCCAATCAGAGCGTGAAGCTCATGGATGATTATGACATCATTAAAGAGGATGTTGATAACATGATGGAGATCAGCACATGGGGTGGACAGTCGGATCCTTATTCTAAGCTAGACTCCAAGGTGTGTGTGTGTGTGTGTGTGAGATTTTTCTTAGCATATTGTAGAGTTATCCTCCAGGACAAGAAACCGGTGGTCCAGCTGACAGGTCATTGCTTTGACAGATGCCTTCTCCATCTGAGTTAATTGTGTTTTAACAGGAAAACATCTGGAGGTGCTGTATGCCACACTTTATCCCCATCAGCTCTGTTTTTTTTTTCCTTTCTGCAGGTGAAAGCTGCATTTACAAGAGCCTACAATAAGGAATCCCATCTTACGCCGTACTCCTTACAAGTGGTTAAGAAAAGCCGTAAAGGTGCTGTTGACCCTGAGCTTGTAGGAGAGCTTGACGATGAATCTCAGGTCCAGGAAGAGGAAGAAAACGATGGGCTTACCAGAGATGCAATGATCAAGGTAGATATAAAAACAGCAATCCAGTAGCTTTCATTTCGACTTGTATATATCAGTTTTCCAATCATGTTTACTTAGTAACATTAGAGATGCACCAATTGACCGGCGCGTGACCACAACCGGCCGATTTTCACGTAATCGGCCATGACCGGCGACCGGCAGATCAGTATGATATGCCGATTTTATGCCGCAACATTAGTACCACACGCACATGAAGAAAACCTCATGAATTACGGCCGTTTCATCCCTTATTTACACCGAAAGGGGAAAATTTTTGCTGCGCTGCTCACGGTCAATTAAAGTAAAAGCTCACTTTTGATGAGGAAAAAAAAAAGGATGCCCAAAATGCACGGAATTTTCTTGTCGTGTGTTTTAACAAGAACTGGAGTAGGCTATTAGGGCTGTCGCGGTTATGAAATTTCCCTTGCGGTAATGTAGAGTGGCTCAATAGCGCGATATGCGGTATTACCACCATTTATTTATTTATTATATGTATTTGTTGTATTTCTATGTATTTATTTGTTTTATATGTATAAAGTTTACGATGTGGACAAAAACGAGGATATTTTCAGTAACCAATGTAACCGAAACTAAACAGCGTCTACAGTATGCGCATTGAAAGACTTTCACTCAGCGCGCATATTGTTATGACGGACTTTGAGTGAGTCGTTCATTCAACGAACACGTTTAAAAAAGCTGATTCATTAAAAGAGATGTAAAGAAACAAGATGTTAATTATTTTTAACTTTGAGGTACAACTTTTCAAGGCTCAGCTGAGCAGCAATGCGTCGCATGGGCAACGCTGAAGCTGATGCTTCACGTATTAGAGACCCATATACTAGCATTGATTCAATGTGTGACTCACTGATTTTATGCTGTGGGATGCTGACTAGCGCTGCTGCTGATGCGCATTTATGGGAAAATACCCGTGAAGAGAACGTTAAAATGATGATGCGACAAATATTTCGCTTTCCTTTGACACGACAAGCTTTTCACGACTTCAAAGACAGACGCAGGTAATTGCACGCGCTCTGCCGATCTCTCTCATTCACTGTCTGTGTGAAGCCTGTAGGCTACACATCACCATGATAAACAGTCTTGTTATCATTAGGAACTTGTTTAACATTCAATACACATGCATTAAGTTCAAAACAATAAGGGTATAGCCTTATAAAAAAAAACGTGAATATCGCGGTTGCTGCGGTTACGTGCAATCCTCTGCGGTTGACTTGTCAGAAGCGCGGTACTACAATATTGCGGTTACCGCGACAGCCCTATAGGCTATGTCAGAAAAGAAAATGTACCCATTTAAACTTGTTTTTATTATTGAGTTTGAGTAAAAGTATATGGTGTTTTAGAAAAAAAAATTATATACAGTATATATATATAGAAAATAAATATTTGTGTTATTGAAAATAAAAAAGTGGTTAGAAAAATAAAATCGGAATCGGCTAAAATTGGTATCAGCAGGTCAAACTCAATAAAAATCGGAAATCGGAAATTGTAATCGGTGCATCTCTAAGTAACATCTCATTTGGATAACACTTAAAAGAGTTCACCCAAAAAATGTAAATGATGTCATCAATACTCGGCCTGATGTTTCACTTTTGTTCATCTTCGAAACTTCTGAAGTTAATTTAATGAATTTAGATTTCTGTCCTTGCATTTAAAGTCAATTCAACCAAAACTTTGATGCTTCAAAAAATGTAATCCACCTATTAGTGGATAAATCCTGAAGAGACATGATCGCTTTATATAATCAGGTTTAATTTAGGCTTTCAGCGCTTACGTCATCATATTGTTCCAAACCTGTATGAATTCCCTCGTTCCTTGGAACATAAAAGGTGAATTTTTGAAGAATCTCCACTCTTTTTCATACAATTTCAAAGAGACTGAAGCTATCAGGCATTAAAAAGAGGTCACAAAAGCACCATGAAAGTTCGTCTCGATTGCTCTATATACCAAATCTTCTTAAACCACTGTGACTGGTTCATGGAGTCAGTGAGTAGAGAAACGGATCTGTTATGACTTCAGAGGAGTCTTAATAATTTAAAGAGAAAGCTTGGAACAACATGAGTGTAAGCTTGAGGGATAAATTCTGACCTTTTTTCCCCTTTGGGGTGAACTATTATTTCAAACATGTATAGTTTGTTGCAAGTGATAAAGTTTGTCAGAGAATCTGAGCCCACAGAAATCAAACACCCATCATTTGAGAATATAAATATTATAAAGTCATTATTAACTTAATAAAATTAGCCAAATATTTAATGTGTACAGCACAATTGAGAGTACTACACTCATATTAGTTAGTAATAATAGCATATTTTACTAAGTTCAAATTCACCACAGAAAATGCAGAAGTAGCCTTTATATTCCATCAGCGCCTACATATAGGCAAAATTCCATTTATAAATCACTTCAAAATGCAACTCCATTATTCAACAGATTTTTTTTTTTCTTCACTCTCACAGCAGAAGAAAGCCAAACCAGCAAAAGACGTCAAGCAAGAGAAACCAGGGGCTTCTGGGAAGGGGAAAGGCAGGGGTAAAGGAAAGGCCAAGAACTGAGATAAACATAGGAGGGTCTGAGACAGAAACCCTTATTCTCTGTTTTCATAAAGATGTGAGTGGCTGAATGACATCAGCTCTATAAACAGAACTTTTTTTGTCTGTGACTCATACTTGTGCACTTCCTGAAAGCCATCACTCAGCTTAAGCTGCTTTCAGCTGGGGGACCAGGCGCTGGGGGTGGACCACACATTTTCACAGAAGCCATTATATGGCTCACAATTCATCAAGCATATCAGACTTGACACATGCATCATACTGTTAACACATGACGTTAAGGCTATATTCATCTTAAAGGTAAACAGTATTAAGGGCACTTAGAGTCATCTCACTCGTGTAACACCCATGACAAAATACATGAGCATTTTAATATATTACCTTCACAATTACACAAACCTCTTCCACTAAAGATGTGGACACCCACTGTACTTTGCTGCATGTCAGCTTAGTAATCACATTGTAAATATGTATTTGTCATATTTGCTTTTTTCCTTTGTTACTTTGAATACTTGCAGATATATAAATAATACCTTTCTTAGTGTTTTTCTATGGCAGCACTTTTGGATCTAGACTTAGTGTTATAAAAATTATTCTGTAAATGACTTGATGTGTGCTATTTCAAAAATTAAAACGAGAATTATGTTGTAGACATGTATTGTGTTTGCTTGTCATAATTATCTCCATGATGTTAATCACAAGTATTGATAATATGGTTGTGGTTCAGAATGGTAAAAACAGCTAAATTGCTTGTATATATATATACAGTATCTGGGTTGACAACTCACTACATAGGTCCATGTATTTTATTTAACAGCAGATAAAATTGGAGAATATTTAAGTCTAACATGAAGGCTTTAATAGACAGTTATTTACAGCAATAAAATGATGTATTTTGTATACAGGTAAATTTACAGTAGAAAAAGACAACTGTTGATTGTCATTCTAACGGACACAGTGAAGTGCTGATTTACATTTAATGGGTCTGACAACATATACAAACACTATGTTTATAATTCATTAATGAGTTACAGTCAGAAAATACTTCAGTTTTGCTTTAAATAGTTTCATAAACATTTTTTTTGCATGATTTATGATAACCTAAATGTGTAACTGAACCACACTTATACATAAGTATGCTTAATGTGAGCTCTCAGTGCTAGTTATTCCATAAGCAATGCCAGTTATATTCATATAACTCGTACTGAAAACTGAAAATTAACGTACAATGGTAAAAATCTATGCAGTGAAGCACTACAGTACAAAAAGACTGATATGTAGTACGTGTCAAAGACTCATTGTTTAGTACTGCCAGTGGTTCTCAACCTCTTCGATGAGGATAAATTATCCACAATTTAAAGTTTCTCAATAAAAGTTCCTCAATAAAAACATTTACTGGGGGGAAAGACAATTTTAGTTTACATTTTTAAGGGGGTTAAAGATTTAAAGGGGTCATGAATTGAGAAATTACATTTTTCATTCAGTTTAAAGTGTTACCCAAAAATCATACTAAAATTAGAAGTGCACCCCAGGAAACATTATAAAACAATGCAGTTGATGACCCCTTTAATATAAAATTTATATGAAAAACAGAGGTGGAAGTAACGAATTACAACTACTCAGATTACTGTAATTAAGTAGTTTTTTCGTGTACTTGTACTTTTAAGAGTACATTTTTTAGTCTGTAATTTTCCTTGTACTTGAGTACAAATTAAGTTAAGTAATGTACTTCACTACTTTAAAAATCCCATTAATTACAAAGTACTTGTACAATTTGAATTCAACAAATATTCAAATCTTTGACTAGCATTTGGGTATCCAATGGAAATAACTGATCGTGGGCGGGCCAATAAAAACCCTTGTATTTGGAGCGGGAAAAAAGCCCGGTTCCTGGAGAGCTATATTCGTCCTAACACGTCCTTCAGTTTGTATTTTAGTGTTATCAAAGAACTTTGCCATAATGGACATGGATATTGGAGACACTGAATTCATTGAAAATTCCGAAGAAATACCAGATAACGAGTGCCCATGACCCCACATGGAGGAGTTGTTCTTATACAGAGGAAGGAAAGGAGACGTTTTATAGAAACTTTGTTTCTGCAGTGATATGTGATCGTCAGTTGTTTTTGTTTTTAAAGTTGGGTAGACCTCACGATAATTTGACTAAAAACATCACTTGAAACATGAGCTTCAGCGTTACTCAGGTGACAAGCACATATACCGTAATAAAGATTTAGCATTGTAAACTTAGATTAAAAAGTTATATTGTATGTCATTGTCAACACATTGTTTTATTAATATTGAATCCGTGTTTTAAGCTTAGAATGAAGAGTTTAATAATGACTTTCATAAAAAGAGTATCTTGCCGGCCATGACCCACTGGCATAACAGTGTAACTGCACTGATTGTCAGTCTGTCTAGATGGCACATTTGTGTCAGTGCTAAATGCTGATAACTTTTGAAACTTTTGAAATATTAGTAGGGTACTTTTGGAAATCTTTATTGTAAAAAAAAAAAAGAAAAAAAAGAAGTTTATAAATAAAATATCCCAATAAGCTTATTTATTTTGCATTATAATTCATTAATAATAATAATAATCATTTTAGACCATTTTTATAACTTGGTTTCCATAAAAGTAAATAAATATCACAGGCTAAAAGTAATTAGTAATTAGTACTTGAGTAGTTTTTGAGAGGGGTACTTTGTACTTTTACTTAAGTACATTTTTAACACCAGTACTTTTGCTTGTAATCGAGTATTATTTTAGCAACTACTTGTACTTGTACTCGAGTACAAATTTTCAGTACTCTTTCCACCTCTGAAAATATGTCATCCTGCAGCCCCCTGGTTGAGAACCACTGGTTTAGCACTAGTCTCTATTGGCTTCTCCCACTTCACACACTATTTAGATTCACATTTTATCTGAAATACCAGACTACATTTTGGGATATGTTTTCTGAGAAATACAGCTTGTAGAATCCCTCTGTGTTTAACAATCAATCATGCATTTGCTCCTTAAGGTCTTAAGAATCGTCACGTCACGCGAAAGTGACATTATCAGCATGTCGGTGGTCTTTTTGGAAGTACTTGTAGAGTAACTGTCCCGCTGGTTTGTCTAAGGAGCTCGACAGCCTCCGAGTGATTGACACCCTCCAGACTCTGTCCGTTTACTGTCAGCAGCTGATCTCCGCGACACAGACGCCCGTCCTCCACCGCAGCTCCCTGTGGAAACAGCGCTGTCACATACGCTTCACGCTCAAGTACACAAATAACATTCCTTTCTCAGTCAGAGGACTGTGTGTCGTGCACATGCTGCAATCCAAGCCAACTGAACGTGTGTTTGGGCATGTATTGATCTCATTGCAGTCAATAGATTTGGGACCTTTACCTTGGGAAATATGTTCTTGACATAGATGGGCAAGTCACCATGGGAACTGCCAAATCCTCCTACAACACTAAAGCCAAGCCCAGAAGAGCCACGTTCAAGAGTGATAGTCTGGAACTGGGGAGAACTCAAACACACACAGAAGACAAATAGAATTAAACTCGTTTTTTTTTACTAGAGGCACCATACTGGAAAAGATTAATCTCTTGGTGCATGCAGTTAGAAAAGTTAGCAAGCATAACACTTCTATTGAGCAGGGTTGTCTGAATAGTCTGGGTGCCCTGGAGGGAAAGTCCTTTATCTACGTGTAGAATTCTGCTGACTCTAGAGTCTCACGGCTTTAAAGAACTGAACTCGTAAACTTGCTCCGAAATATCCACAAAAGCAGACATTTCAGTAAAAAGGGCAATTTTAATATATTTCATGGACTCATTGAAGGCAGCGTTGGGATGAAACCAGTAATAAATCTTAAATGCTAGCCTTAATCGGAGCCATCGTCAGCAGAATCTGAGCATAGTTGACTAAAGGTTCTGTATGATATAAATACCCACACATTCAAAAATTGTCCTGGGCCGCATTCATTTTAGTGATGAAACTTTTCAGATATAAAGTGTAATGCAAACTGAGATACAGCTGGCAGTTAATTAAAATTACTTTCTAAATCTTATTGGAGTTCTTTATGAATAATGGGAGAATAAATATAATTTGGGATATTGTTTGTTTTTAACTTCTTCAATTGAATGTATATCAGAGTATACTGTATATACCCCAAAGGAAGAATGCTCACCAAAAAATAAAAACTAACACTGCTGCGAAGGTGTTTCTAATACAACAGCTGAGGGAGTGACGACAAATTTAACATCTTTATGCAAATCTAAAAACTATATTTGCTATTGTCTCCTGTTCAACACTATAGACCTATGACGAATTCCACTTCTAAGAATTCATTATCTTAATTATTTATGAGACTATTGCCAATAGGACTCCACTTCAGAATAGTTTGACAGTTTCTTTGGAAACTATAAATATGTATTTCGAGTACCTCTGGTGGTTGAGGGTAGTGTAATTTTCTGCGAGTCCAGGTGATGAGTGAATTAAAGATGAGCGATCTTTACGCAAGCTAGCTCCATCTGCACAGCCACTTGGCATTACCTTTAATCAAACACACAGAGTGTGACATCCACGGAAAGATGAGCTCTGTGTACAATGATTGAACATTTGATTATGTTTTGTATCTGAAATGATTTGATATGTGTCTCATGATACACACCTGCAGTGTGACGGCTCCGCTGCTATTTCTCATGAGGGAACTTGCCTCGGTGACTGAGATGCTTTCTGTTGATGTACCGTTAATGCTGATGACTCTGGCACCCAACTGAAAATTCAATTCAGTTATTTATTCATTTTTGAAGATAGTGGGTTGTTGTTAAAAGGATATTCAGTTTGGTGTTTTTGTAGTAGTAGTAGTTATACCAGTTATTTGCTTGATAAACATGTATGTAATATAAAATAAAACTGGTATGGAAAGTATAGCATCTAATGTTCACAACAACATTCAGAAGTTCGGGTCATTTTTTGATTGTTTGGTTATTGGTCTCTAATGCTCACCCAGGCTACTTTTATTTGATCAAAATTACAGTAAAATAGTAATATTGTGAAATATGATCACAATTTAACCTTCAAATGGTCTTTGTTTCCTGTTTACACTTCTGGACTTCGGGGTCTATACGAGCCCAACAATTGATTGAGTAATTCTACAAAAAATATACGAAGAGTTCAGATGCAAAAGCTCAAATGCCATTTGAAATTTTCTTCTTTAGTGATGATTTTTAGCAAACTTGTATATTTAAGTTCAGTAATTTCACTTAAATGGCAATGAGAATTACCTATTAATTGTTATTTAAGTGAAATTACTGAACTTAAATATACAAGTTTGATAAAAATCATCATTAAAGAAGAAAATTTCAAATGGCATTTAGAGGCTTTTGCATCTGAAGTCTTCATACATTTTTAATTATACAAATAATATAGATTTTTTTCGTTTACTTCTCATCTATTCATTAATGCTGTATTTTTGGAGATATAAAGTACTTTTGTATCCATATACCACACAATTCCTCAACTACACCATTAGCTTTAGCATTAGCATTTAAAATGTTATGTTTTATGATACATTGCATGCTTTAGTATTAGGCCTTCATTTCTGTGTAAAAAGTTTCAGATTTATGGCGGATTTGTTTTTTTTCTTTTGACACATGAAGAAAATATATTTAGTTTTTTTCTCATTTCCCATTCATTTCAATGTGGGGTCATATTGACCCCGAAGACCAGAAGTGTAAACATTTTTCAGAACAACCGAATCAAGCCCAGTTTTTGTGTGTGTGTATTGAAACGTTTTTTTGTACATTTTTTCAAGAGTCTTTGACGAACAATTTAAAAGAACAGGATTTTATTTAAAAAGAAATGTTTTGTAACATTAGAAATGTCTTTACTGTCACTTTTAAAACATTTTATGCATCCATACTGGATAAAAATAATTTCTTTCTACTTCCTGACCCCAAAGTTCCGAATGCAGTTTGAAGTATATCTTGAAGTTTCACAATGATCAACAATTTCTTTTTTTGGAAATCATTTTTTGGTATTTTTGCCTTTAGGCAAGACATTTCATACACTATGGCAATTCAGAGTGCTTTACAGTAAGGAATTAAAATAATCAAAAAATAAAAAGTATAATTAAAAACAGTTCTAAAATAAATGAAAAGAGATATATGATACAGATATAACATTAACTAAAAGAGTCAAAAGATGATACATAGATGTGGTTTATTTGGATAGTACACTCTTAAAGATAAAGATTCCAAAAAATAGTTTTTTGCAGAGATGCCACTAAAGAACTATTTTTGTGTCAATGAAGAACTTTTCAGTGAAATGTTCTAAAAGAACATGAAAGAGAGTCTCTTAAGTACTTTTCCACTATTAAGAAACTTTAGGTGAATGGAAAGATTGCATGGATTTTAAAGGTTTATTTTTCATGTTGTACAGAGAAATTCTAAGAAATGTTTCTATGCACAGAAAGAGAAAAAGAGAAAGAAAAAAAAAGAACTGGGAAAGAACCACAAGCTGGGACACAAACTCATGTTGCCCAAAGTGCTTCAGGCCCAATTCCCACAGTCTCAAGCGTTCTCATTCACTCCTTACCTGCAGAAGTCCTGAGCGTGCTGCAGGTGTGGTAGGGTCCAGGTTGGAGATGTAAATCATTGGATCTCCCAGTGTTTCTCTCAAACTCAACTCCACAGATTTACACTCATGCTGGGACAGAATCATACCAACCTTATATTTTCTACTGGATCATACAGTTACTGCTGAAACGTGCCTTAACATTTTTTACTGCATAAAAAAGGGCTCAGAAAACCAAACCCACCTTCTGAACGGTGACAGTTCTGATGTCAACGTTTCCATCCAAAGCTGTGGAAAAAGATAAAAACTCATTGATGGTACTGATGAATAGAACTGAATAGTGAATAATTATCATGTGACAGACACTCTTACAGTCACGTGTGCTGAGAGAAGAGAGAAGAGGGACGTCCACTTCGCCCACCTGCCACAACAAAAATAGAACACTGGCTCTCAAACACTGCGTATAGACTGCGCGCCATGTAGATCTGATAATTTGTGCTTGTGTGCTGTAAATATGGCATATGGTATGCATAATTAAATCTCCATCATATATTAGCTAGCATTCAAAAGATTTAGGGTAGGTAAGATTTTTTTAATGAATTTAACCAATGGTGCATTTATTTGATCAATTTATTTTTTGATCTAAATATCCTTTATTCATTTGATGGCAAGGCTGAATTTTCGACAGCCATTACTTCAGTTTTCAGTGTCACATGATCTTTCAGAAATCATTCAATAGCTGATTTGGTGCTCAAGAAACATTTATTATTATTATCAATGTTGTGCTGCTTCTATTTTTCTGGAAATCATGATATAAGTTTTTTTTCAGGATTATTTTAAGAATAGAAAGTTGAAATCATTTGTAACATTATAAATGTATTTTTTTGTTACTTTAGTCAATTTAATGCATCCTCGCTGAATTGCAGTATTGAATTATTTTAACGACAACAACAAAACAAATCTTACTGACACCAAACTCACAATTTTGTTTTATATTAGTTGTTATTACAATGTTGATATACAATATATTCTAATATCTAATTATCATATTAATCTTTTTGTGGTATCAGCTGGTCTAACCCCAAAAAATTCCACCATGTTTGAAAAAATTATAAAAATCTGTTAACAAAAAAAGTTGACACCACAGAGTAATGGCTAACTAAAGCTCTTTATTTCAATTCTGTTCCGAGGTTGTTGTTGTTGTTTTTTTTTTTTTTGCCATTGTCAAGTCAAGTCACCTTTATTTATATAGCGCTTTTTATAATACAAATTGTTTCAAAGCAACTTCACAGTGATAACAGGAAAATAATGCAACAAAGTTTTTTTCGGCTGTACAGCAGATTTAGAAGAAAATAACGTCATGGTCCAGCTTAATTAAGTTCAGTGATGGTTAAATTTTTTGTAAAAAAAGTTATTTATTTTGTTTATATATATATATATATATATATATATAGCCACTCTAGAGAAAACAAAACAGTGATGTCATCGTCCAGCTCAATTCAAGCGTGTACGTCACTCATTGTTTGCACAGAGATTTCGCAAGTGTTACCTTTCACTGTGAAGATATAAACATAATTTAGATATACAGGAAATCGCAATGGAAGACGTTTTCGATATATCAGCAGACAATGTTGAATTTTTTCATGCCGTAAAATGTTTCATGTTTCGTGACGTAAGTTTTGTGACGTACAAGCGCGAGAGATCACTTTCTGCGCTTGTGCAGACCGAACGCCCGCACCCTCAGATCACTTGGACGTGGCTGTGGTAACAAGAGGTAAAAACGATATAAATACTGTTCGTTTTCTCACACAAACCGCTCGTTTCGTGTCTTAGGCCATCAATGTGTACTTACATTTATGAGTCATTAAATCGTGTTTAATTTGGACTTCTCTGTGCATGCTCTTTGAGGTGGTGACCATAGACCTGCATTATATGACTGACAGACAACAATGGTTTGACCTAAAAATATCAAAATTGAAACTACTGTGGAAACAAAGACACCTACATCTTGGATGCCCTTGACATAAGCTAAAACACACCAAAAATTAATTTCAAAGTGAACTATCCCTTTAAAAAGAGCATATTTTTAATAGAAATATTTGCTTAAATTATAACACATGCATATTTATTGTTTTATATTAAAAGTACTGCATAGCAGGACTAATCCAGTTGTCTTGTGTAATGCGTTTACCTGATCTCCATATGATGAAGCTTTAAAGCGCGCCACCTCCAAAAACACAGAACCACTACAGCTCTGCAACACACACACACATGGAGAGGACATAATTAGTCCTATTATAATTTTGAAAGAAATGCACTAATTACTGCGTTCATGAGTGAAGTGTGTTTGGGTGCACCTGCAGTAGTGCGCTGGCGTAGTCCTGGGATGCAGCTCGGATGTCCTCCCCATTCACAGACAAAATCTGGTCACCTAGCAACAGTCTTCCATTCAAGTCTGCCACCCCTCCCCTTGTTATCTCAGACACAAAGATTCCAGTGTCATTCCTGCAAGACATGCAGAAATTGATGAATTCTGAAAACACTTGATTCGATGTATTATTCATGGCCTACTGAATAGTGTGCAGTTCTTCAATGTAATTATTCCTTTAGAATAGCCCACCTTTTACCCACAATGCAAAGCCCTAGTCCCTGTCCTGGTTTGCAGTTCAGTTCCACACTGAAGAGGTCCCACATGTCCTCGGGTGTGTGGTTCTGCAGGGTGTGTGTGGAGTGGTTCTCTGTCACATGGTCTCTGTAGATACACAATTGCACACGCTGTGGACTCAAGCGCAGGACACTCAAGGCCTCCTCATGAGTGGCCATTCTCAGGTCAATGCCGTTCACCTGGTAGGAGGAGAGAAAAGAATGGAGAAGAGCCATTCAAAGGACCTTGGACAAGTAGATTCAATATTTGCCTGTTTGGATACTCAGTTCAGTTTAATCAGTCCATAAACATGTGCACTCTACTTTGTTGATGTGATTTTTTTTTTTTAAATAATTTAAGCCATGCATTCACAGTAATGATAGTTCCTCTATGTACTACATTTGTGCACACTTTGGGTCAATGGAAGTTCTTTTTGAAAAAATCAATAAACTACATTCAGTTCAATTTCACTGGTGAATGCTGAAGTTCTGTACCTCTAGTATATGATCTCCTGCACACAACCGGCCATCTCTGTGTGCCGCACCATCCTTGTTCACTTCATGAATCACTATTACTCCCTGGAGGGAAGGGAAGGGAAGGAAAGAAAAGAAAAGAAAAGAAAAGAAAAGAAAAGAAAGAAAGAAAGAAAGAAAGAAAGAAAGAAAGAAAGAAAGAAAGAAAGAATATATTGACAGTGTTTAAGTGAAAAGTTGAATTGAAAATTTGACAGTTATTATTTAACTCATGCTGGCATTGACCTAGAAATGTATGCAACATGTTTTAATAATTAATTTTTAATTAATTAAAAAAAATATATATTTTTTAATTCAAAAGTGTCTATTTATCTTCACATAAAATAGCCCCAGATATGTGGGGAAAGAAAAAATATTGATTTTGATCCAGTTTTGATTTGAAAAAAAAAAAAAAAAAAAAATACAAACTTAATTGTTCTGGTTTTCTGGTGAATTACTTTTTCTATTAATTGATAGATGAGTCGAAATTATTTCCTGCACTAATCAACAGCATCTCATATAAGTTTAATTTGACATGGAATATTTCTTTAAATGGATAGTTCACTCAAAAAAAAAAATAAATAAAAAATAAATAAATAAATTAGAGTAGTTTCAAGAAGAACATCAATTAGTAATGATGTTAAATTGAGCCGGTTTCCCACTCAAAGCTATTGTACGGCTTCTGAAGACCTGTGCTATATAGTGTGTGAGCCACTTTTACTGTGAATTCCATTAGAGCACGAAAATAACAATGCCAAGGTATTGGGTTCAATTCCCAGGCAATGCATGAACTGATAAAATGTTTACGATAAATTCAATCTAAGTTGCTTTGGATAATGCATAAATGCTTTATGTCATTTTTGCAGTATGCCAGACCCATATTCACTATAATGATTCATTGTAAAGAAAAAGACAGTGTGAATTTTCTTCTAAACTCCTTTTCTGTTCCAAGAAAGAAAGAAAATTTAGGTTTGCATTCAAGATGCTTCATTGTAATTCAAGTATTGACATTGTGAAGTCTAATTTACTCAGTTTCCTTTTTAATTTCTCACCAGTAGTGTGTTGCAGCCTCCTACTATGCTGAGGCCGAGCCCCGTGGAGCCTTTGCAGATATCAATAGTATTTATACAGCCAGCTATGATGGGACATGTAAGGGGGTCCGAGCTCACAGAACACTGGGCCAAGAAAGAAGTGCTGCGAGAGCTCTGATTGGCTGTTGAGCCGCAGTCAACTGATGAAATGCCAGATGATGGAGGAGTGCAGCAGCTGAGGGGCATGTGACTGGCAGGATGACAGGAAGGCTTATGATTGGATGTGGCATTGACTGGAGCAGGAAGACCAATATTGAGGCTCTCTGAGGAGCGAGATTTCAGTTTATCCTCTCTGCTGATCCTTCCATCCTATCGGCAAACAGAATCATGAGAACGTAGAGAATGAGAACGAAGCAGGCAGATATTTTGTGTCATGTGTTTGTCTAACATTTGGTTTGACTGTTTTACCTGTGATAAAACTGAATGTTGACCTTCTCTGACCATATTCATATACATGCCAGGAGATTTAACAGGACAGTTGTCCATCTAAACAGATAAAACTGTCATGACATAAGATATAGATGTCCAGTGAAGCAGACATGTGGTAAAGGAAGTTAAATTAAAGAGTATTTCGGAGTAAATTAAAGAATTAAATAAAGAAGTTTAATTTAAAAGAATTTAAAATACTTTAGAAGTATTATAGTTTATTTATATATGTGTTTGTGTGTATGTGTGTGTGTGTGTGTAAGTGGGTGTATGGCTTCATTGCCTCCTTTACTGGTCCTGTAGTCATTTGTTTCTGTGCATCTTTATTCCTGATGAGAAAATTAAACATGTGAATCAAAATATTACAGTACATATACAGTACACATAAAGATCCAAAAAAAAGAGACTTAAGTGAAAATACTTCCAGTTTGATTTCAAATTTCTTACAGTATGTTCATTACAAATGACAAATGTCACATATTTTACATTCATCTTGGTCTCACACTTTTGGACATCATAGAAGTAATATACATAGGCTACCTACAGTATATGATGAGTATATTATAATGCAAGTGTTAGTCTGCATTCTTCCTGAGAAAATGTATGTACGTCACCTTGTGAGCAGAATCGTAACTTTAGCTGAAACATTGTTGATGATTGCTGTTGCATTCTGGTGACTGCGTCCATACAGCACTTGTCCATTTATCTGCAACATATACACATTACCATGAAGAAGACGAAACCTCGACCTTTGATAAGAGACATATTTCACGAGTTTTGCTCTTTTAGTTATGTTGAGAAGATTGGGGGAAATTGTCACATTTTACAGGCTAGATCATATTATCAAATTTAATCAATAAACCAATCACACAAAAAATCAGTGAGTACAGTGGTAAAAAATATATGTAATTTATACGTGTAAGTTTAAAAAAATACTTAAGAGACTAGTAATATGATACTATACTATAATTCCTTTATTTATTTCGATTAGTTTTCACTCTTATATGGTACTTTAAAGTACAAGGCTGAGTGGGATTGATTGTATTTATTTGCTAATGATATGACAATGATTATAACAATCTAAAATAAGCTAAATCATTGTTCATACCTTATTCATATATATATATATATATATATACATTGTTCATATATATATATATATATATATATATATATATATATATATATATATACATATACCTTATTGCTTTTATAAAACACTTCCCACACAATAAAAATATTAAAGTAAAAAAAATATGTATTAGTGCAACTTCCTTGAAGTAAAATCACCTTCCTTCCGCTAGAAACAAAAAATAGTCCCTGACCGTGAACAACAACAACGATCCAATTCAAATTATGTTGCATTACTTTTGTTACAATCAAACCTCAATCAAATATTTTATGATAGCTACCAGTGACAGTATAAGCAACTTTTGTTCATGGTAACTTTTATTCAACAACCTACAGAAAAAAAACGATAATAGTTTGAATTCAAAGACAAGAAACACAGGAAAAATGTACATTAAAATCAGTGTTTTTTTTTTTTTAAATGATCTCAATGTATAGTGTTACACTGGACTTGTGTCTCCTATGCATCAAGAGAAACTGAATAGGTTTGCGTTCTAATAAAAAATATATACAGCATAAAGTCTGGAATAATTTGACTGGGCAAATGAAAAGTTTCTGTTGTTCAGTCAGAGTTCAGTAGGTGGTTCTCACCTCCAGTAGTTCATCTCCCACTCTGACCCGACCATCTGCAGCAGCAGCCCCGTCTGGTTTGATCTCTGACACGTACACGCTCATTCTTCCACGCACTCCATCTCTGTTTTCTGACAAACACAGTCCCAGTCCAGAGCTGTATGAGCCACAGTCCAGATCAAACATGTGAAGCTCTCCAGGCAGACTGCCATACCTCTGCTGCATACGGCCTGCTTACACACACACACAAACATGTCAAAACATCCAGACAAAATAATACAGACACATTAGTGGACCCACTAATAGAGGCATTGAATTGTATTCTGAGCTAAGAATATTTTTGATTCCCTGTGATCTAAGGCTATTTTAAAACTTTCTGCATTTCTGCAAACAAAATGGCAAGAATTTTTCATCACGGGGACGGTTCCCAGCTCCTCACAATGTAGGAGATTTCAGGTTTGGTTTTTAGGGGGTATACCCCCTAAAAACATGGAGTATGTTTTGTCACACACAAACATACTCCAGTAAGAGGCTTGCTCCTGCTCGCTGTGATGATGTGAAGCCTCTTCTGGCAGGGGTGGTCTCTCTGGAACTTTCTGCACTCCATCTGTTTCTGTGTTCACTGGCCTAGAGGGCAGTTTCAGGAGGGGAGGAACTGAATGTGGAGGCTTCCCCAATTTCCAGTCTTCTGTACGCTACAAATGCAAATAAAAAGAGTGGTTGTATTCTTCAGAAATAGAATCAGTTCTCTATTAAAATCTCAACAGTAAATCACACAAATTAGACAATCCAAATATATATTTTCTTGTTAATAAATACTGACGCAGCAATTTAATTCGTGCAAATAAACATGGTAAATAAAATTAGTTCCCTTTCATTGTCACTCTGAGTTCCGTCGGATGACGACGAATGGGGTTTCGCTTAGCCTGACAGCTTCGCTCAATATAAAACAAGCCAATGGCAAAGAAATGCCATGGGTCTGCAGAATTTGCATAGCGTAACTCCGCCTTACCTCGTGAGTATATAAGGGGGACGCTGTCCACAATGCAGACATGTTTTCGCTTCGGAGCCAAGAGTGATCTTCATTTCACAAGCCTCCCTGTATTGTCAGCTTTTTCACAAACAAGCAAATTCTAGGTGTTGGTGTGACGGCAAAATCCCTACGAGTACATACTTCCTGCTTATCTGTGCAGTGGTTTGCCAGTGAGTGTGTTCTCCCCGGGCGCTTCAGCATCCGAGTTTTCTCTCTCTCTAAAAGAGCTTGCACGCGGCACATCTTTTTTTTAAAGCCTGTGATGAAACCCCTCTGATGGGCACGAGCGCTGTCTAGTATGTTTGGGCATTGATCACGCTAGAGCAGCGCTCATGGATGATTCATGTTCTCTCTGTGGGAACATGACTATCGCATCACTAAAGTCGAGACTCAGTGATCTCGCAAGATGAGGGTGACGGTGTGGAACAAGGCGCCGACTATCAGTCCGTGCCCTGCACCTACCCCTCCCATGACGGTGCCCGCTAGCATCCAGAGGATTCCCACGGGGACATCTTCGGATGTCCCGCGGGTTTCTTTTGGTGCTACAGAGGATGATGCAATGTCTGTCGCTGCATCACATGTTGGGCAGGATTCGTCAAGTGAAGACTTGGCGGCGCTGTCTCCTTCGGGTGTGCAGTCGTTTGTCGACTCTGATCTCAAGATGACTGCAATGCTTTCCCAGGCAGCCGTGAGCATCGGGTTAGAGTGGACTCCTCCACCCTGTCCAGAGCGATCATGGCTGGACGATGGGTTTTTGGGCACGGCCGCCGATTGACGTCCACGGCCAACCCCAATACCATTCTTCCCGGATGTGCATGATGAAATCTCGCAGTCCTGGAAGACCCCCATGTCTTCCTGCGACTGCTTGTTGATTTCATCCACCTTTCTTCCCCTCGATGGAGCAGCTGCCCGTGGGTACACTGGGCTGCCCCTGGTTGAATGCTCTGTTAGGGTGCTTCTTCTCGTGTCGAGCCTATCCAAAGCCTGTAGATTTTTGTCTAAGTTAGTGGCGAAGTCTTACAGAGCGGCGGGACAGACGGCTGCCTCTCTACATGTTATGGCCAGTCTGCAGGTCTACCAGGCCCAGATGCTCAGAGACATGCACGAGGGCAGGACAGACCCAGGGCTCTTTGATGAGCTGTGCGCCGCCACCGACCTCGCTCTCCGGGCGACGAAAGTGTCCAAACAGCCGTGGTCCAGGAGAGACATCTGTGGCTGAACCTGGCTAACATGAAGGATGCCGAGCAGTCCCAGCTGCTAGACACCCCCATGTCCCAGGCCGGCCTCTTCAGCAGTGCAGTTGAGGACCAACAGTTCTCGACTGCTCAGAAACAGACTGAGGCCATTAAACACATCTTGCCCCACCTACCCGCTGCTGCCTCCCCTCAGTCGGCCAGGCAGGCGCCTCAGCCTGGGCGCCCTCCTGCGACTGCCGCCCCTCCCGTCCGCCCCAAGCAGCAGCCTTCAACCAAGCTGTGGTTCGTGTGACCCCACTGGCACATCTTGCCCAGTCGACCCCTGGAGATGTTCGATCAGTGTCATGCTTTCCTTCCTTCAAGATGGGTTAGAGCAAAGGCTGTCTCCCTCCACCCTCAAGGTCTATGTCGCTGCTATTGCCACACACCACGACCTTATCGAAGGTAAGTCGGTAGGGAAGCATGACCTGATCGTCAGGTTCCTTAGAGGAGCGAGGAGACTGAATCCTCCTCGCCCTCCTCTCGTACCTCTCAGTGGTCTTAACTGCCCTGCAGAGTGCTCCCTTTGAGCCTTTGCAATCAGTTGAGCTTAACTTCCTGTCAATGAAGACAGCGCTTCTGATTGCATTGGCCTCCATCAAGAGGGTAGGGGACCGGCATGCATTCTCCGTTGACAAAGCATGCCTGGAATTCGGGCCGGGTTACTCTCACGTGATCCTGAGACCCCGGGCCTGGATATGCGCCCAAGGTTCCTACCACTCCCTTCTGGGACCAGGTGGTGACCGGAGGAGGCAGACCAAGCCTTGGTACTGCTCTGTCCACTACGTGCTCTTCGCATCTATGTAGACAGGACGCAGTGTTTCAGGATCTCAGACCAGCTCTTTGTCTGTTATGGTAGGGAGCTGAAAGGAAAGGTTCTCTCCAAGCAAAGGTTGTCCCACTGGATAGTGGACATCATTGCTTTGGCATACCAACAGCAAGGTCAACCTTGCCCCTTGGTGTGACTGCCCACTCCACCCGGAGTGTGGCATCCTCTTGGGTTCTAGCGCATGGCACCTCGCCAACAGACATCTGCAGAGTCTGTGCGACACCCAACACATTTGCCAGATTCTATAATCTCTGAGTGGAGCCTGTGTCCTCTCGTGTACTCGCTTCAACCAGCGAGTACTGGAACCACTCAGGTGTCTTCACTTGCTCGCCACGGACTGGATACGTGCCATTTTCTCCTCAGGTGAGCCTCATGAGCCCTGAGTTCCTCCAGCACTCCTGACGTTGGCGCTAGTGTCTATTGCCTACGCGTCGGCTAGCTGTCTCCCGTGTGCATGGTCCCTCCCCTGAGCGACCCCCACATGTGTATTTCCATTGTAAGACTTTCTGAGCATGTGTCTTTCCCTCAGCAAGCCACCCCTGGGTGCATCCTTCGGGTCATATGTTTATTCTCTAAGTCCCCCCTCCAAAACTATGTGATATGCTCCCCAGTGTACCTTGGTATTCCTGTGCTGAATATGAGTCCTTCATCTGTGCCAGTCTCACGACAGGGATCTCAGATTTATGCAGGGCACTGGAAGACAGCTGAGAAGGTGGCGTGATTAGACTGGTATCCCATTTCGTCATTCGACAGAACTCGGAGTGGCAACGAAAGGGAACATCTCGGTTACGAATGTAACCCTCGTTCCCTGAGTAGGGAACGGACACATTCCGTCTTCCTGCCACTTTCCGCTGTGCCGCTGGGATCGCCTGACCTCAGTCTTGGCTCCTCAGCGAAGAAACATGTCTGCATTGCGGACAGCATCCTCCTTATATAGTCACGAGGTGAGGCAGAGTTACGCTATGCAAATTCTGCAGACCCATGGAATTTTTTTGCCATCGGCTCGTTTTATATTGTTCCAGCTTTTACAGCAGGATGGATTCTGATTGGCTGTCAATGTTTTTCAGTCATCAGATGGAAAAAAATCATTATGAAAGTGAGTCCAACAATATTGTTTTTTAGTGTCGTTATTGTTGCTGTGTGTTCTTTTTACCAAGGCCATGTTTTTCAGCATGCACATCATACTTATATACATATTTTAGATTATTACTATGGAAACACACATTACAGACCTTAAAGGGAATGGGGCTGAAGGGGTAGGTTGGTGAGAGATTATTGAGGATCTTGGGATCCTAAAGAGGAGATAAACTATCATTTTACCATATACATCTCCTAAAATACACTACTGATATTACACATAATAGCATAAGCAGAAATATACCTGATGATTTGGACAATTTGATTTTGATACATTGTCATCTTCAGCACAGTTGCCAGGAGCTGTAACCTGGGCATAGAGAGGAAATAAATGTTTTATGTACTCATGTTTTGTCCAACGCATTCTCATCCTTTAACGTCATATAGAACGCTATATGACAAAACGGCGCTATACTACGCACATGGCACCCGTTATCGTTAATATAACACGTGCTGTGAGGGCTAAGTTTAGGTGTGGGGTAGGGTGTGCGTGTCATATTCACGCTAAAGGATTTATAACGTCTTGGGTTCGCGTGTTATATTACCTATAACGGGTGCCATGTGCGTAGTATAGCGCCGTTTTGTCATATAGCGTTCTATATGACGTTAAAGGATGAGAACGGGCTGGTTTTGTCTTGTCTATTGTATATTCTAGCACTAAGTATGAGTATTTGTGAATGTGTGTTCATGTGTGTCTCTGTGTTACCTGAGGACTCTGCACTAGTAGCTCTACTCTGTCTCCTGCCTGACGAATTGCCTCAACAGCTTCTTCATGAGTGAAATCACTCACATCTACACCTTGAACCTGTCAAATACAAAAATACAATGTGTGAAGTTCCTTCTCCCAAGTCTCCCATTCCATTCAATACTTCTACTTTCAAGTAAACCAGTTTGCCCCAGATTTTATTTAAACTAATCTTGTTATCTAGTTTATTTAGGTCACAGAAGGAGTGATGCATTAGCTTATTATGACCAGCAGATGGAGATCATTAAACGTCACCCAATTCCCACCACTGTTCATCAACACTAACTAGCCTCAGCCTCATGCCATCTAATGAATATTTCGCACAATCAATCTGACAGTCTGATTGTGATTTTATTTTCTGTACCCACTTTCAAGTTGTTTCAAACTTAGTATTTTTTTTTCCTTTCGCAAAAAGTGAATTTTTGTAAAATCTCCAGCCCTGACCGTTTCAGTATAATGAAAGGGAATGCACTAGGGCTATCAAGCTCCAAATTTACAAAAAAGGGAAAAAGAGAAAAAAGAAAGAAAAGAAAAAGAGTAGTTATTACAGAACTAATACATATTGTTGTTACTGTGTAATAACACAAAATGTAAGGCATAACATTAGTTGACTACATGTACTTACTAAGGGTTAAGTTAGGGTTAGGTTTAGGGCTATTTACTTGAAATTATGCACACTGAAAAAAAAATATGATCAATAAGTTATGAAAATGGATGTTTTTGCATTGCTTTAACTCATCAAAATAAATTAAGCAATTTTCAAACTTTTAAAGTTATACAATATTCAACTAATTTGCTTAAAGTCAGTTTTAATGTAATTTAAGTTGAAATTACTTAAACATCCACGTTGATTGCACTTAAAAATGTAAGGCAGCACCTTTTTTACAGTGCAAAATTTATTGTTATTGTTATAAGTTCATGTAAAGTGTAACTACACAATAAAATATAATTGAAAAATTAATTAAATGAAAACTATCATTTAAATTTATATTAAATGCAATAAGCTATTAGTCTTGAGTAAATTAAGTAAAACTTAATTTGACATTACAAAGTTCACACTTTCCAAAGCTGTATTTGAGTGCAGTAAGAAACAGTCATAAAAGTCAATTCTCTTTAAGGATATTTAAGTGGCTTTTTAAAATTAATATTATATTATCTGCATAGGACAGTTTTTGTAAAACATATACTTTGATTTGAAGTACAGTACAAACGCACATGCGATACAATCAAGTGCATTTCATCAGATAACTGAGAGAATGTACGTTTATGATATCTTTTTGGTGCTTTTTGCATCCTTTTAAATGCTTGGCAGCCCAAGTTCTCATTTACTTTCTTTTTAAGCATGATCAGAATAATAAAATAAATAAATAAATAAAGAAATAAAGAAAGAAAGAAAGAAAGAAAGAAAGAAGAGAGAGAGAAAGAAGAGAGAAAGAAAGAAAGAATAACTTTTTTTGGTGCAGGTTTGGGTAACACTTTATTTTACAATGCCCTTGGTTACATGCACTTACTGTAGTAACAGCGACATATTCATAATTACAAGCAACTAAATCTAAACCAAACCTTAATCCTAACTCTAACCCAATAATAAGTAAATGCTGTTAATTTAAATTACTCAATACTTGTGCAATTACATAGTGACAAATAAACCATAAACTAAAATGTTTTGATTTACGCCTGAGAAACAATTGGTACTTTCAGTGTTCTTCTTGATCACAATTCTGTTCTGCCAGTTTCTTCAATTTTTTTTTTGTACAATAGACTGTTGTGTCATTATTTGAGCAAGTTTTTTTTTTCTGTTATTGGTATTTCAGACATTGTCTCAGTGAGCAGTTCTTGGCTAGAATAAACACTAAAGTAGAGCAGACCAATAGTTAAAAGCTACTCTTTAATAAAAATACACACACACATACCTGAAGAATTATGTCTCCTTTCTTTAGAGTGCTGTTGTGTGCAGCTGGACTGTCCTCCGCGATATGTTTTATGAAGATGCCCCGTCTCATTTCTCCATTGCTCAGTCGACTGCCCATACCACGACCCCCCACCACACTGAAGCCAAGGCACATGCCCCCCGCCCTAAATAATGTTACTCTATAGGACACCGGAAAATAACCTCATTACACATGAACATACTAAATGTGAATGCAGCAATATTTTGTTATTTAATTGATACCTTCTAGGCTGACTCCATGAGCTACAATCCTTCCCATGTGTCTCTCCTTCATCTTTTTGCCTGTCTTTTTCTCTCCTTCGTCTTTGTCCGTTTTCACTTTTCAAGGCCGTTTTTTCATCCTTCACTTTTTTTCCCAGTCGTTCACTGTCCTCACTTTGTTTTATTTGACTGTGGTTAACTATTCTTTCATTCTCTTCTTCAGCTTGAGTCTTTCCATTTACTCCTTTTCCATCAACTGTACTTTGCTGTTCCGAAATGCATTCTCTAACACAAAGCAAATATGCATTAAAACACCATAAGAAACAACAAAACATACAGAAAAAAATAATTAAATATCTCAGATTCCTTACAGGGGTTCAAAAGGAAGGTTCTGTGAGAGCCGGGAATGGACAGTAGCTGTTCTGTGTATTTCCATTTCCTCTTTTGATTGGGCGTAGCTGGCTCTGTGCATGTCCAGGAAGGCAGCAGGTACGTACATTACACTGAAATACACCAAAACACACATGAACAGGCACAATAAAAATAAATAAAAATGCTTTGACTGAAGCTGTATCAATGAAAAATACAAGTTCAATAACAAATGAAATGTGCTACTTGAGAGATCATGACTTTTTTTTTTTTTTTAAATGAGTTTTATCTCACCAATTTCAATAAATCAATCAAGATTAAAATACTTATGTAGTCTAATAAAATAAATTTGTTTTAACTAAAATTAACAATCAAAAGTTTAGGGTCAGGAAGTTTTTATTTATTTATTTTTTAAATAAATGTATATTTTTATTCAGCGTGGATGCATTATATTGATCAAAAGAGCCAGTACAAACTTTTATAATGTAAAATATATATATATATATATTTCAAAGAATGTTCACAATTTTCACAAATATATTAAGCAACATAACTATTTTCAGCATTGATACTAATGAGAAATATGTTTTGAGCATCAAATCAGCATATTGGAATGATTTCAGAGGGATCATGTAAAACTAAAAGACTGGGAAATTATGTTTTGCATTACAGGAGTAAATTAAATTTTAAAAAATATTTAAATCGATGATTGTTTTAAATTGTAATAATATTTCACAGTATTATTGTTTTTACTGTATATTTGATCAAATAAATGCAGCCTTGATGAGCGCAAGAGACTTTGTTCAAAAACGTAAAAAACGAAGAAAGTCGAAAAAATGTGTTTGTTTGTTAATTTATGTCTGAACAAACTTATAGGTAACACTTTACAATGATGTTCCATTGGTTAAGGTGTGTTAATACATGAACTAATATTAACTAACAATGAGCCTTTTAGTTCAGGTTAATTTACTAATTTTGATTTATTGATGTATTATTAAATGTTGAGATTAACTTGTGTCATTGTTCATGTTAACTAATGATGGTAACAAATTTGAACAAATTAAACCTTGTTGTTAAGTGTTACTAACTTATTTTGTGGAAAATATATTTTATTTTATTTAATATAATAAATGTTATTGTAAATATTATAATGTTATGGTTATCTTGTAGTCATTTAAATTAGCTTTTATATAAAAACAGAACTAGAAATCGATGTTACATTCTCATTTAGCCAAAGCTGTGTGTGTGAGCACCTGAGATCAGGTCCAATCAGTGAATGTCTGCGTAGCATAGCTCTGGCTTGTGCATTGGTCAGGTTGGTGGAAGATTCTCCATTGATGGCTATGATTCCATCACCCACTGCCAGTCTCCCGTCTTTACTGATCGACCCGCCATGAACCACAGAGCGGATTATGATGCCTGAACCATCCCTTAAAGCACTCACTGTCATTCCTACACACACACACATGTGCACACACAGTAACATAAGACTATGTGCTTGTTTTGTCACAAGTTGTCAAATATTTTTTGATTTTATATTTTTTTTGTTCATTACCTTTAACATCTTTGCTGTTTTTTAATTGTTACACAGTCCAATAAACTGGATTTTTTTGCGGGCAGTATAGTGCAAATTGTTTTTATGTAGCCAAGACTATAAGATATGTGCCTGTACAAAAATAAGCTTTCAAAAATAAACCTACATTGGAAAATATTCACTGAAGAAGTACAAAGTGTGACAATCAGCCTGAGTTATTTTAGATTTATATACGCATATCCAACAAAAGTGTGTTAAAGTGTGACAGGGGAATTTTAACCACATCAGACATTCCCTTATTTTAAAACTCACAGTGGAATATCATCATCCGCTAAATGTCATTTACATACCCCATGAACCTCTAAACTGTCTTACCGATTCAAACTCTCTTATTCAAAGAAAGTGTCGATGCAGCACCATGCAGAGTCAGTGCGTCTGAGAGGGTCTTAAAACCCCTCATTCACCTTTCATGACATATTTAGTGGTGGCTTTGACTCAATGTTGTATTAAAGTCACAGTGTGCTCCTTCAACAATTCATTTTTCGATTATTAAGCTGAGCTTTTTTTCTACATAATGAACTTCAAATCATGCCGTTGACATCATTGTGGGTGTTAAGTGACTGGTTGGCTTTGTACTACATTTCAGCTGTAATAAATCGGTCTAAATTGCTCTCAATTTGAATAATGCACCATGCAAGTCTATTTTAAAATAATATGCAGCTGATTTATGAATAATTAGTCCACACAAAGAAAAAAGACAGGCAAAATATCAGATGTGAGAGAGGTAACATGCAAGGAAACACACACCAAACATGGAGACAACACTATGGTCGTAAAGAATTTGAGATTCGTTGATTTTTAAGTTTTTATTTTTCAATTTGAACATCCATGTATCATGTTTCGTGCCTGAACAGTCAAATTACAGTACAATCATAGTGCGCTAGTTACAGCAGTGCACATCTGACCATGTAAAGCACAGCACAGGACAGAGATGACACAAGAGAACACCAGAGCAAAAGACACACAATAAGAGACACAACACATCACATCATGTCATCATTCAACATAAATTACTGACTGGAACGTCAATTAAAAAAAAATTAAGATGAAACGGGGTGCTGGAATTGATGAATTAAATAACACTCATGCAGAGCTCTGTGTCAAATTGGATGAATATTCATTGGAATAAATACTTGATCAAAAAGAAAGAGAAAGATCAAGTTTTAATGGGAAGCCTTGACTTCTATATTGATTCTTCACTGAGCTTTATGATTTTGCCAATGATATGAAGTAGCTTTATAAACACTGCAGGGCTGAACAATTTGGATGGCCCGAGGCCAGTGTGTGCTTTGGGCAGCTGACAGTGACAGCACTTACCCTAGGACATGTATTCTGTGATTTATTCAACATCATTGTTGCAAATTCTGCTAAAAATATGTCTCCAGTGTAAAGATATGGAGCCGAAACTGATAAAGCTGTGTTCAAATTGTAAGTGGTTGATTTGTGAAAATCATACATGCATTAGTAAAAATAGGCAGCAACTTTTTAACAAATCACTATTTGCCATAATTTTTTGGTCAAAAACACAGTACAAACTGTAATATTATGAAATATAATTACAATTTTATTTAAAATAGATTCAACAGCTGTTTTATGTAATTTATTGACATTTTTAGCATCATTACTCCAGTCTTAAGTGCCATGATCCTTCAGAAATCTTGCTGGTTTGGTGCTCAAGAAACATTTGTTATTATTATCAATGTTGAAAACAATTATGCTGCTTTATATTTTTGAGGAAACCAAATTTTTCAAAAATCTTTGATGAATAGAAAGTTCAGTTGAACAGCATTTATTTCAACTAAAAATATTAAATCGGACACATTCAATCAATCAAAAAAGACATTTAAAAAGTCAAAATGTTTCCAAAGGAATACCATAAAGAGATGGTTCACCCCAAAATTCTGTCATTTGTTACTCACTCTCATGCTGCTCCAAATCTGTAAGACTTTCATTCATCTTCGGAAAACAGCTTTTTTGTTGAAGTTCTTTTTGATGAAATCTAAGACCTTTCTGTCCCTCCATTGACAGCTACACAACTGACACTACGACGCTTCAAAACGTTGATAAAGAGATCGTAAAACTAATCCATATGAATTGAGGGGTTTAGTACACATTTTCTTGAGACTCGATCCTTTATATGATGAACAGATTGAATTTAGAACATTTAAACATTCATCAACTCACACATCAGTTATAGACCATTTTGCAAGATGTAAACAACACTGGTCCAGAAGCACTTCCTGTTTCAGTTTTTTAACACTACATAAAAGCTGGGATAAAATACAACAAATAAAGACAAGTCGATGCATTGTTTGTGAAAAACTAAATTTGGAAAAATGTAAATAGGATGAAATGATTTACAGGCTCAAAATCAGATCTCAAGGCTAAGCTAAATGCTAATGTCCATGCTACATCCAAAACACTCAACCATTTGTCACTGGCAGGCCCAAAGCAACATTGAAAACACTAATATCTCTATATTGCATTTGAAAGCTAACACTTTAACACAGATGGGATTAAAAACATGCAATAATTCTGTTAGTTTTCAAATTTGGAATTGTGCTTAAGATATTGTGCTCATAGAACACACTTAAGTTGTTTGTGCTACAAAGTGCACATAGGCTGTACAAGAATTGCATTCTAGGCAATGCATTTTGTGTAAACTGAATTAAGCAGTGTTTCTATGCTGAATTTGTTTCAATCCTTGGTGAAAAAATTGACATTGAATTTGAAAATCAGAAACAGTGAACGCGCATCTCATTAATCTTGAAACACTTTTTTTTAATTCATATTCAAAGCTTCAGGGAACTAAATTTCCCCAAATATAAATAGGAACATGTATAATGATCCCGTTCTGTTTACATTATGAGCCGAAAAGGTTGAGCCTACATTGCACAAATGACATTGACAATGACATTTTCACTTGGTGGAAAACAATGGGTAGTAAGCAGAAGTAATCAAAACATGGTGAAATAATTGAGGTTATAAACGACTAGATAAGTCAACAAAATTTCTGTCTTCGCTTCAGGATCTTAAATGTGAAGAAGTGCACTCTAAAAATGCACCTTCAAACACAGCTAGATAAATTACTAGCTGAGTAGTTAGCACTGACTGAAAAGTGTAAAAATCACAAATACATCATTGCAGATCTTAAGGCTAAGCTAAATGCTAAAAAGTCCAAGTCTCCCAAAAATGCTCAACAGCGATGGGACTAAAAATGTGCACTTCTTAGATGAGGCAGCCTGCCCTAACAATCATGTATCTTTTCAGACAGATGAAGCATGCGATTTCTTTTTAAATTAATTTTTAAAAGAGGGCCTTTTTCAGCCCATAAGGTGATACGGCACCCAAACGCCACAGAGTCAAGCAATCAGCGTCCCTTAATGGTAACTGAATGTAACTTGTTTAAAGCAGATAAGGGCCATTCGAACCATGGTGGAGATGGACTGTTAGTCTAAAACATGCATTTCAGCTTGAACCAAAGGATACTTGGCAAATGGTTATCACCTCAATTCCAGATGGTCTGATCTTTAAGAAACCACAAGTTTTGATGACAGCCCCCATTGTACAGTCAATGTATCAAAATGAGCCTGAGTGTGAAATCTTTAATAGACTAAAACACTGCCTTCGTTATCTGCGTGGATTTGATATTCAATTGGAAACCGAGTACTGAGGAATCGTTTGAGACATATGCAGAAAATATATTTGAACTTTTTGAGGTTCTGGAATTGAAGGTGTTAACCACAACAATGTAACTGTCCTTGAATTACTGCAATGCAGGGCTGCATGTACAGCAATCTCTCAAGTATGGTGCTTCACCAGCACAAAATACATTCAAAGGTATTGTTAGCTGGGCAACTGGGCAGAGGCAGACCTGATCAAGGAAACAAATTTACAAGGAGTGTGTGAACAAATAATCGGACAAAAGTACCAGAGCCTTTTGCAGGTCACAAACCAAATGTGTGAATGACACCACAAAAGAGCAAATGCTAAGCAGGCAACACCGAAACAGGTTAAAGGGGGGGTTGATTGCGATTTCACTTTTTTCATTTTAAATAGTGTGCAATGTTGCTGTTGGTGCATGAACAGTATCTGCAAAGTTGCAGCACTGAAAGTTCAGTGTAAGCAGAGATATCATCTTTTAAAAATCAGGAAATATATTGCCTACAAAAAACGACTCGATTGGGACTACAGCTGGGTTTTAGACGTCACTAACCCATACATTTACATCAACCCTCCCTCCAGAATATGCTAAAAAGGCCATGACCATATTTCTGCGGCTCGTCGAGTGTGTTATGTTCACGCAGCTGTCAGGTCTTCTGTGTTCGAGCTTCCCACGGACTCTGTACTTCGTCAACAATGGATACAATTTATGTTTGATTATGTCCCTGAAAATGACGATCGTAATTTAGCTCTCTGTGCTGCGCATTTTACGGAAGACAGCTTCCAGAATCTCCATGAATTCAACGCCGGATTCAACAAGAAACTGTTACTAAAACATGAAGCAGTTCCAACTTTAAAACCAGAGGCAGCAGTTGTTGGGCCACAACCTGTAAGTAGGTTAAGACTTCATCATTTTAAATGTATTTGCATATTTAATTTCAGACGTAGCCTTGTGTTTTATTTTTTTCAAATGCCAGCGCTGGCTTTTTAGCCACTAGGCTACTAGTTATGCTATTTTGTGTCTCAGACAAACGCGTACAAACATTATGGACCTGAATTTTGTATAAGTACTAGTGTTGTAAATGTATTTTTCATATTTATATGCTTTATGACGTTATTTTCGATTTGATCGAGAACGTAAACTAATGTCAACGCTGTTTGTGTTTAACATAGCCAGTCAGTTGCTATTGTTGCCAGTCAGATGCTATTGTGTAAAACAAACGTGTATAAAGTTAAAAAATGTAGCAAATTATCATACAGAAACGTTTAGTTAGAGCCGTGTGTGGTGAGGTTCTGCTTGCCTCTCTTCATCGCAGCTTTCTCGGTCTGATTCTGCCTCAAACTGATACTGCAGTTCGACACCATTATTTACATGATTGGACCTTTGGCATGCACGTTTCGCCCGTTAAGGTAATGGGCGTTAACCTTACAGACAACGTGAGCGACAGTTTAGTCAATCACAACACACCAGCCCAAACTAACCAATCTGAGCCCACTGCCTGTTTCTGAGGGAGTGGTTTCATAGAATCAGGAAGTCAACCAGTCGTTCAGGGGACAGAGGAGAGCGCGGCTCTTTTTCACCTTTAAATTTCACCTTTATTCACCTAAATTTCACCCTCCCCCATTTGTTCATTTGAACGAGCGGTTGACTTCCTGAGTCTATGAAACCACTCCCTCAGAAACAGGCAGTGGGCTCAGATTGGTTGGTTTGGGCCGGTGTGTTGTAATTGGCTAAACTGCGTAGTGCACATTGTCGGGAAACTTCACGCCTATTACCCTTACGGGTGAAACGTGCATGTGCTCCGGTCCAATGTAAATAATGGTGTCTAATCAGTTTGAGCCGAATCAGACCCAGAAAGCGGCGATCCTTCTCCACAAAACAAATGACACGTCAACTGAACAAGACACAAAGGTCCAGATTGACTATGAACCACAGGAAGAAAACCTGAATCCATTCATCCTGATGAGGCTAAAATACACCTGGTGTGACCGGGTGTTCTACAGGTGAACACAGGCCTCTGAGCTTCTACAGATGCTAACATTGCAAAGACAATTTTTTAGTTACATCTCAATAATCACAACAAACGTCTTACTGTGACCCCGTAAGTGTCTGAATGTGACCAATGGGGTCAAGGAGGGATCTGTAAGACTGGAAAAAACTGGTTGAAGAGATAGACCTGACCACAGGTCTATGAGACGAAGGACCTTGGCAAATTAACTTTTGAACTCTTGCAGAGATCACCCAAACTCACACAAGAATCTATATGATTTTAATTTGAACAACTATCATACAGTTTTATACATGTGTTCAGTATTATTTTAAATGTCTACAAGTGTGAACAAATGTCGTATTTCCAAAAAAGTAAAACAAAAGGAAATAAGGTTTTTAAGAGTTTAGGGATAACTGGCACACAAAGGAATGTGGTCTGTAGGCAAGATACTCCCAAAAGGTGTAAATTCATGAATGCAAATAACCACTGTTAGCAAATGGTCAACGTCTACCCCTAGTAAGTCTGTAAACTGTATGTCCACTGTAAACTCATGTTTACATATGAATTGAGGTCTGGCTATATAATGAAATGCAGCTGAAAGATCAGGGCCTTTTCTGTGTCTCAGATCAGCCCATGAATGCTGAGTCACCGACACTCAGTATTCATGTATTTCATAAAGTCATTTTCCTCTTTGTTCAAGAACATTTGAAGGTTTGCTTTGATAATCTTTCAATTGATTATGGAATTGTAATAATACATTTACCTGACATAATAAATTGTTATATTTGATTATTCTAACAGACTTTGACTTCATTTTCATCAGAGTTAAAAGAAATAGTCAAACGCACAGATATCATTGAAAAACCTTTTCATTTATGGAGTCAGATGAAATAACGAGTTAATACATGAGATAAAATGTATTGCATTTAATTGAAAATCCTTTTACCATGAGAAAAGACGGAACATTCGTCAGACCTTCATCTCTAATCGAATTCATTGGATCGAATAAAACAGCCTTACAAAAGCGATCAATCTCTAGAAAATCTGGACTAAACCGCTCAAATCATGTGGATTACTTTTATGATCTCTTTATATACCTTTTGAAGTATCAAAGTTTCAGTAATGTAGGCTGTCAATGGATGGACAGAAACCTCTCAGATTTCATTAAAAAGATCTTACGTGATCTTACACAATTGGAACAACATAAATGTGAGTAAATGATGACAGAATTTTGACAGAAAACTAACCCTTTAATAATATCTTGGAAAATAATGGTACTACTACCATACCTAAAAAAAACAACAACCTTTGTTGAGCTCTGCAATGCATTATGTATACTTTGACTTGGCTGAAAACATCAGAAAAAAGAGAGATAAATCACTACTCTTTAAAACCATAAATACAAACATGTAAGCTAAAGTACATGCTAAATAGCAAAATAATTATGCAAACCACCATATCATATACTACTGTAATACAAAATGTTTAATCCCTACTTAATGCAATGCATGTGTAGTTTAAGATCAACACCCAGAGCTGCACCACATCCACACAGAAACAACATCAACACACCCATGCAAACACATGTTTTACAGGTCTCTCACAGAGTTCACTTCTCTGTGAAACATACTGAGGATGTATAAGAAGACAGAAAGGAAGAGTGTAATGAACAGGGTTAACATACCCAGACTGGAATTTCCCCTGACTACAGTTATGCTTCTCTCATAGCCACTAGTGGGGATGGAGACGGTTTTAGCACCAGCCTCCATCTTGCTGTTCTGACAGTGGGAATTTGTCTGGAACACAAACAGAGAAAAGCATCAGGTTTATTTATTCAGTGAAATTGCATCTTAAACATCTGTCCTTCAGCAATGCTTCATTTCCAGTGTTGAAAGTGTTTATTTACACAGGCATCCAGATCTCGAGAGACATCCCAGAAGAGTTGGTGCCAGCAAATGTGTGACTGAATGACATTCATAGCAACAAGAACAATCCTCTGATGAGTAATTTCTAACACTTTTTTAAAAAAAAAAAAAAGTCATCAACAGATGATGTCAGGTACATTTATTGTTGTCAAAAACATGTCTTTCCCATGGCTGCATTTGATCAAAACACAGTAAAAATTAAAAACAGCTATTGTTTAATAACTTAATAAACGATTAAATTGTTTTTTTTTTTAGATTATTGAAAAATAAACAGATGAATACAGACAAATACACTACTGTTCAAATGTGATGGGTGGGTAAAATTTTTGTTTTTGAAAGAAGATTCTTTTGCTCACCAGGCTGCATTTCTTTGTTCTAAAATACAGTAGTATTAAAACATATTTGGTAACACTTTACAATAAGGTTTATTAGTTAACATTTGTTAACTACCTTAGTTAAAGGAGAACTCCGGCGAACAATGAACCTTTGGTCTAATAAAACATCGGCACCTAGTCAATCGTTCTCTGAGATTTGTTTTCATGATAATCGAATGTAAAGAATTTGATCTCTAAAAACTGTTTAGCGTATAATGCTAGTAATGGGGGCATTGACTAAGTAAAAATAAATCGCTAGTTTATACCACTAACAAGGCTCAAAATAGCCCCACACTAACACAGTAACATAATGAGGCTCCATACATGCAAAACGAAGCATTGAGAACTTTGTAAGTGTACAGACCGTTTAATAAGAAGATACTTTATGAAGACAGTTTACTTCGTGTATACAGACAGGAGCCATCTTAGGAAATAGTCTCGATAAGTCAAACCACGAACGTCGTGCTGAGTGATCTGAACTGTATGAAGTTCAACGAACTTCTGAACTGTATGAACGGCATTCGGGGATCGACTTATCGAGACTATTTCCTAAGATGGCTCCTGTCTCTATACGTGAAGTGAACTGTCTTCATAAAGTATCTTCTTATTAAACGATCTGTACACTTACAAAGTTGAACGGCCTTCGAATATCGCTCCCCAGCTGGTGAGGAAAGCATTTTTTGAGATACCAACTCGACGGCTATACGAACCAACACCGAAACCGGAACCTGGGACAAGAACCAGTGTTTACTCCATATAACAAAGGTGCTGCTGCATGATCTTGATCGTTCAAAATGGATTTGCCCTCGGGGAGAACCCTCTAGTCCTGAGCCACCACTGCAAAGGTCTCACATACAGCTGGCCAAATGGTATCACAATGGACGCTGTTGCCCAGAGGCCTAACAGTCTCTCGAACTGTTTCACATTGTGTGACTGGCCTAGCTTTAGGTCTTTTGTGGCAGTAAGGATAACAACTACATGAGCGGGCAACAGAACGGCTTGCATCGTGACTGAGTCCCAGACCACTGGTCCTCTGTACTGGAGAAAACACATTTTTTTGGCATTGAGCCTCAACCCCAACCTTTGCTTATAAGCGAGGACGACGTCTCGATGCCGAACCGCTAACTTTTCAGATTCCGCTAGAATCAGCAAGTCGTCTATGCAATTCAGAATGTGTTTCGTGAATGTGCGGGGTGAAAGAACTAGACTGAAAGGAAGTGCCTTATACTGGTATTCTTTGCCCCTGCAATAAAACTTCAGGAACCTCCTGTGCTGAGGAAGGATGGAGAAACTACTGGAGACAAATTAGTGCCCAACGCATGAGCCCGTGATTTGCATTTTACATGCGTTGAAGAAAAACTAAAATTTTTTTTTTTTTGTTAAGTATACACCAGGGGTGCCCAACGCTGCTTCTGCCGATCGACTATCCAGGGGTGCATTTCCCAAAAGCATCGTTAGCCAACTATGGTCGCAAGTTGGTCGCAATTTCCATTGAACTCTATTGGTAACGACGGAACTTGCGACCATAGTTGGCTAACGATGCTTTCGGGAAACGCACCCCTGCACAGTTCATCTCCAACCCTAATTAAACACACCTGCCTTTAATTTCCAAGTGACCCTGAAGACCTTAATTGGTTGCTTCAGGTGTGTTTGATTAGGGTTGGAGGTAAACTGTGTAGGACACTCGATCGGTAGGAGCAGGGTTGGACACCCCTGGTATACACGGTCACTGGTTGTGCATTGGACCCCATGTACATTTCAAAATGTTGAATGGCAAGTAATAATTCAAGAGCTTCATTTTCTATAGTATTATAATTCAAATGGTGTTGAAAAAAACGAATTGGGTGTTCCATTCCAGCATCATCAGTCTGAATTAAAACTCCACCAGCACAAAAGAAATCCCTTTTCGGAGTAAACCTGTTAGAGAATTACCCACATCTGAAAAGTTTCTACAAAGGTTTCTATTGAAGCAATCATACCTAAAATACATCTATGCTTTCTCTCTCTCTCTTAGTCATAGGCACAGAAAAATCCAAAATAACTTGAACTTTAGAGCTAAGTGTCAGGGTCCCAGCCTGGCAGCCTTGTCTGTTTTGTCACTGTTTAATGTTTCCTTGTTTGTCTTGTGCCTGAGGCTCTGTCTTTGTTTGTGTTGGCCATGTGTTCTTGTCCAGCCTCCTTGTTTCCCGTTACCACGCTCCCTTATTTAGTTCACACCTTGTTTCACTAATTGTGTTAACCTGATCCTCATGTGCTCTGGTACCTTTATATTTTCCTCTTTCCCTTAAATCTTTGCAGGTTCCATTTGTGTGCTTTCTGGTGTAATCCTGTTTGCTTGCATGTGCTTATGGTTAAACATTGGTCTTGTTCTAGTCGTGAATTCGATCATTTCTAGCTTTAGCGTATCCCTTTTTCCTTTCAGTCTGGTTCTAGTTAGTTTTTGCCCTTGTGCAGCCAAGTCTTTTGTTTTTTTTCTCTTTTGTTTTTTATTTCTACTCAAGATTATCATCTTTTGTTTTATTTTTTGATAGCAAGTTCCAGTCATTTTACTCCTGCTTTTCTTTTGCTTCTAGTCATTGTTCTATCGGTTTCAGTTTTTATTTGGCCATTTAATTTCTCTCTTGTGCCTTGCCTGTTTGTCTTGTTTATTGTGAGTGTTGTGTTTGTTCCTGCACTGCTTTGTGTCCAGAGCTTTCCTGGCCACTGCCTGGCAGCAAAGTCTGGATCTACTTCCGAGAGATCATGCATCAAGCCTCGACTTCCTACCTGGTCCTTCCTCCCATCGCTCCTGATGCTGCCTGCCAAGCTGTCCGCTAGTCTGTCATCCAAGACTGGTCTCAGTGGTCATCCTGCCTATCACCATGTTGTCTACCCTGGCCTACTGGTTGACCTGTGTTGCACGTCTCACTCTCCTCTTTGTTCTTTGTCTACATTCTTAATAAAACTTCCCTTCATGCTTATTCTGCATCTGGGTCCTCACTCTCTTGCAGTACTGCGACATTAAGTGGTCAAACTTAGCTGTTTCTGACCTCCTTTTCTAGAGGTAACTGTGAATTCACATTTTGTCAAATTTAATGACAGCAAGTGGAAAAACACAGTTGAGAAATTGAACATTCATCCCAAGAATCCGAATAACAGACCAAATCATTGAGGTAAGCATCACAATAAGTAACACAAATGCTGAAAAGTTCAAGTCCAAACCCCATCACTCTATATTGAAGGAATACATCAGGAGTAGCAAAAGCAGAAACTACAGAAGCCTTTTCAGTAAGTGGAACTTGCCAGTATCCTTTCAATAGATCAGTTTAGTGGCAAATTTTGGATTTCCAACAAGGTGAACGTCACGAGGCAACAGGAATGAATCTGGTTTAGTCAATGCATTGACTTACCAATAATCGGTGCAGAATCTGGACATACCATCGGACTTGGGGACTAAAAAACACAGGGAACACCAGGGACTACTACTGGGAACTGCTAAACCATGTTCTAACAGATTCTGGGTTTATAGTTTCATGAGATTTCTTTTGACTGGATTAACTCTGTAAGCATTTTTCTTAACAGGGGCATGTGAGCCCCTGTTAAATGTGATAATTTTGTGGACAGATTTTTCAAAGTTTTTTTTATTTGAATATCCAGCATAAAAAAGGAGTTGAAAATCTGAACGCTGACACTCTTTCACATGTCCTTTCTTAAAAACCTATGTTTTTTTTTTTTTAATTTAAGGGTGGGGCTGTTATGTCTTATCTTTTAGAAGTGTGTTTGTTGTGTTTCTGAGTGTGTCTGTTGCAGGAGAAGGTGTGGCCTGCATTCAAGCCAGCAGAGATCCTGATTGGTCTGGTCTTGGTTCTGGTGAAAAACACTCATAAAGATCAAATGTGTCAGTTGTTTTGCTCTGTCTTGTTTGTTTTCTGTGATTGTGTGCACTTTGTAAAACTTGCTTATGTTCTTTCAATTTATAATTCTTAGTTTGCCATTTACTTTTGCTTCCATTCATATTGTGTAAATACTCAATTTAAGGGAAGTAGGGAGTGTGATGCCATTTCTTTTGCATATATTGTTTGTATACTTTGGGTTAAGGGGAGTTGTGTTGTATTTTTCTTTTGATTCGGTTTCTTTCATTTAGGGAATTTAGTACTAAAACTAGCTATTTTTGTTTGTTATTTTGGCCTTGTCCAATCCTGAATTTAATCCGTTTGTTTCTGGTTTTCACTATTTTTTGTTAATACATTTATATTTGTTTGAAAATTATCTTTGTGAGTGAGTGCACATTAATTTACGTTACGACTGGCCCAGAAGAAGCAAAAAGTTTCACATTCAAAATGTTCAGATGTACTCTCAATAAGGAAATCAGACGGCACGTGCTGTACACATTTGCGGTCTTGAGTAAACCAAAACCATCGTGTGAATAAGAGATGATGTCACACAAATCCTGTCAACAAATATCCTCCCCAGTTAAACCCTGGCAGCTAGAATGACCACACTAAATTAGGTCAGTGGAAAAAAACAACAACTTTCTCTTTGGTCTACTAATTGCTTAAGTGCAAATAATTAAAAACAATGTTTACAAAATCGACGGCTGTAGGACACCACAATAGTCTATCATTTTGACGTGGGAAATCTAAACTTAAGACTTTGCTTTAAACAACCAACAAATCTACCATGTTGAAGCTTGAAAAACAAATGTCAACAGTCATTGTGAAAAGCAGTTGGTGGTCAGATGTAAAGATACCACAGAACTGTTACAAAATAGATCACATTATACAGTATTATAACAGGTAAAGCAAATATGTAGCCCACCTGCAAATTGCTGTGCTGGTTGTTATGTTCTGAGTGGCAGTTGCCTGTTACATCTGCTCCTGTGTCCTGGGTGTCATTTTCCTGTCAATGACAATGCCATATTAAATCTCCCACTCAAAACTCTTGTTCCATTTAACTCTCTGCCAGGATACAATCACATATGCACTCTTAACTCCAATAAGAAACAGAAAAGACGTCTCCCCAGGACTAGCTAAACCTGATTACGGAGGCAAGGGACACATAAACACAAATGCACCGCTTGTTTTAGGAGGCTGGTGTTAGAATTCAAGAGACATTAATTATTGAAAGATTCCAGTAATCAGAGACTCATGAGCCACAGTGACTGTGACTCGGTTCACAAAAGAGAGACTAAAAAAAAAGAAGACCACCATCAGACTAAAGTAGATCTAGACTAATAATACAAGAGCTCAGATCATAAACAGTAACCACAGTGACACAGGCAACACTGTGATATCATTCTAAAACAAATGAGAAAATGTTCACTACATAAATAGAGTGCTTCTTCTGTGGGAACTTTGGATATTTAAGAAATCAAACTCATAAAACAAAACATTAATTTTCTACAATCAATGTCCAATAGTACATAAATGGTGAATGAAGTCACTTCCTGAAGTCATGTCCATGACTATGGTGGAAGTGATGATGATGAAAATTACATAAGAATAAAAGGGCTGAATGCTAGCTAGCATTTTATGTATCCTACATACACACAATTAAATAAAGCGAAACATCTAATTACAGCTTGATTGGAAACCAATAAAAATAATAATAATAATAATTACTACTAATAAAATGAATAATAACAATATTTTATCAATATTTTTTATAAAAAATACTTAATCTTTTACATTTTTAATCTTAATTAAAATTGTAGTTTTTCATTACATACAAGTACAGTAACTTATAACGATTATATATTATTAAACTTATAATAATACTATTATTATTATAAAACTTATTATTGCATAATTGGCTCAATAACTGAGGGACAGACATAGTTTGTGTAAAAACAATTCACACAATACATATTTAAATGCTTTAAATGCATATTTAAAAGTCTATTTTACTTTTCGTTATCATAGTTTAAAACAACTCACCAAATAATAAACCTCAAGTTCAACTCCTTGAACCTAAAAGTGCTTGTAGTTTAATATACTTATACTTTGCACTCGTTTAATACGGCGTCAAAGAAACCATTAGTCACAGAAAACTGATGAATACGCCAATCATGCTGCAAATTATACATGTCAGGTCTAAAACTTTACATGACATTCTATGTTGATCTGGATGACATACAATATCTTGGATTCTAGATTTTTCCTACACTGCCCAAGGTTGAGATTATTGCTGTCTGGCTTGTGAATGGAGAATACTTACTAGTAAGGGTTTGGCAACTCCAATGCGTACAGTGCCCAAAGCAGTGCTTTTCAGGACATTAACGGCCTGAGCTAGACTTGCGTGGCTCAAGTCAGTCCTGTTCACAAACATCAACCGGTCGCCTGGCAACAAGCGGCCATCTCTCTCTGCCAAACCGCCTGCTACAAGAGAGCGGATCACTATCACAGTATGCCCTGGGTTCATGGGGTCCTGAGAGAGTTTCAGAAAGTGACAGCGCAAGAAAGAAAGAGAAGAATAGTAATAAATTAGGAGACACTGCTGCCATGTTGTTGAAGGATTTCAAACCAACTGGGACTCTCCAAACCAAGTGATGTGCAGCTCATACTCTGCTGCTCTCTTGTTATTGTTGTACTGGTATATAAACACGTACACACACATACCTGGTAGTCCAGTATACTGAATCCCAGGCCAGAATCGCCTTTCTGCAGCTCATAGACTTGAATCTCATTCTCCCACATGGCCTTATGGGATAGCACAGGAGCCTCTGTCTTCCATTCATTTATTTGAGTTCTCCCAAATGAGTTCTGCTCAGCCTGTGAGAAAAAGTGGATAAGCCAGTATTATTTTGCAATGAAACGTGTGGAATCATCTTTGCACATTTGAAAAAAGAAAATGGTATCGATTTATATTTAATTTATCTTTTTGTATACTATGTTTCTTGAGAATACTGGTCGGTCAATGCATTCTGCTTTCAGTAAGTATGATACTTTAATGGTGCTTTTATTTTGAGGTCCTTTTTGAAGATTCAAAGCTCCAGCCTCTATTCATTGTAATTCCTCATAAAAGAATATCCATTAAATGTTTTCAGACTTTGTTTTCCTTGTGTGTTCCAACTTCCACAGAAGAAAAAACTTTAAAAGAACTTTATGTGCTTTAATAAGCGTCAAAAGGTTATTAGAACATGATTTAAAACATATTTTAATACAAAACTTTAAATTTGATATTAAGTGCACTTTTTAAAAGTGTACTTAAGTGTGTTAAGATGGTCTTAAATGGTCTTTAATCTGCAAGAACCATTTTTTTTTAAATGTACCCTTAAAGGAGTAGTTCAATTTTGAAAACAACTTTTGCTGATAATTTACTCACCCCCATGTCATCCAAGATGTCCATGTCTTTCTTTCTTCAGTCGAAAAGAAATTAAGGTTTTTGATGAAAACATTCCAGCATTTTTCTCCATTTAATGCACTTAAATGGGAACCAAACAGTTCAAGGTCCAAATGAGAGTTTCAATGCAAACTGCAAACTGTTCAAATGGCTTCAAACGATTCCAGACGATAAATAAGGGTCTTATCAAGCGGAACGATCGCTCATTTAATAAATAAATAAATAACAAAGTTTAAGTTTTATAAGGTCAAATGCTCGCCTTGCTCTGTTTTGTGACGCACGTTTGTGACTCTCTTGTTTGAACTCGTTCATCAAAATGAACGAATCTTTTTCCGAGTTATTTGGTTCATTCAATGAACGAAACGAATGAACTGACTCAGAAAATCTTTTTCTGAGTCAATTCATTCGTTTCGCTCATTTTTTTTAAATGAGCAATCTTTTCGCTTGATTTCGCTTTCCCTTCATCGTCTGGAATCATTTATAGCCCTTTGAACAGTTTATACTGAAAGTGTCTTTTGGACCTTGAACCGTTTGGTTCCCACTGAAGTGCATTATATGGAGAAAAATGCTGGAATGTTTTCATAAAAAACCTTAATTTCTTTTCGACTGAAGAAAGAATGACATGGACATCTTGGATGACATGGGGGTGAATAAATTATAAGCAAAAGTTTTTTCAAAAGTGAACTATTCCTTTAAGATTTTTAGTACACTACAAGTGCACTTTATAATTAAGCAAACATTTTTATTCACAAGAGTAATAAGTTACAAGCATATACATGTTTCTTTTAAATATCATGATGCACAAACACACACAGCAAACCTTTTCATTAAATTCTGCAAGCAGCTCCTTGAGGGTGAGTTTTACGTCATCCCCATCATCATCGTCTTCCTCACTGACTGTGGGTGGGATGAGACGACTGCAAACCACACAAACACTCACAGGAAGTTCCTTTAGCAAGCACACAACTTCCTTGTGTGTCTCACCAATCAGAGAGAACCCGTTCACCTATAGAAAGAACAAACACATCATCTCCCTTACTCCGCTGAACTGATCCTCTGGGCTTTTCTACTGACAGGAAGAGCTATTTTTAAGCAGCTGTGATGATTGATATTCATGTGCAGTCAGCATTGAATAAAGTGCTATGCATTAAAAACAGAATGCAGAAAGGTAGATGAGCACATTTGGTTATTATGCATGCATGTGTTAGCAGGGTTTATAATAAGGGATTACAACAGTGTAATCTATAAACAACACTATTATCTGTGTGTAATGTTTGTTTGACTTTGAAGTATAACCAAATTAGCGTTTTTTTTTTTTCAGGTATATGAATTCTAGTGTTTGCATGGGTAAAAATATGTGAAATAATTTACTACATAACTATGTGGACATTATAATATCAAGTGAACCTCTATCAGTTCGTCTCCAGGCCGTATGACTCCTGTCTGTCCCATCGGACCCTCTGGCAATATAGAGTAGATATAGTGATGACCTTCCTTAGCTTCCAAACTCAGACCAAGACCACCACTCTCAATGAATTTCTGTACCTGGACCACCTGCACACATACATGATAAAATGTAAATACAGTATAAACACATTAACAGATACTGTAGATGGATATATGGATGGAAAACAAAACAAAAAGGCATATATTAAAAAAGCACACAATGAACATAAATATATGCGGAGACACAAATAACTGTCAGCTAAACAGGAGAGAACACAAATGAGACGCACCATCACTTCATACTGAGGACCCAGTTTGCTTTGCCACTTCTCCTTCAGTGCTTTCTCCTCTTCATCAGACAATTTACAAACTGAAACAAATTATTAAAGTGTCACACAGCTAATAAATAAATGATTAAAATTTTAAGATAGATGACTGAGGAGAATAATGTACAAATTTGGAAAGAAAATGCATGCAAACCAAAAAACCTTTAAGCAAAATTCTGGGTTATTTACAGCTTAAAGTCTATGGACAGTACTTCTAATTTGTGACATGTTTTTGATTACCATTAACCAGACAGCAGGGAATTAAAAAAAGATAAAATCTAAATAAATACAATGCTAACAATATAATGGTGCACAGTTAGGATATCACAATAAATATATGTTTATCTTTTAAGGTTTAACACGGGCAAAATTCTTGTCATGCCTTCTTTGTAAAATTCATTCAATTAAAAAACAATATTTTGAATTAAAAGCATTTATCTGTTACTTGGTTAGAGTTCTATTACAGAAGCCTAGCTAAAATTAATATTTTTGCCTTTTTTTTCTTGCAAGCAATGCTTAAATAGCAAATATTTCAGTATATTATAGTATATGTTTTCCCAGTGTACAAACAAACCTGAGGTACGAGTCAAAATGAGTGTTAATCAATTAGTCCATAGACATTCAAATTTTAATAACCTCAATGTGTTCAGTTCTTACATGAGGACCAGTGGTTTCTATTCTCAAGAACAACAAACAGAAACTGTTGTTAGAATCAAATCAGGGCCACAAAGTTACTGAGACTTCACACAGAGAGTGAACAGAACCCATGAATCAAACACAGTGTGGATGAGTGTAAATAAACCGTGACAAGTGTCAAACCGATGACAAACCGATAAATAAAAGTGACAAGAGTTTCACTAACAGCACTCTCTGTTGAAGTTGAGGTCCCGGCGTTCAGTATAGAAAACTTTCCCCAGGGGCAGGACTGGCTTTGGCTCAACTTGACATGGAGGCAGTGGTGGGGGCTCGAGACCCAGAGGGGTTAAGGGTCTCTGGGAGATTGTGGACAGGGTGGGGGTTGTTTGCGTTTCAGATGGTGAGCCTGTTCTCAGAAGAGAGATCTCCACTTGTTGGTCAGTCGTGTTCAGAATCTCCTCCGTTTTTGGTTTACTGCAGAACTGCCCATTCACCTGAATACACACACACACACTCACTTTCAGATATTTGAAGATATGTCTTTCAATGAAAAAAAAAAGAAAAGAATGTTAAGATTTAGTTCTCATATTTAATCCAAAAAAGTGCAAAACCTGTGATTTGTTACTCATTAGTTAGTATTATTCACAGTTATTGTTGTCTTATCCCTCATGTTCTTTAAAGTCCTATTTAAATGTCAAATAAGTTCCACTGACCTAATCAAAACCCAGAAGTTTTTATTACTCTAGCCTTTAGAGATTATTTTCAGTTTGAGCTGATATCAAGTACTAGAAAACCAATAATGCAGATACTAAATGGAAAATATGTGCAACTTTTAAGGGTAATTAAAGCCATTTAAGATAATATTTGACATCCATTCTTTATCATTTAAGGGGTCTAACCATCTAAACTTCTGGTTTAGTTTATCATTAACAACAATTTTAAAAAACCTTTAAATCTCGTAATTTTTTTTTCTCTCCAAAAACCATTATATCACCACATTTTAGTTTCACATTTAGCTACATCTTTACTTAGTGTGAAATAGCTTCAGATGATGTCTGTGCTTATGTCTTTCAGCATTTCTGCATATTAAGATAAATGGCTCCAATCTCAATCAACCATTGGCTAACGCAATATTTTTTTTTTCAATTCAAAGCATTGAATTTTCATGTTAAATAACTCCAGCTACAACATCAATATTGAAAATCAGAACTTATGTTTTGGGGGTAAGCTTTTCAGTTAATATCAAAATTTGCATGGATTTGCACAATTTTCAAAAAAACATAACTTGGTACAATTCACAAGCTATTTTCCTCATGGGGACCAAAAATGTCCACACAAGGATACGGATATTGGCATCTTTGTGGCGACATTTTGTTTACCAGGACACACACACACACACACACACGATCAGAGCCTTCCGCACCTGTTTCTTCTGATTGTCCTGTTGCTTGGCGATAGTAGGTGAGAGGTCACTATCAGTGGTTTCCCTGGCAATGATAAGTCTCACATGGGAACCAGCCAGACGGAGCTCACGTGCCACTTCCTCACTGCCCATGGTGGACACGTCCACATCACCAATTCTGAGAAGAAGATCGCCACTATGCAATCTCCCGTCCTGTGTCCACAAACACATGTCAAGGAATTTGGCTTTTTATTCCACACTCCTTTTAATTTGAATCAATTTGTACAATCCAAATAATGTCATAAATTCTAGTGTATGTGTTTCCATGACAATTCTCTCATACCCTTCCAGCGATACCATTAGGTAGGATGGTTTTAACCATGGTGCCAGTACTCCTCCCTCCAACAATGCCAAAGCCCAGACCCGATCCGTCATTCTGCAACTCAATGTGATGAATTTGTCGAGGCTGCTGAACCAAATTTAAAATATGGCCATTTATTTCATAATATAGCCATTTTCTATTAAGTCATTTTTTTAGTATAGCCAAATACCTTAGTTATTAGCTACAAACAAAACAAAACAGTAACATATTTAAGTTGCGTGTTAAAGTGAGGCAGCTACAGTTTAAGGCACAAGAATAAGATACAGTTTAGGATATCATAATCAGGCTATTTTAAACATTGCTATTTTACACATTCAAAGATATAATAAAGATGGGGAAAAAAAAGCCTTACTCTGAATTGTCCATCAAGGCCAAAAAGATTTTTGGGAAGAGAGTGGCTCATCTGTGGGGAGCTGAATGATGAGGTCGGTTCCCTGGCTATAGTTAATGTTACCATGGAAGCAGCTTCCTGAAGAATTTGGGCAGCCTGTTCCTGTGTTACCGAGGATTCAAACAGCTTGCCGTTCACTGCTAGAATCTGATCAGCCTCATGGAGACGTCCATCTCTAAGACAGGAGAATGGGGTAAAGAAATGGTTTCAAATCATCCTATGCCCCTATACAGAATACTACGATTATGATCAGTAAAGTTTTGCTATACTGAACTGAACATCCTTTTCAGTTTATACCTGTATGCTACAGAGTCTGGCTGAATCTTCTGTATGAAGATACCATGACCTCCACCGCCTTCAGTCTCCAAGCCAATAATGCTGATACCTGAAGCACTTTCACCCTTCTCCAGATCAAAACTAAGCACAGTCCGACCCTGAAAGAGCAACATATATGGGATAAGAAAGAATAAGAGGAGATAGCAGTACTGAAAAGATAGTATTTATTAAAAGAATGCATGATAACATATCCCAGTCGGGTTTAACGGCTTGTGTTTCCTGTTTAATGGAAAAGGATGAGAGGATGTTTAGGGTGTTTATGAGGAACAGTACCTGGGCCATGGACTGCAGCACTGAAATGTCCTCTGTGATGCAAGGGGCAAAAGTCATGTGATTGGAGGATCGACGTCGGTCATAGTGCCGCTGGGCAGAGAGGTAAGAATCTCTGTATCTCAGAGTGGATGAGGGGTGGGACGCTCTCACACCATCTGTATCATCACTCATAGACTGAGGAGGCGGCGTTCTGGGGGAAGCCTGTACAAACACACAGCTGGAGTGATGTAGGTAGCTGGGTTGCACTAACAATTTGCAAGGCCTTACTGGGATGTAAGTTGGGATGTAAAAATTCACACTATTAAGATTAGATGGTGTTTATCTTTACTGATCCTTGTGCACTTTCTGTCATGATTCTGCCATCATGTCTTAGATTTTTCCTGGTCTTGTGGCAGTGTCATGGCAGACCCATGTTTTATGTACAAGTGCATGGTCTGTTGTTTGGACCATGTGCTTGTGTTGTCTCGTCTCGTAACCCCGCCCCCTTGTTATCCTTGTTTAGTCATTATTGCCTTGTTAGTGTCACCTGTTCCCCTTGTTAGTTCCTTGCTATTTAATCCCCTTGTGTTTGCTGTCCTGTGTCGATACATTGTTAATCTTACCGTGGCTTGCTTTGTGAGATTCAAGTTGTAAATTACCTGTTGATCGTCTTGTCTTGTAAGAAGTGCATCTCTAGTCTTAGCTGTTAGTTTATCGTCTTAGTCTAGTGTTTGTTATCCTGTTCAGTGTCTGCATTTTGTCTGCGTCTTGGTTCTCTCCTCCATATTCATGACACTTTCGTCACCATCTTCTTTAACCTCACTATCAATGGTAATATTTCAAATTGAGACTATAGACACGAAACACAATATAGATCAAATAAATCATGATCATGAAATATAAAAATAGTATATTTAAATACAAATAACATATTTAAAAATTGCCATTAAAGGGTTTAGGGAGTAACATTGCATCAGACTGATCAGATGTGACAGAAAATACTTGAATAATGTTACAAAAGATTTCTACTTCTAATAAATGTTGTTCTTTTGATCTTTCTATTCATCAAATAAAACAGTTTCAGCATTGATAATAATAAGAAATGTTATTGAGAACCTAATCAGAATATTAAAATGATTTGGGATCCTGTGACACTTAAGACTGGAGTAATGACAAAATTGTAATTTCCCCCCCTGTATTTTTGATCAAATGAACACAGCGGGTGAGCATATATATATATATATATATATATATATATTATTTGGCAAAAAAAAAGGAGAATGTGTATCACTATGTCTACAAGACATAGTAATATATATATATATATATATATATATATATATATTAGGGCTGTCAAATGATTAATCATAAAAAAATAATAAAAGTTTTTGTTTACTGTAATATATGTGGGTGCACTGTGCATATATATATATTTAAGAAATATTTTCTAGTAGATTTATATAATTTATATTCTATATAAATGTAAATATTTTAATGTATATAAATAATATTTTTTTCTTAAATATACATGCATGTGTGTGTATTTATATATACACAAAATAATTATACACAGTGCACCCACATATATTATGTAAATTAAAAGTTCTATTTTAGATGTGATTAATCGTGATTAATCATTTGAAAGACCTAATATATATATTTATTATATAATGATATATATATATATATATATATATAATTTATTTATTTATTTTTAAAACTGACGGTATTGTATTTTTTTTTATAAAAACCGTAATCAGTTTCATGTGTAGAACCACTAACAGCTCAGTTTTTCACAACATTCTCTCAAAATATAAACAAGTGTAAATGCGAACATTGTAATGTCTAAATGATCGAAGTCTGTCGAGCATAGCATTGCACCATTATTGTAACTCACTCAGTTTGCCAACCAACTGTTTATGCAAACCTGGTCAGTAATTTGCGCATATTTAATTTAAACATGGGATTACATTTCAGTTGTTCAAGTTTAATGGTGCAAAGCACACATATTTAGTAGTGTGCAAACCAGTGCCATCGCTAAAATTGATTTAAAAAATAATGTTATTTGTAGGAGGTTTAGACAGTTACTGACTTTTAGCTGTTGCAGACATCAATGCCTCCGGTGCATTTCTGTCACTTTCCATTTGGTGTGTCGTGGTCAAGTTTAGCATAGTAAATAATCTTAATTAAAATATAAAAAAATGCAGATTTGTTTCTGCAAAGGTCATGTTTAGGGGTATGGAAAAGAAAATCCATAGCTCAGTTTAAAAAAAGAGATGTCACCATTACAGAAACGTGTGTGACTTGTTGACCCCTGCCTCTCTCTCCTTTCAGCACAGATTAATTGGTCAGCTCAGGTAAGTAGCTTATACAACCCCAGTTTGGTCCCTCCTACTGTTTCAAAGAATCATCTCTCTAAATACATGAGACACAATATACAGACACACTTACCAAGGATAGCAATTAGACCAAATACACTTCTATGTTTTGATCTATGATTTTTTTTTTGTTAAAAGACATTTTTATGATTTTAAGGTACTTAATCTCTAGTTCCAGTTCATTAATTCACAGAATTAATTGTTTGTCAACCAAAAAGCCAAAAGACAAATATTATGAATGTCAAGTTTTGCCAATGTTAGTTACCATGGACACGCATTTACACAGTCTTTGAGCTAATCATCATTGTGTATTTAAGTTCCTCCCTTCTTCCAGTTTTTTGTCTGGTGTGGTTTGTGTGTCATGATTACGCGCTGTTTAGGTTGCCTTCCTTCTCATGGAATATTTGAGTTTGTTTGACTAAGTACATCTTGCCTGAGATGTGACAATGGATATTTCAGAAAGATGGCAAAAACTAATGTACAAAAATTAAGGTCTTTTATGGCTGACCATATGGCACAACAGCAGGATAACAGCACAGCTTGCAACTCTGGCTTTATTTCTCCTCAATTATAATTAAAACCAATAATTAAAATAAGTGTTTGAAATATACATATATTTGTTGTTTGATTTCAGCTATTTTCCTTTATATTTAATAGTCTCATTACATTTTTTTTCACAAACAAGTGTGTGAGAAAACTAGCCTATTACAGCAAAGAATGTAGAGTAGCAAGACAGGAAGTGATAATCTTGATTAAAGAATGACTCATGAACAACTTAATATAAAGCTTATGATTATCCATTGCAAGTGACCTGACCAATCCACAATAAGTACGAGGATAATCTGATATATAGTTTTGCTGAAGTAGCTACATCTCGTGGCATATTAGTACACTCATAAACATGCAATAGTTCATGACAGCCAGTTTAGAGCTTCAGTTATTGTCGCTCATCTGGCATCTGCTGATCCTCTCATTTTGGCCTGCTAGAAGATTCTAACAAAATCAATTGAAGTTTTACCGAATAAATCTAAATCTCAATGTAACATCTACTGTGTCTATTTTTATGACGATTCCTGAGAAGCTAAATTACCTGAGCTGCTCTTTGAAAGCTTGGCCAAACACAGCCTATTTTCAAAGGAATATTTCCCATCATTATCCTGCACAGTAACACACTCAGAGACACAAATACACACCTAATTCACATAATGTGAAACCAGACCACCTTTCAGGCTTATCACTCCATCCTTGGATAACCTCTCATGCTTCCTACTCATATCTTCTGGGTTTCTTTGACCTATTTATGCTCTGGAAATACAGCCCCCTAGGTCATTATGGATATTACACTGAGAAGAGTAAAATATGAAGAGTTCAGATGTGAAATTTTCCTCTAGAATGGTCATTTTTATCAAGCTTGTATATTTAAGTTCAGTAATTTCACTTAAATGGCAATTAATAGGTAATCTTCATTGCCATTTAAGTGAAATTACTGAACTTAAATATACAAGCTTGATAAAAATGATCATTTTAGAAGAAAATTTGAAATGGCACTTAGAGGCTTTTGCATCTGAACTCTTCATATGTCAAATACAAGCTCAACTAGTAAGTCAATGCATTCAACTATTCTTACTATGCAGGGGCCCAATACATGCTGTGCTCAAATGACAACATTTGTGGGATAAGGATGATGACCACAAAAAAATAATTTCAATTTGTCCCTCATTTTATTATAAAAAGTAGAAGAATAATCAAGGGTACAATGTGGCACTTCTAATGAAAGTGATTTGAACCAATAATTTTATAAAAGCACTTACAGTATGGGTGTGGTCACGATTAAATTTGGACAGTGACAATCCATGCAGAAAAAATGCAGCATCTCAAACGGAAAACCGTGCTATCTGAAGGACGTGAAAGACTAAACATTTCTCCATATGGATACTGCATCGAATTCAAGTTTGTTAGACTTTGAACATGAAAATTTACTGTGCTGACCAATATAAAGCTGCATAGTTTAAAAAGTGACCTCTGAGTGAGTGATGTTTCATGCATCTCTGCACTATTGGCTCCGAAAATTTTGAATAAATTTAGTTGTGACTCTGAGACTCTGAAAATCAGATTTTTTGAAACAAAGCTGTACAAAACGGGTATATCTTTACTCAGAAAAGGTTAGTAATAAAAAAAATGTTCACTATTGAAAAAAACATGGATATTGTTTATGTGTTGTCATTGGATGTACTAGTGATAGAGCGAGTATTTTAGCCCTATGTACTGTATATTTCCATTGTATTTGCAGTCAGTGTTGGGTGTAACTAATTACTAAGTAATTAGTTACTGTAATTTAATTACTTTTCCCTTGAAAATGTAAACTAAGGGATTACTGTTCATTTATCTGTAATTTAATTAGTTACTTCTGATGTAATTGAGGTAAATACTATGTATAGATCAATCCGATCTCACAGCGATTCGTATGCATTTTATGAGGTGTCTAATTTGTACGACCGCACTCGTACAAATTCGTATGAATTATTGTAAAAAATGTATGAAAAAAGTGTGTAATGTCATGAGATCAGACATAAAACAATAGTGGGTTTAACATCAAAATGTATTGTCTGATGTTAAAAAGTATGTTTTTATAATGTAACCTTCTCCTCCTTGGTCTGTTAAGGATAATTCATGCAATTTTATAGCATTTATTTGAAAGAATTAAAACAGATCATGTCTATCCTTGTATTATTCAGCTGGTTGAGATTGATATGGGATTTTGAAAGTAATTAGTAATTAAAAGTAATTAAATACCTTTTTAGAGAGAGTAATTAGTACAGTAATCTAATTACACTGTTAAAGAGGTAATTAGTAACTAGTAATTACTTACCCAACACTGTTTGCAGTACTGTCACCCAGATTTTAGTTTTTTTAAGAAAAGGAGAGACATTATACAGCATCGAGCTTGGCATAATGAACCGGAAATATTCCTTAAGACAGATTTGCATCATGCTTTATTTCAACTACGAATAGACCCTGAGCCAGGCATGATGTAGAAAGACAAGCAGTGAATCAAAGCACTGTTTGAAAATCTGAAATGATGCTGAAAATGTCTATTTTCTAAAGAATTTATACCTCATAAATGCTTTAAATCTCAAGTGTTTAATGCACTTCACATCTGGGTACTAAGTATTAGTTATGATAATGAAAGAGACATTAGAGCTGCATCGTTCTAATTATGCTACTATTATCAGCCAGTCAGATTTAAGAACCACAATCATATTTCTTTCTAATTTGACATGATGTGATCATGAGAAATGCATTTACATGGTTTAATAATAATTTATTACTTTAATTTTTAAATTATGCTGGTAAAGCCCACTGCTGCAACAATGTGTGCCTGATTTGTGTCATGCACTGGCATGATGATGCTAGATTCTCTGACCTGTAGTTGCTGATGCTGTTGTCCACTCTCTTGCATGATGAGTATCTGATGGAACAGAGGACTCTGTAAGACACTCTTGAGGAGACTGAGTTTTTCCTCAGCAGGCAGTTCTCCCCTCTTCTTCAGCCTCTGCTGCAGACGCTCCACGGCCAGCAAAGCACGCTGTGTGTCTATACACACACATATACACATAAATGTAATGACATGGACACATTCAATGACATCAGCTCTATACCTCACAGGAGAGCATGTACAAGCTGCATTTAATGAACTCAGATTGAATGACACACACGATGGCTGAAAATAATGTGTTAAGATTTCATACATACCCATCATTTTCAACTATTTGAGTATTGAACTACCACCACTCTCTTTCTGACATCTGCAAAAACAGAAGCAAATTAGCATCAATGTCAATCAAACTCTTGAACATGAACAAGATACAAATCAATAAAAACAAACAGATTTGTAACTTTCTCATCCTCAAGCGGGATTTACATGGATTGCAGAATCTTAATCACTAACTGGCAAGCACATGCACACCTGACAGCCCTTACCTGTGACGTTTGGCAGGAAGTGAGAGTGACGCAATTCGGCAGTCTTTGTAAGCGATGACAGGCTTTATGAATTGTACTGACGGTTTACTTCATATCTCGCTGATGCTCTGATAACGCCAGCTGTAATCTGTTATTCATGCTGATGTAATCTGGGTTGGAGTCTCGCGCCTCTACGGGAGGTTCTCGCGGTCGGCACGCGCTCATCATGTACTGCGCGAGCGCTCGTGTTTGCGCTGCGCTGCACCGGTAATGCGCTTACCGGGGAAGCTTAGCAGCTGTAAACGGACTTAAACTGTGAACGACGGTAATTACCCGGGACAGATGTCCTTACAACCTACCTGATAGGGCTTTAAGCGCCTGGTAGTGGGCGGTGTTGGACACAACAATTGTAACTAAGGGAAAACAAAGCATATGGGTTATTTTTAAACGGGCGAATCACATGAAGCTGATTGATGTGTGATAGATGTGTAAATACGACAATAAATAGGCCTATGTAAATACAGCAGTAGCATTCTCGACTCAACCAGGTGGCCTTAGCAAATTTCCAATAAGGTCTCAGAAAAGCCGAAAAGCCATTACCTGCTACAATCCAGCATTTTATTCCTCCACCCCCTTGAAATATTTTGCCAAGTGTAGTACACAAAGTTGTATAATATTTTAAATATAGAATTAACAATTTTAGGGTGCAAATGGGTTTTATGGAGCGAGGAAAAATGAGGCCAAAGAACAACGAAAGGAGTTTAGCCTATGTTTCAATTCCACAAAAGTTACAAGTTAAACGAACAGAAATCGTCTGTGAGTGAGGAGGTAACCATACACTGTAAAAAATTTCCTGTAGAATTTACAGGAATTTACTGGCAAAAAAGTTGCCAATAAAATCCTGTAAAAATGTTGGAAATTGCTGTAAAATTGATTACAGTGTAATACTGTAAAGCAATTTACAGTTAATTGTTGTATATGAAATTTATAGGTATACAGTAATTTATAGGGTTTTTACAGTAACATTGAATTAAACCTGTATTTTATTTTACAGCAATATTTTGTAATTTCACTAAAGTACAGTATTTACCTGGCAATAAAGTTGCCAATAAAATCCTGTAAATACCCCCAAAATTCCAGTAGATGCTGTAATAGTTTAACATTTAAAAAGCTGAAAAGAATCATTTTAACAGTAAACTGTACTCTATTATTTACCATTATATTGATGTAGATGCATTAAAATAAACATTTAAAAAAACAAACACAAAGTCAAAGCTGTTGTAGAAAAATATTTATTAAAATAATCAGCAAATTACTACAAGACTGGTAACAACAATTTTACTTTTTCAAGTACAGAAAATCTTTTCAAAATCAGTCACAAAATAACTACAAATAAAGCTTAACACCAAGATACTGGGTTCAATAAAAGTTAAAGGGATAGTTCATCCAAAAATGAAAATTCTGTCATCATTTACTCACCCTCAAGTTGTTCCAAATCTGTATGAGTTTCTTTCTTTGTTGAACACAAAAGATGATATCTTAAAGAATTTTGGTAACCAGACAATTGAAAGTAAATGGCTACCACCAACTGTTTGATTACCAACATTCTTCAAAATATCTAAGTTCAGCAGAAGAAAGAAACTCATACAGGTTTTTAACAACATGGGGGTGAGGAAATGGTGAATGATTTTCCATTTTTGGGTGATAGTTCACTTTGAAATTAATTTTTGATATGTTTTATCTTACCTCAAAGGGATCCAAGATGTAGGTGTCTTTGTTTCCACAGCATTTTCAATTTTGACATTTTTTGGTCAAACCGTTGTTGTCTGTCAGTCATACACTGGAGGCTAAGGGGGTCCACCAAAGAGCAGCACAGAAGTCCAAATTAAACATGATTTAATGACTCGTACATGCAAGTACACATTGATGGCCTAAGACACGAAACGAGCGGTTTGTGTGAGAAAACGAACAGGATTTATATAGTTTTTACCTCTTGTAATCATAGCCATGACAAAATGATCTGCCGGCACGGGTGCTTCGGTCTGCGCATGCGCTGGAAGTGGAGCAGGAGACACTTTTGCTAGGTATTCTGATTAATTATTTTGTCTTTTTGCCTCCACGTTTCCCCGATTGCGCGCGAGCTTCTCCTCCTGTACATACGGTAATCTCTCCACTGTGTGACAGAGAGTTGCGTGGGTATGCCGCAATCGTTAGCCTACTTTCACTAAAACTGCATCTACGGGGCCATAACATAAGCCACAAGGTAATGGAGCTATTTATACATTGTCATGTTTCTTTAGAAATAAATAAAGGACAAATGGGGTCTTCAAACGCCTCAGATGTAAAGTTATTCGCTGTCAAAGTGACGCCAAAATGAATGGGAGTCAATGGGAATGCTAACGCAAGTGAAGTTCTGCTACAAGATGTCAGCTCCCGCGAGGTTTCAACTTCCGGTCGATGGATTACCCCCTTGGTTTATACGGAGATTTCGGAAGTTTTACCTTTTACTAAACATATTTAGATATACCGAAATCATCTTCCATTGCGGTTTCCCGTATATCTAAATATGTAAATATTGAGTGACGTCACACGCAAGCGATCACTTCCGACGTAACATTGAACTGATTCAGTTCGGTTCAGTTGGACATTGAACAACTGATTCAGATCACTTGGACGTCACTGTGATTACACGAGGTAAAAACTATATAAATACTGTTCGTTTTCTCACACAAACCGCTCGTTTCAGGTCTTAGGCCATCAATGTTTACTTACATTTACGAGTCATTAAATCATGTTTAATTTTGACTTCTCTGTGCATGCTTTTTGGTGGACCCCCTTAGCCTCCAGTGTATGACTGATGGACAACAACGGTTTGACTGAAAAATGTCAAAATTGAAAATACTGTGGAAACAAAGACACCTACATCTTGGATGCCCTTGAGGTAAGATCAAACATATCAAAAATTCATTTCAAAGTGAACTATCCCTTTAAGCTCAAACAGAATGGCAAAATTGTTAACTCGCATCTCTTGTTAACTCAAATTTCTGCTTTTCTATTATTATTACTATTATTTTTGTTTCAAAGTACTTTTTTACATTTTGTGTAATTATAGACATCTCAGTTTTTTGTTTCATATATACATTTGACAACTCACATGCTTAACCACTCAAGGTCCACAGGGTAGCCTAATGAGAAGAGTAGACACATGAGGATTGACTGTGTTGTTCCTCTTCTCTGAGGTCTTTCCACTTTCATTGATGTTCTTGGTAAACATCTGCTCAAAAATCAGTCAGAAAAATACAAGCAGAAGCTTTAGGATCATGTGCAGACTTATGAAAATATACCACTTTACAATAAGCATTATTTGCACTACTAAAAAGGATTTGTTCACCACAAAATGACATTTCTGTAATTAATTACTCGTTAATCTGTCACTACTGACCTTCATTCATTTTCAGGAACACACATTAAGATGTGTTTGATGAAATCAGAGAGGTATCTGAACCACACATAGACCACAACGTCATTACAACGTCCGGGGCCCAGAAAGGTAGTGAAAACCTCATTAAAGTAGTCCATGTAACTTCAGTGGATCAACCTCAATGTTATTAAGTGATGAGAATACTTTTTGTTCTAACGTAGAACCTGGAAGCGATGCACTGTTTACTACAGCGTCAGAGATTGACACAGAAGAGAAGAGATTTTGTGGCTTCATAACATTAAGGTTGATCCAGTGTAGTCACATGGTATATTTTAACATTGTCTTAACTGCTTTTCTGGACCTTGGAAGTTGCAATGATTTTGTGGCCTATGTGTGGTTCAGAAACCCTGTAAGATTTCATCAAAAATATCTTAATTTGTGTTCCGAAAATGAACGAAGGCCAGTAGTTAATTAATGACAGGTGAACTAACATTAATTTTTAGATGAACTAATCCTTTAACATATACAAATTTATATTTCAGTAATCTGTTACCTTTGAACAAATTCAAGTGTGCAGGATGCCTCGTGCTGGTACACCAGATTAAAGTTGTAGTAAGTTGCAAACAAAGCAGCAAATTCAGCCATGAAATTGGGGTGTTGATTCAGAACCACTTGACCCTCAATACTCAGCATCCACTGGGTTGCAGTGAGAATTTCACCTAAAAATAAAACAAATGAAGAGAAAAAAGAAAACAGTTTATAAAAATGTATGCTTAAATACAACAGGCAAAATGTATTAAGTAATTTAAAGATTCTGGAACGTACATTACCTAAGACAATCAGTCTCAGAGAGTCTGGAAGTGTAGAACTTTTTTTCCACTTCAGCTGCTGTTGCTGACATCTACAATAAAAAAAAAAATAATAAAAGGAAAAAAAATGTAATGTAATTAAGTGCAGTATATGCAGTAAATGCAGTACAGACAGATTTCCCAGCCCTCATCAATATGGCATTTTAAAATGCCTAATTAAGTAATTCAGAGTTGTACATGCATGTGAAATGATGGTATCCAATCTTGCAAATCAGTGTTGTGTCTGGTCAAATCTAGCACCTTTACAAGACTTCTGATAACCTGTATGGTCTCTATAAATGAAACTTAAAAGCTGCACATTTTTAAATGCACGTGAAAAGTCAGGTAACGTTACACCACAGGTAAAACAGCAGTTTAGAACATTAATGTGACCTACAATGATATTGCAATCATATTGACAATTTACAGTGATACATTTCTCATTTAGATTTAGGTTCAAGTTATATTAAGAAAACGATAAATATGGGAACTTTGAACAGAAAATAAAATTAACTTTCAAATCTTTTGCCAGTCATTTTAAATTTAGTTATGACGCAGGGATTTGTTAAACACTGGGTTTACTTGCTCTCAATAATAAATCCAAACTAGTGAAATAAATGATAAAATAGCAGCATCATGCAACGATGTTAAAATCATATTCTAATGTTTTTCATCAGCAAAGCTAACTGCACGTGCGTATTTACGTTCTGTCTCAACAGCACTTCAGAATGCCTTGTTTTCCAAACTGCAAATGCTCGAAAAAAATACTCTCTGGAGAGCATGACGAACAGGCATAGGCCTGTTACTATCATTAGGTGCGTTCCATTCGACAGGGTCCCTACGCAGTGTTCACTGCTCCCTACTCCCTGAACACGGTATATCAGTTGAAGTGGACTTCACTGACTTCCTGTGAAGTGATGTAGCAATGTTCCATTATTCCCTATGCCGTTTGCAGTGCCCTTCGAACTGAAAATGTTCGTTCCCTTTCAAATGGAATCTCACTTAAGATGGCTAAATACCCTGTGAAGTCCACTTCGCAGTCCACTTACGGTCGAATGGAACGCACCTATTGTGCGCTGCAAATTGATTTGCGTTAAATAGTTATGATGCAGGCCTTTATTAAACACTGGTTTTACATGCTCTCATACGAAAATCGAAATCAAACGAAATCAAAACTGGTAAAATAAATGAGAAAATAGCAGCATCCAACGATGTTAATATAGCCTATTCCAATTTTTTCGTCAAGAAAGCTAACTCTCACCAAGACAAATGGATCCGATCTGTCGTCTTGCAAACTGCAATGCTCTAAAATACTCTCTTGAGAGCAAATTCAAATAAAACTGTAACAAACGGCAGCATTCGTCCATAACATTTAAGATAGTTTTACCTTGTGCTTGTAAGTTCAGATTGCCTCACCACTGAGCGCGCGCCGTCGCGATTGCCTCGCCTGAAACAAGAAATTTAAAATTAAAGACACATTGCTTTACTAAATAAACGTAACGTTTCGATGGAAAATATAGGAATCAAACACTTTTACATCACACTAAATGTCCTGATAACACGCAGTTGTTAACAAGTCGATCAATAATTGCATGATTAATGACATGCCGATGTTGTGAATTCTGTTCAAAATATGAATCGCTCATTAAGTAATACATTAGATTGTAAATATTTATGGACGTAAATTTAAGTTAACTTACCAAAAATTGAGTAAATAGTGCCTTTTATCTTCAACTCGATCCTGCCCTGCTCCAGTCCACCAGATTTCAAATGTATTCAGCCCGCGCAATCCCATAATGCCACGTCACAGTAAATTGTTGTAAAACGTATGAACTACAGTGAAAACACCTCTTACCTGTAAATCAATTTACAGTTGACAGGGAAATATACAGTAAACAACTGTAATACTCATTTTGACCCATAATGCATTGCGAATTACAGTAATAACTTGTAAAATGATAAAACAATAAATTTCTGTAGAATTTTGCTGTAGAATCTACAGCAATTTTTTACAGTGTAGAAACAGATGCTCGATTGTTGTCTCCATCGGATGGATCATTATGCATAACATAAGTAGGCTAGCCTATTACTGTCATTATTTATCAAGCTATTAGATTTATACCTTACAATAGCACAAAAAATCGTTTGTTTAAAACTAGTTCGCATAAACCTCATGGCGGACAAAAAGAAGGGGAGGTGATCGGCCAACGTTACTTATCCATCATAGGCTAATATAAAAATATCTCACAAACAAAGTGCGATTTTAAAACTAGATAGCTACAAGGTAAAATCAGCATGTCATGGTTCAGGTGTAACTGACAGGTGCGATATGACGTTCCTTGAAGGTTTTATCACTTGCTGTCTATCAGTCTTCATTCGTTTCTTTCTCTCTCTGTAAAGATCATGCTGATTTCTCACCGCACATTTACCTTCAGATCAACAGGTTCCCCCCGCAGCTCTTTCGTGGACGTCTCATCTGATGTCGATCAAAAGCCCGGGGTCTCTTAAACATTTTCGAAAGTCGCGTTAGAGGCATCCAACATTATTTCGACAGGCTAGGGATTGCGTGAGAATGATTACCGACTGTCAGCGCGCATGTCCTCGATGCGCCTTTGATGCTCGTGAGTTTAATGTAAATGGATGCCCAGGCCTCTCCCCCCCTCCTCATTCATTTAGGCTAATGAAATAACACAGACATCAGCTCGCCTTACTGCTGTTAATGCTCCACAAAAAAATATCCAATGTGTTATTTTATATCAGACGTCACTAAAACCGATGAAAGACGCCAACTTATATGTTTTAATTTATTATTATCTTGGTTTAATTGTAATTATGAATATCAAATGGACCTAATTGCTCAACCTTTACACAAAAAAGATTATTTGTTTCCCTCAGTCCTATCTTATAACGTTACCCCCAACATATCTGTGAACTGACTTTAATAACAATATTCAATAATCAATAATCAATATTCCCTTCCCTTATTTCCTTATTTTTTTTTTTACATTTTGTTGCAGCCATGCTAATATAGGATATATATATATATATATATATATATATATATATATATATATAGGCTATATATAGCCTATATAAGCCTATACACATCAGTCTACTCCATATATAATGACACAAACAAAACAAATTTGGGATAACTTAGCAAATTTATTAAAAAGACAAACTGAAATTGACATAATGATATATTATTCAGACCCTAAAATTTACTTGTGTGGAACCCATTTCTCCAGATAATTTTTTAGATGTTTCTACTCTGTTTGGCAAATTCAATTGGACATGATTTAGAGAGGCACACATTTGTCCTTTCCACATAATATAGGAAAAATAATATTATCTAGCCTATTAGCTATAATATGCCTATAATATTGCAGGTGCGTCAATGCAATGCTACTAATATTATTTTTTTCAATTCTTATTTTTTTCAACTCTCCATGAAGACACATCATGTTTCTTAAATAGATATATGGAAATAAGCCATTTCTGTACTTTATAATAGCCTTTTATTTCAAAGAATTTAAGTTGTATCACTGGGTTATGCATCAATGCTGATACCATCACATCTTCTCCGTATTAAAATTATGTCAATAAAAATATCATGAAGAGATAAATAAAAATGTAAATAATAATCCTCCTTTCCGGATGATTCAAGAACAAATTATTGTATATTGTCCTTTAAAATAACTTTATCTTAAATGTTTTGTTACATTTATCAGTAGGCTATAAAATGATCTTAAAATGCAAAGCACTGAAAATTTAAAAAACAAAAATTTCATACAGTAGGCCTACCTGTTACCAAGATTTTGTACGTAGGCTGATGTTTGGATGTTTGTACAGCTATCTTCATTACAGTTTCTTTCGAAAAAAAAAAATAATGACCTCGAATGATGGCTAAATGTCAATGCTACTTTTTTAGACTTTGTTTGATGTATTGCAACATTTATCCTACAATTCAGCTTAAGATGGAAAATTGTAGTTTATTACGCAAATGCATATAGGCCTACTTTTAAGCTTGTAAAACTGACGTTAAAACACGTTTCAAAATGGCACAGTGACTGGACCATTTTGACTGAATGACAATGACCCCGCAGCAGGTGATAGGAAGGTCGACCCTTCACCGCTCTGCTGTGCGCGCTCTCGGCCACCAGAGCGTGCTCAAGTCCTCCCGTCATCCCAGCTCCAGATATCTTCCGGATTCACCGCCCCTCTTATCCTCCCTTTCTTTCTTTTCCCCTCCCACTCTCCATCCTTGAATCAAGCATCACTTTGCTTCCAAATTGGCTTGTCATTTTCTCTCGGCGCTCGTTCCCTAGCTGTCGGGTCTAATGGACGATCTAGCGATGGACTGGCGCTGATCTCGCGGATTGTTCAATCACTGGACCCACTCTGCGCATTTTCCTCTTATTCCAGAAAAAAACACTGATCGGGATAGCCTACAACATTGGGCTCTGATACCCGTTTTCCACCACAGATCCATTGGGTTTGGGGGACGAAGGATCTACTCGATACTGATCCTCACTGTGGGTCTTCGGGAAGCTTCAAGCATCATAAAGACGCATCTGGGAACGCAAGCTCAAAACATCATCTGCGTGTTTTTATTCACACACGGACACACTGTCACGGGAATAAGGAGCGTTCTGAGACCATACAGCCCGATGCTGTTGAGCACATCCGGAGCTGACTATTATTCCGGTGCTTTATAAGATGCGGTAAGTCAATGCTTTTAAACGTGGTGACGTTATTTCTAAAGGGCCAATAAATCAATAACCGTTGGACGTTTGAGTTGCAGTGAGATGCCGTAGTTTACACTCAGCAAACTCTCCATATCTTAGTACTTAAGCTGAATTATGTCGTGTCTGTGTGTGTGTGTGTGTGTGTGTGTGTGTGTGCAGGGGGCTTTGGACACAGGATGCTTTTTGTCGTGTGCCGTGCGTGGTGTTTTAATGGGCGTCGGTGCGCGCGCGCGCGTGTTTGAGTGTACAAGTCGCTGCCTTCAGCTCTTGACGTAACAACACGATAATTTCATTTGTTTATAACAGGCAACGTGCTGCAAATGACATTATATGGAAGGCACATATTCACAGCATCCCTTCAGCGTTTATAGGAGAAGAAGATAATCAACGTCGACTTAGTGCCAGCGGACCGTCTTTCTCTAAATGCATGCGTGTGTGTGTGTGGAACAGCAGATGCGTTGGTATGAGATAATCTAAAAGAAAAAAATGAAAGCATCTTCAAAATAAACAGCCTTGAGAAGATCAACAGCAACCATGCAATTAAACACCGTCAGATCACTACAGAGATCATATGACCTTGATTCATTCACTAATAAAGACACATCTGCTATTCATGTCAACCTGATGTCATGAAAATTGCAGTAGCCCATACACGCTGGATCGTCATTTATGCGGCCAACAGTATTGTTTGCTTTTTGCCAATATAGATTATTTAAATTAGCCTATAACTGGAGTCAACTGACTTTATTTTTAAGTGATAGTGATAGACATTAAGTGGTAGTTGATCTCATGTGGATGACCCATTTTAAGAAGGAAGATCTGCCATGTGTTCTACTGATTGCAACACATTCATCATTCATCATTCATATCTGGTTTGGAATGGAAAAGACAGAGAAAGAAAGAGTATACAGGTTACTTGGACAAATTACAGGCAATTCACACAGGTCGGGTCAAAATCACAATAGGCTACAATACAATACAATGTTTATTTGAGGTTGACCAAAAGTGCTGCACAGTGTACAAAAAGATCACAGCAATATCATATCACACATAAACAGTAAGCAACATTCATCAGCTGTAAAAATGGGTACGGTTCTAAATAAAGAGATTCAGGGAATATTAAATGCCAGTGAGAATAAATATGATTTAAGAATAGATTAAAAAATGAAATAGTTGGGGCAGTTCTAATGTAAGCCGAGAGACTATTCCATAACTGGAGGTCCAACAACAGCAAAAGCACGATCACCTCTATTTTTGAGTTTAGTCATGGGAACAAGAAGTAATTTAGAATCACCAGATCGAAGATCTGAACCAACTTATCTAAACTGTTTTGTTGGATTTAATTTTGCATATTCTGTTTAGTGTAGTTTAATTGTTGTATGATATAAAATTTGAGGTTTGAGTCCAGGCCTGGCCTTGAGTCAATCTCTGAACTTAGTAAACTAAATAAAATATGAGCAGACAGAAGTAAAAAAAAAATAAAAAATAAAATCAGGTGTAGCCGCCTACTTGAAAACATTTCCGTTCCAAATCTACATTTGGCAAAAAAAATGACACATTAAAGGGAAAGTTCAGACACAAAAAGAAAATTCTGTCATCATTTACTTAGCCTCGTGTCGTTTTAAACCTGTATGACTTTCTTTCTTCAATGAGACGCCAAAGGAGATGTTGGGCTGGATGACAGCCTCGGTTCGCTTTCATTTTATGGAAAAGAGCTGCGATAGAAGTGAGCGCTGACTGAGGCTGTCAGTCCCTGACATTGTACACAACATCTTCTTTTGTGCTCCACAGAAGAGAGAAACAGTTTTGGAACAACACGAGTGTGTAAACGATGACAGAATTAACATTTTCTAGGTGAACTGTCCTGTTACGTTTGATTTTGCTGCATTTTGTTGAATAATGTGAAGACTCTTATTTACTTACTAGCTTTTAGCTAGCAAGAAACAGTTGATAGTTTTTGATGTAACCATATATTTTGTTTGAATATTGGAGGTTACTTACTATGAGTTTAAATGCAAGATAACAGGTCAATTTAACAAACTTTTGCTGATGCCAGTGAAGGATCACCAGAATGTTCAAACTTGAACAGCCATGTGTTGGTGCTAGCGGGTTTCTTTAATGGGCCAATTTTAGATTCGTGTGAGTTTCTGTTTTCCATCAAGATGCTCCCTCTGTTCTCTTGTTTTGTTAGTGGGTGTTGTGCTGAATTTTGTAAAGAGTTCACATGCAGGGTGGAGCTGGGTGGTTTGCTCTGTTTGCCTTGATGCACCACTAACATAACCAAATAGAATTAAAAAAATGAATGATTGTTTTCAAATAGATTTCAGCAAAACCATTGTCCACCATTGGTCAGCTAAGCAGAGTCAGACTATTAGATTAAATAATGTGTATATGGTGCGTTTGTTACATTCTGTTCATGTTTTTGCAATGAAGGAAAATTTTTCTTAAAGGGAAAGTTCAATATCAATTTAAGATATATATATTTATTAGGGCTGTGCAAAAATTAATTGCGATTAATCGCATCCAAAATAAAAGTCTGTGTTTACATAATATATTTGTGTGTGCTGTATATAATTATTTTGTATATATAAATACCTATGCATGCATGTATATATTTAAGAATTATTTGCGTTTAAATTCTGTATATATATATAAATACATAATCTATATTATATAAATATACATATTTTATTTATGAATAACACATTTTCCTAAATATATACATGCATGTGTGTGTATTTATATATACAAAATAATTATATACAGCACACACAAATATATTATGTAAACACAGACTTTTATTTTGGATGCGATTAATCGCAATTAATTTTTGCACAGCCTTAATACAAATGTATTTATATGTAAAATGGAACTCAATGGTGACCAAAACTGTTTGGTTGCTAACATTCTTAGAAATATTTTATTTTGTGTTCTGCTGAAGGAAGTCAGTCAAATGGGGTTGAAACTTTGAAAACACAAGAGTGAGTAAATAATGACAGAATTGGCTTTTTTGGAGTAAACTATCCCTTTAAAACATTGATAAAACTGGATGCAACAGAAATTTCATTTTCATAACATAATGGAAATAATATGAAAACATTCTTGGAACGTAAACGCTTGGTTTGTGTTTGTTGGTATATGTTTTGAATGTCACAGCATGGGTCAAAGTGTAATTTCAACACTCACTCATTATCAAACAGAGGCCGGTGGGACACATGTTCCGACAGATGCTTTCATCATCAAAGGGCGACAAGCACAGCGTGCAGGATGCCTCTCGCTTTGTGTTATGGGTTTGATTGCTCAATACACAAGCAGTGTTTTGTGGCAGAATCCTGATGTCATAGATCCCTGAGAGTCCATGCACGCAATCATTCATAACAATTTAAATATAAACGGAATAAATGCAGCTCATTATAATGTCATAATAGAACAATGCATGATTTGGATGTGTAGCAGCTGCTCAAAGCACTGAGTGCATGTGTTTGCAGCAAATGGGGTAGTCGTGGTCTAGGGAGTGCTCCTCTTTGAATGTCCTTCAAATTAAAATAGTGATTCGCATGAATAATACAGCTTTCTCATCTCAATCTTTTTATCTCTCTCTCTCCCCCTCTCTCACTCTTTCACTCACAAATTCATCCATTTTTATACACACTCAGGGCAGTGTGTGTGTGTGTGTGTGTTATGAGAATAAGGAGGTCACCAAACAATGACGATGGGGTTTGGAATGATCTACTGAAGGACTTTGATTATTTCAGTCCCAACTTGAAATCGAGAGCAATGATCCCATGTGTGTAAGAGTTTTTATGCTTTTATTTTCATCCATTTACAAGGTTAAATGTTTTTTAGTGGGCTTGAGTGTTTGAAAAAATTATTGTGGTGTAATGTCACAAGTGTGCTAAAAAAGAGGAAAAGTATAAGTGTTAAGAATTACCAGCAACCGACTACTGAGGCTGACTTGTTCATCTACAACTTTATTTGCATTGGTTTAAAGGGGATAACTTAAGTTTTTTTTTTTTTAATTTGACTATTTTTTTTTATTTTAAGGCCCAGATTTACTAAACATGGCAAATTAGCATGAGAGTGCAATTCCAAAAAAAAAAAAACAACAACAAAAAAAAAAACAGTTGGGAGTGAAAAGTTCTGCACGCGAGGTTAAAGAACACGCAGTCGGACCATTTCCATAATGACCAACACAATCTACAGTACCAAGAGCAGTGCAAAGTAGCATCTGGTTTAAGGCATGTGTTTTCTGGGCATTAAATAATGGGACAAATACCAGTAAATTAACTAGCGCAAACTTTAGAAAATCACCTTGCATGATTTAATTAAATATTCTCCTCTCATAAAACGAAACTCCTACAAATGCATATCCAATAAGGTCAGCCGCAAAAAAAAAAAAAAAACCCTGTCGTGTCCACTCCTTTTCAGCGCCAATTTTTGCTTTTCAGATTTTTTGTAAATCTTGACTGTAATACAAAAAAGGGTTTGCTATGGCGCAAGATCTGGCCCTAAGTGTTTTAAGAAATTTTTAAGGTAATAAAAAAAATATCAACCTCACTAATTGACTATGTGTTTTCAGAAATCTCATGGTTTTATTTCTTCTCAGTGATTCTGGTTTATTCACGGAATAAAGGAATACATATTTAAAATTCATCGCCAAATTATGATGATTATACAGACTTTTACTTTTTATAGTCTTTTTTTAAAGGCAGCGTAATGCTATCAAATAATTGTCATAACACAACATATTAATCAACAATACTGATCCAACATTAAAAGTGTGGTAAAATTTAATTCATTTATTTTTTATAAAATACCACCGATACAACTTTTTAAAGGGACACTCCATCCATTTGCATTAAAGGGATACTTCACTTTTTTTGGAAATAGGCTCATTTTACAACTCCCTCAGAGTTAAACTGATACAGTTAAATATAACAGTTAAATATAATAGTAATATAAATCGTTTTTAAATAATACTAAAATAACACTGGCCATAACTTGATTGAAACCCCTAGTCCAGGAATGGAATGACCAGCCAATATGGCCTCCACGTTAAAGGGATACTCCACTTTTTTTTTGGAAATAGGTTCATTTTACCACTCCCCCAGAGTTAACAGTTGGGTTTTACCGTTTTCGAATGTATTCCGCCGATTTTTTTTTGTTGATATTTAGAAGAATATCAGTAACCAGACACTTTCTGGTCTCATTGACTTCCATAGTGTATTTTTTTCCTACTATGGAAGTCAATGAGACCAGAAACTGTCTGGTTACTGATATTCTTCAAAATATCAGAAAATCGGCTGAACGGATTTCAAAACGGTAAAACTCAACAGTTTAACTCTGGGGGAGTTGTAAAATGAGCCTTTATTTCCAAAAAAAGTGGAGTATCCCTTTAAGCTTTCCATTGTTAGAAACCTAGTTATACTATTGAATTGTTGTGCAACACTCTCATTTTCCCCTCAGACGAGAGAAATCTGCTTTTTACCTTTTTGGAGGATTGGGATTACACATAGTGTAAGCCATCTTTTTTGGAAGCTAAGCTAGCAGGCTCTTGTTCTGTGGAGAAAGCCGAGTAGTAACTTTAGGGGTTAGGTCCTCTTTTTCCCGGACATATCCGGCCAGCTTTCAGCTTTAGCTTTCTGCAGTCGCCATGCATTGTTTACATGTACAGCTTTTGTTTCAATCTAACTGAATTCATTCTGATTGGTGAATCTGAATGTAGTGTTTACGCTAAACAAGGGATCGGTTAATGTACGTTTTAACATTGATAAGAAAATTCCCGCTCCTCCTCTCACAGGTGTCACTCGTCGTAATCACGCCACCGGCCTTGCGGTGTTCTCCACACGGCCCTCACTCGTCACAGTAAACATGATGAATGGCGACTGTAGAACGCAATAGCCGAATCCCGGACATTTTGGGCGATCTCGAAACATGTTTGGGCAGACTCATCTCTGAGACTCACTAGACTAGCCTAGACTTGTTGTTTAACTACTATGCGGTTACCGGTAGGCGTGGCCTCCTAGGGCAGCGAAGCAATTGCATTCTGGGAGTTGTTGTCTTTCATCCACATAAGCCAAAAATACATTTTCTGGCTTTTCTCAGTCTAGAAAGCTCCAAATTCAAAATTTTTTCCAGATTTCTTCTACATAAATGACCCATTTTAAATACACATTCATCTTTACAGAGGTGGAATGACCCTTTAATGTGCATACTTTGTCATATGAATAAGCAGTCAATAATTGTGTGCTGATTTCTCAATGATTGAATTAATAAAAATAACCAACTAATTAGAGTCATTTGCCCGCAGGTTGGACACTGGTACCTCTGTATGTTTATGATTCACTAAAAAGAATGATATAATTCGTATGATTCGACTAGATTGGTCTGTTTGTTTTCAAGCCACTCTGTCTCGTTGAAAAACACATTAAACATGTTTTTCGAGGCAAACGCCAAAAGAAATGTATTGGTTTTGAGTCTGGTAGACCCTAATTATACAGCGTTTCTTAAAAACTGCTTTGTCGTTCAGACAACCCACCAACTAGTCGGTTTTGAAAATATGCTGTTTTGCACATCCTTATGTGTGTGTGTGTGTGTAATGTGTGAGGTCTTTCATGTAAGCCCACGCTTACATGTTCAGAGCATGCCATGAGTCACAGTGTGTGATGTCAAGTGCTTCAAGCTAAAGTCTGAACAAAAATAGTGACGATGATGTCATCAAACACAGCTTTCGCACCACGATGTTTCGAACCGTCCCATGAATCCCATGAACCATAGCAGCATGACAAGACAAACATAGCCCTGTCTATCAATTGCATTGTCAAAATCATCTTATGCATAACATATTCAGGACCATCTCAGAATTAAAATGTATTTTTATAACCCCATGTTCTGTCTGCATTGCATGAATCCTTGACCATTTGTCTGTATATTAAACAAATACTGACCAGTTTGCTCTTATTGTGACTTAATCAAACACTCATTCCAACTAATATAAGCAATTTATTCAACTTTAATAAGCTGATAACACATATGACTACATAAACTCTGTAAAGACTGAACAGAGGCAATAGAGATGTAGTAGAGAGACACACCTGTGGGAAGTTAGATTGTTGTGGCAGAGATTTGCATGAATGGAAAATTTGCTTGTAAAATTGGTTCATTATCCTCATGCTTCCTTTAATGCGTTGTCGTTTTGCACAGTGAAACCGTTGTGAGAAATGACTCATGCTTTATGCCCTTGCCCACAGCTTAAGAGAGAGACCATAGCCATTTTGCATGCAACACAAGTAGAGATATAGATTTTAATGCAATTTTATCTCATGGAAGCATCATTGCCCAGTTAAACATTAGGTAAGTGTTTTATCAGTTTGTGCATCCATCGAACCCACAGCCAAAGATAAGTTGATGGTGTTATAAATCAAAAGTAGCAAGCAAGCATTTCTACAACTGTTTTACATGCAAGTCTCCTTCCAAGTGTAGATCAGCATGACATTAATGTTAAATCCTTATGTCTAGCGGTCTCTCAGACTGCCCTCAGGTCTGCTGTAGTGACAGGTTCAGGGAGAGTAAAGCAGCCTCTGAGATAAAGCAGCTCTGTGATTGATTGGTGATCACCCTGAAGTTTGATTGCTCCTTGGATCGATTGCTCCTGGCTGTGTTGGCACCATTCATTGTTGAAGTCAATGGCAGGATTTTCTTTCTTGATAAGTAATGAATGGCACAGGAAACTTTAACCTCCAGTTGTTTCCTATTTCAGTTTTTGGACAATGTGAGCTATTTCAAGAGGGAAAAAATAGCTCAAAGTGTTTAGCTCAGCGATGGGTGCTTTTTGTCCAATGCGGTCTTGATTGGTGTGGGGTATTTCTTATTTTCTCTAAACATTTATTGTTCATTCACTGCTAAACAATTTAAGCCAGGCATCTGCTCCCTGTGGGGATTTACCTCAAAGTGTGGCGACAATTTAAAGGGATAGCGCACCCAAAAAGGAAAATTCTGTCATCATTTATTATTACTCTCATGTCATTCCAATCCCGCACACATACATGTATATTTATTTCTCTTAAAATATTTAGGCCTAAATTTAGGATTTACGTTGAATTGCACATAAAATTTCCATCTATTTACTTAATGTCTGCTTTCTAGCTTTCTTCGAAAACTGAAGGAGATAGTGTGACAAACGCTCTTTTCCATACCATTAAAGTAAAGGGGAGCAGGGTGACCATTGTGTATTGAAATACAGCAAATGAAAACTTGACGTTAATGATGTAAAATGCCACAATGTACCAGATGTATGTTTGACTATGCAAATAATATGTGCTCCACCGAAACGAGATCCTTATCATTCTTTAGAGCTCAGTCACCATCGACTTTTTATTGTAAAAACAGTGTGAAAATTTTCTTCTTTTGTGTTCTACGGGGAAAAAGTTGTATGAGTTTGGAACAACCTTAAAGCGAGTTTTTGCAAAGGAATTATCTTAAAGTCTTAAATTATCTTAAAGTAACTGAACTAGTGACAGATGTTTTTTTTATGATATTGTGAAGTACTTGTGACGTTTTGATTAAAGTTACAGGCTCAAACAAAATGCAAAAAAAATGAAACGCATACATTAGTCATTCAGAATAGAATCTATTATGCATTTACAAAATAGATTGGGTGAATTTCATGTTGGCGTTAGAACAATTTTCAAGCGGTCAAAGTTCAAACCATCTTCAAACTGTCAAATGCTTTTTTTCCCCCTTCAAAATCTCTATTTTGAGCACTTGAAATGTGATTAGAATCACAGACACATTTAAAAATAGGTCATGTGAACTTTTGCATTGATGTGAGTCTGGTGAGTGACAGTGGGTGGTATATAAAGTGCTGTTGTTAATTTAAACATCACTAAGCAGTGGATTTGGCTGTCCTTAGAGGCCTGCTTTGTGGGAGGTACCAACTCTGTCTGTCATATTCCTTCTCTCTCTCTCTTTGTCTCTCTCTCGTGCTCTCTATGTTTTTTTCTCTTTCTGGTAGCCATCTGTTATCCTTGTGTTTGAATCTTAAATAACTGCTGCTCTACTGGAATATTCCCCACATGAATAAAGCCTCCTGCATAGTTTTATACATACAGGGGGAAAGAGAGAGAGAGAGAGAGAGAGAGAGAGAGAGAGAGAGAGAGAGAGAGAGAGAGAGAGAGAGAACGTCCATTACATTGTTTTATTGAGCCACAGAGAAATGGAAAAGAGGAATCTACTGGGCTGAGACTGAGAGATTCATCCTTATCCAGATTTTTGCCTAATTAGCCATTAAACCAGTGAATGAGAAATATTCTCTTCAGTGTGTGTGCCCCTGTTCACTCCTTTGAGTTGTTGTTTTTGGCCTCCATTAAGAGTTCATGGTCATCGCTCACATTTATAGTACTGTGTTACATTGCTTGTGGGAACTGAGATTCCAGCGAAGATAATTTCTTTTGTTGTTGGATAAAATACACTAGTAAGGGTCTGCCATCAAATCCTGTATTTCTGTGACCTCCTGTTAAAAAGGTCAAGTTTGATTTGTGTGTCCATGATGAAGAAAATATATATTTTTTTCAATTTAGCTAAAACACACATGGAAATGTACTTTTGTAATAATGTTCATTTCATATGGTTTTTAAAAGCTTATACCATTTTAAACCTGCATCTCGAAGTGTTCTTTGTTTACATCAGTTCAGTTTAAAGTTGCTAAAATGTACATTTCATCAGTATAAAAATGCCATATGATGTTACACAAGAAGTAATAATTATTAATTATTAAAACATGATATTAAATAGACATTTTTGGAGACTGAAAAATATTCTTTATATATAAAAAAATAATTTTCTTTACGCTTGGAAATGCTTTGACTGATCAAACATGAAGACAATAAACACACGACTGCCGCAAAAAATGTTGTATTTGAGTTCTTCTAGTGTTCTTGGGTATTTTCATAATAATAGGTACAGCCAACTCCCAATTTTGGTTTAATTTCGATTAATTGTGCAGCCCTACCAAAATGTTCCAATAATGGTCGTTGCTGATTACGTCATTCGGAGCCGTTCAGTCGCAAACACGGCTGTCAGTCACGACCCCAGCAAACAATTTTGTGTTTTAAAAGATGTCTAGTAGCCATCTAGGCTTAAACACGACAAAATGTTGGCTGTCAGTGAAAATTTTATAGTTGTATAACAATCGTCTAAGAAAAGACACACAGGTTACACATAGAACATGTCAAAGAATTGAAACGTCATGTAACCAAATTCAAGATTATTTTGGGTAGAAGTGGGTTGCTGGATTATATCGGGTCTATAGTTCACCCAGACGGTAAAAAATGGCTATTGCTTTCTGGGAAGTCACACCCCGTTTTTATAGCATCAAAAAACTAACTAAGGCAGCCACCAGGGGGTGATCAAAATGTTTTGGCTTCACTTTTCAGAAGGCGAGTGGCACACTTGGACTAAGTGCAGTGCATTGAAGGTCAGGTATTATGTGTGACATAATGAAGCAGTGAAATCGAGGTATCTTGGCCTTATCGTCGCGGTTACACACAGCTGACTGGTTACCAATGGACCAACAGCCCCATTAGTTCTGCCCTGTCAGGGGTGTGTGCGTGTGTATGTGTATGAATGTGTGTCCCGTTTATGCTGTTTCCAGGATATGACTCTTTAATTTTACGCATGAGGGACCTGGATATACCGCTGTAGCGTATTTCATGAACACACGGACACACGACAAGTAACATTAACTTATATCCTGTGGCTGACACAGTTCAGCCTGATTTATTTAAGTCTTGCTCAGGTTTAGTCTCTCTGTGGCAAAGTAACTCAGGTTGATATGTAGAGCTCATTCTTGTTGGGATTATTGCAAAGCTCCTAAAGAACAGTTTCCAAATTGCAGGTTCCCAGATCAAGTGCTCTTTTCCAACGGTGTCCATTTTGGATCCAAAAAGAGATGCAATCATTTTCTCCCCTTATGATCGTGTAGTGCTTGTCTTCATCTCTATATTATGTCTCGCTCTCACGGCTGTCGTTCCTCCTCTCCTTTTCTCTCCTCTCCTCTCTTCTCGGACAAAGCACAGTTTTTCTCCTCCGCAATCTCTTCTTGTTATTGCCTGAAGCTGCTGTAGCATTTTCCTCTTTCTCTCTCTCTCTCTCTCTCTTTCTCTCTTCTGTGCGCATTGAACCATGTCCATGATGCTCATTGCCTCCAGTCCCATAATACATCCAATTACAGAGGGAAATAGAGAGTTAGAAACAGAGCGAGAAATATGACCACCCATTGAGAGAGAGAGAGCTGTGAGAGGATAGATGGATGGGAATATGACATATTCTGTGTTATTTTGTCAGAATGAGGGCTTGAATATCAGAAACTGGGTGTAAGGGATGTTTGGGTGGCAGCGATGCAATTCACCTTGTAATGGTGGTGCATGATAATGATCATCTCTCCTGCCCCCTTTCCCTGTGCATCCTGTCACGGATGGGACTGTCTACATGCGTGCATATAAGAACAACCACACACACACATTTTTTTTCATGCTGCCAGCTTGAGCTTTAAGGAAAAAAATATATAAATAGCCTAATGGACAGGATGAGTGACAGAAACAGAAAAAATGTGTAATTAGTGACAACGCTATGAGCAGAAAGACGTTTATGCGAAACAATATTTTTTGTATTCGAGAAATCTTATTCATCACTGAACACATGCGCACAGACGCCCACATTTTAAACCCATTACCCACTGAAAGATGCCATTAAACAAAAGCTCTGTGGATTGTTATAAAGCCGAATTGCTCTTTAGATATCTCTGTGTGTGTGTGTAATAACCGAGTTGGCTCTAAAAACTATTGAACGAGCAACAAATGGATGTCTTCCTAAGTGACCGGGAAGGTAGTTGTGCGGTTATGTGAAGTGCTCTAAAAAAAAAACCTTGAATCAGCATCCGCCCACGTTCAGCGCAGTCTTTTACAATGACATGACCCGCAGGCTTTCATGTTTTCACGTTTCCTCCCTGTGGAGTGGTGGAGGGATAATAGTTAAAGATCAGAGCTGGTAACAAAAGATTGGAGGTTCAATCCTGGGAATTAGTGACACAGGAAAGTAAAGGTAGAGAGATCGCAGACCTGCTCTATTAGCGCAGTGCCCTTGAGCTAGACACTTCACACTGGACCGCTCAAGGGAGAATGGCTCTGCAATTAGTTCTCTGCTAAAACTACATATTTTCAAAATCGACTGGTTTGCTGCCTGAATAACTTGGAAGCCCTGTATAATTAGGCTGGTTTAAGTTTCAACTGACCCAGATCTAATGTGTTTCTTAGGGGGCATTTATATAAGATGCATTCCTGGGTTTAAAAACAGTTGGACAGAGTGCAAAATGGAGCAGAATGCACAAGTCTGACTATTTTTAACAAAGACATGAGCTGTGTTTTGATTCACAGGGTCCATACGCAGTGTTCTCTGCTCCCTACTCCCTTAAAGGGATACTCCATTTTTTTTTGGAAATAGGCTCATTTTACAACTCCGCCAGAGTTAAACAGTTGAGTCTCACCGTTTTCAAATGCACTCAGCCAATTTTCTGATATTTAGAAGAATATCCGTAACCTGGTCTCATTGACTTCCATAGTAGGGAAAAAAATAGTATGGAAGCCAATGAGACCAGAAACTGTCTGGTTACGGATATTCTTCTAAATATCAGAAAATCGGCTGAATGGATTCAAAAACGGTAAAACTCAACTATTTAACTCTTTGGGGAGTTGTAAAATGAGCCTATTTCCAAAAAAGTGGAGTATCCCTTTAACACGGGTTACCATCAGTTGAAGTTGTGATGTGACGAAAGTTGAGACAGATCTTTTCTTCCATATTGTGTACATCCATGTGATATGGATTTTTCGGAAAAGCAATGTAAGGTGGGGACTTTTTCTTCTAAACAAATGACTGGAGAAGTCTGACGTAAGTCTGTCGTTCCATGACCATTTTAATTATAAATTACGAGCTTAAAATAAATAAAACAATGCTCGGATGATTGGTTCACAATGTGAACTATAAAATATAATTAGAAAATAAATAGGATGAATTTCCAGGTCATGAAGACTTTAAAGGTGTAACTTAATTTCTGCACCACTAACAAATTCCAAATATTGATTGTTTCCTGGACTGGACTGGACTTGATCGCAAAGGGGGCTCGGAAAGTGATATCAATTTCAAAAGAGGAGTCTGTTTTTTGCTCATTAAAACAAGTAGAACTGCCCTAAACTCGCACTGTTGTTTGTACCAATAATTGATATGTTGTACTGCTTAAACAAAGCATGTGTTTTGAAAAGGTCTGCAGTGTTTACACCCTTTGGGAAACCAACCTACAAGTAATTTTTCTCAGAGTTTTCGCTGCACATTAAACTTGCATGGGGGATCGTTTTTTAAAACAGCAAAACAGTACAAACTTTCCAGATATTAAAAGATTGAAATAACAAGATCATTTTTTTTTATTTGACAGGAATTTCATTAAATTCTCTGGTGTCAGAAGATTGAAATAGAAACAGGATAAAAATATTTGATTGATGGGATTATTGTATAATGCAAACCTTTTATATTTACCAAGTGCTTTAAACAAACTGGTTTTATTCAGGTACAAACTATTATTTTACACTTGAGTATAACAATAAATATGTTAATAGTTCAGCTAGGAATGAGTTAATAGTTGCATGTTACCATTTTTACAGTGTATGCTACTGATGCGTGTATCATTTGACATTTGAATTACATAACTCGCTGTTTGCTATGCTGTCAAACAGTGGAAACTGAGTAAATGTTTCAGAGTGAGCAAATGGCATTCGAAAGGCAGGATGCATCTTTCACTATTAAAAGAGTGGCAGGTGTTTCCAGATTCTCCATACACACACATATACACACACACGGCTGTCAGGACCTCTATCTTCACAGGCCACTGAGCTAAATGCTAAAGTAGTCCTATTGTGTTCCATTAGTCGTCTCTGCCAGGGGTGCTGAAGCCTTTGTGCCCAAAACAATACACACACACACACACACCGCCAAAACAATGAGGCAGAGCGACTGCCTTTCCTTTGAGACACAAAAAGTGGAGACAGACTTTAGTGTGTTTTCTCATGACTGCGTTGCAGTGTGTAATTGTATAATCATTTTAAATATCAACTTGTGCCCTAACACTTCATACTTGGGTAATTCTCTTCCTTTTCTCAATCTTTCCTCCAACTCTCAGAGGTTTTCAGTCGTTGATAAGCGAAGCCCCACAGAATTGGACTTGAGCTCTCCAAGACAAACATCCATTCTGACACAGAGTCCACAAAGTCAAGTTCACACTTAAACACACAAACGTACACGCACACACACACACACACACACACTGCTGAGGGACTATGAGAGTATTTGCTGTTAGTAGCTGGGCTCTTGGGTAGAGCTGCATTTGGACTTGTTTAATTCCTGGAGGGAGCGCCACACTATTAACAATAACTGCTCACCAACTGAAAAACAACCCGATTAGAGATGAACAGAGGGAGTATGTAAAACATATAAAGCTCATTCGATAACAAAAGCTCTAGCTCCATAATGCCATTTGTAAGCACCATATGCTGTTTTATACTCTGATATTTGTTCCATATGTTCAACCACACCCTGCTATATGATGCAGATTTTCTTGCAGGTTTTTTTGACTCATATTTAAAGTATGTCTTTGTTAAGTGCTAGGCTGGTGATTGTGTGTGTGTGTGTGTGTGTGTGTGTGTTGGATGCATAATTTAGCGCAGCATTGGGCTCTGTCTGCACACTCAAACAGCGGCTGAATATTTCATCACACGGATGCTGCTTTTGCTCTAACTGTCTTTGAGCTGTGTATATGTGAGGGTGAGTGGCGCACAGATGCTGCCCAGCTTTTGACGCTGTACTGCCTGACTTGCAGGAAGAGCAAAGCAGTGTTATATTTACACTCCTGAAAGGATGTTTTCCTTTTTTTCTTTATCTCTCACCTTATCAACTGGCTCTTTTTATGGCATGTTTTACCGAAAACTGAGCATGAATTGAAAAAGTATACATACATTTATCTATAAATGCGCTTATTTATCTATAAGTGCATGTTATTGATGTGTTTTTAATCCTCTTTAAAAGTGTCCCTGCATACTCGCATTCTTCTGCCTACGTTAAGTGTGAAGCACATCTAAAAATCCAATCGACAACCAATGGATAGAACCAAGTCTTCTCCTTTTTCGATTAACCGTTACACTCGGATGTAGGTCACAATATGGAGGAAAAGATCTGCCTTCCGTTTCATTGCGACTTTAAGCCCAAACATCCCCTTTTATGGGTACGTTTGGGTATGCGTTCAGTGTGCATGACAAATTTCATCATCAACATAGTTTTTTGCACTAATTAGTTTGTTGACAAGGTGGCAACAATGCGGACTTGTTTTATAGTCGAAAAACAAGCAAAAAAGATGGAACAGCAGCAAACTCCACTTTTTTTTTGCAAATAGGCTCATTTTACAACTCCTTCAGAGTTAAACTGTTGAGTTTTACCGTTTTTGAATCCATTCAGCCGATTTTCTGATTTTTAGAAGAATATCAGTAACCAGACTGTTTCTGGTCTCATTGACTTCCACAGTAGGAAAAATATATACTATGGTAGTCAATGGGACCAGAAACGGTCAGGTTACTGATATTCTTCTAAATATCAGAAAATCGGCTGAATGGATTCGAAAACGGTAAAACTCAACTGTTTAACTCTGAGGGAGTTGTAAAATGAGCCTATTTCCAAAAAAAGTGGAGTATCCCTTTAAGAGATACCTGCAGCTCTAGTTTAAAGATTAGAAAGGTATTGGGTCACTAATGATTGCATTGATTAATCATATTTTTGCTTAATTCACAACACGTGCATACAGATAAGTTTGTTCTTAAAGGGATAGTTCACCCATTAATGAAAATCCTGTCATCGTTTACACACCCTCATGTTGCTCCAAACCTGTATGAATTTCTTTCCTCTGTTGAATAACACAAAAGAAGATATTTTGAAGAATGTTGGTACCAAATGAAATGGTCTTCACCGCAGAATATGAAATCCAGGGGGAGGAGCTGGATACAGATACAACTCCTCCCACCTTACATACCTAAACCTACCCATCTCCACCCCCTGATCCTTAACCCTACACCTAAGCCTACCCATTTCCAACTCCTGATCCCTAACCCCACCCCTAATCCTACCCATCTCCACCCCTGATCCCTAACCCCACCCCTAATCATACCCATCTCCACCCCCTGATCCTTAACCCCACCCCTAAGCCTACCCATTTCCACCCCCTGATCCCTAACCCCACCACTAATCCTACCCATCTCCACCCCTGATCCTAAACCCCACCCCTAATCATACCCATCTCTACCCCTGATCCTTAACCCCACCCCTAATCATACCCATCTCCACCCCCTGATCCTTAACCCCACCCCCAATCCTACCCATCTCCACCCCCTGATCCCTAATCCTACCCATCTCCACCCCCTGATCCTTAAACCCACCCCTAATCCTACCCATCTCCACCCCTGATCCTTAACCCCACCCCTAATCCTACCCATTTCCACCCCCTGATCCTTAAACCCACCCCTAATCCTACCCATCTCCACCCCCTGATCCTTAACCCCATCCCTAATCCTACCCATCTCCACACCCTGATCCTTAACCCCACCCCTAATCCTACCTATCTCCACTCCCTGATCCCTAACCCCACCCCTAATTCTACGCATCTCCACCCCCTGATCCTTTACCCTACTCCTAATCCTACCTATCTCCACCTCCTGATCCTTAACCCCACCCCTAATCCTACCTATCTCCACTTCCTGATCCCTTACCCCACCCCTACTTCTACGCATCTCCACCCCCTAATCCTTAACCCCACTCCTAATCCTACCTATCTCCACCCCCGGATCCCTAACCCCACCCCTAATTCTATGCATCTCCACCCCCTAATCCTTAACCCCACTCCTAATCCTACCGATCTCCACCCCCTGATCCCTAACCCCACCCCTAATTCTATGCATCTTCACCCCTTAGATCAGGATCCAACTCCGCCCCCTGAATCTGAAATGAGGTGCTACTGAACCAAACACCTGTGGGGCACCATTGCCTTCGTACTATAGAAGTCAGTGGGGACCAGAAACCACATTTACCACATTCTTATTTTGTGTTCAACAGTGGAAAGAAATTCATTCAGGTACAACATGAGGGTGAGTAAATGATGACCAAAATGAGCAGGAGGTTAGTCATTTGCATAAAACACACCCAAACAATATAAGGGCACAACCTTTACTTTAGAGCCTTTCTTCACTCTCAGCTGTAAATGTTGAAATGCTACGTGTTCGGCTGTACTCATACACTATGCATCAAAAATGAAGTATATTTTGGGCTTGAGGCAGCTCCCTTGCTGAATCGCAGTCCTGCCAGTCAGACTGTGTTGGTGTATGAAGGCTCCTTGCAAAGCCATCTTAACTTCATGTCTGATCTACAACAAATTCTAGTGAGCTTTAATGATAACCAAGCAAATATTTTGAAAAAAAGTAGAAATGTAAGTTGAAATAAATTGACATTTATAGTAAGGGTCATGTTTAACCATCGTCGCTCATCCACCAGGGCCGCTGCTGGCCAAACAGCCTGGTGATTGTTGTTGTTACACTTTACAGCATGATCAAATCCTTGTTTAATTTTGGACAAACAACATTTCATTTAAATGCCCACTTAATTTGCATTTTTTCGCTACTTATTTGTAATAGAAACTTTACAGCCACTGTAATTTTCTTAAACAAGAACATGTGGACATCAAAACATGCAAACTCAGAGCGAGGTTGTTTTATTTGAAATCGCAGTGAACAATGATTTTATGTATTTAGTATATTTTAGTGTAGGTTTATAAATGATGGCACTACATTCTATATTATGATTTTGAAATTCTTTAATATATAGTGCAGCCTTCGGAAACGTTCTAATAATGTGGCTCATGTATTCTCATCTGTGGAATGCGGCACTTCCGGTATTTTGCCGGTTAATGGGCATTGGTAAATTGCATTCGAGAATTTTTATTTTTTTTTAAATGGAGTGCTCTAATTTAATCAAGGAAACGTGACAGCCCTACAAATATCTTTACCATGGTTCAAAGCGCAATGCATAGCATATTTAAAATTTCATTAGTATCAAATCAGGCAGATGTTTTGGTGGTGGTCAAATTATTAACGGCGTTAAACATGTTTAATTAATCTCACCCATTAACTTCAGTAGCCAAAAATATAGTGTGTCACATGTTTGTGAATATTCATGAAAATTATTTACAGTATTGCATGTTGTCTTTTCCGGCGCATAGTTGTCTATCAATTATGATTGTTTGCAGTCAGCCACAAACATGAGGTGGGGCTGGCTGCATATGATCATATTTGATGGACAGCTATGCCCAGGAAAAGACAACATGGGGTGGGGGCGGGGCATAAACAGGAATGGTGTGTCGTCTGTGCCTTCAGCGTTGACCGTAAAATGCATTTTTTATACATCTGTTTATGTTATGAAAGTTTTATTTTTTTGAGCAGCAGAGATGGTGCACTGCCCAGGAGTACTCTACTATGATTTCGGGCCAAATCTCGGACAGCACACCAAATACGCATATTCCATGCCTTATATGACTATAAGTGCGAACTCATGAAAGTATAGTGGGATATAATGGGCAGTGACGTACTCTATGCTGGGTCTGAAATTAATCACTTGTTCACGTTGCGAATGCCATGTAGTGCACTATCTCTCTCCCTCTCTCTCTCTCTCTCTCTCTCTCTCTCTCTCTCGCTCTTTCTTTCTCATACAATGTGAATTTAGACCCAGCATAAAATATTAGTGAACTGGAGAGGAAAACACTTAAATATTTCACCACTTCACCCAAATCCACAATAGTGAACATTCATCTTGAATAATTAATGAAATGGCATTTAATTATCATCTCTGTCATGCTGAATCAGGCTGAGCATATTGAGCACTTTTAGTATTGCATAATTAGATTGCTAGATCACACGTTGGCAGAAAATATACATGGTGGTGACCTGATATCATAATGTAGATAATTTCAGGTCAGTCAGAGGTGGTACCATGGTACAATTATGGTAATAGGGTACTTGGATAAGTAATACTCATACTGAATGATTCATATATTATGAAAGCATTGTGTTACTAAGCATATTTTTTGTGAATTTACAATTGATACATTTTCAATTTGTGAATAAACATCTGCTGAATGTTGTTTTATAACATCAGAGAATGTGACAGATTTCAAAATGGTTTAAAATGACATCTTCCAGACGACAACACACACATTGGGCCTATTCATAAAACACGATTAGGGCACATTTTTGTGTAAATTGTTTGTGTATTCATGAATGGTTTGCATCTAATTCACTTTGCTCATGTTGAATAAGGCCCATTGAATGTAACAAACTATCAGAGATCTCTTTCTGAAGGAGGCGTTTATTATGGCAAAAAGCTGTCTATAACCTTTGGCCGTGTTTGCAAAGTTAGACCACAAACCATAGCTTTAATCTACGTTAGCTTTGAAATACCGTCTGAAGCCTTTCGAAACCCGAAGCTATGCTGTTCCGTTAGTTTATCCATGATGCTACTGTATAATCCCATGGATCTCTGTACACTCTACTCTGTTTGCCATAGGCTGAAGTTATGTTGTTTAGCCTGTAGCCTGACTCTGGATGAATGTAAAGTGACAGGACCGTTCCAGTGCCCCACTCTGCCCACTGAAGTGCCCAGCAAATAAGGACAAAGCATTTCAAAATTGAGTTCGTAAATGAGAGAGTTTTGCTGTCTGATAGAAAACGGCAAATATATAGCTTCATCTAGCATTTTTTCTTCCCTGACTGGAAATTTGTGGACTTTCTCAGAGTTTTGTTGGCTGAATGATATCAGATGATTTGTGTTTAATAATATTCTGTGGTGAAATTACATTAGAAATATTTTAAATGACATTGTGGTGGAATTATGTTTGATTTCATAACCAAATGACATTTAAAAAATTACATTGTGGTGGAAATTGTGTAATTTTATAAATATTTTATGTATCTGAAATATGATTATTTCATAATTTGATGAAATAAAAGACAGCAATAATATTCTTTTCAGAATTTAAATTATTGTTTATTTTCTTCAAATTTGAACAAATCATGTCCCATATTTCATATGCTGAAATAGTGAACTACCTTTTGATTTAAGAGATGAAATAATGTAAACACACACTATATTGAAATAGTTTATAATTATTACCCTTTATTTGGGTGATCATTGTGAAATTTTTCTTACTTTCAAGTCTGGGTTTGGGACAATTGTCAAACAATTTGACTTTGACATAAAAGGCATTTGAAAAGCAAAAATAAAGAATTTGGTAACACTTTATTTTATAGTGTTCTTGTTACGTTACATGTAATTATTCATAACAGTAAATTATTCATAATTACATGGACATGTTGTTAATTAATATTACGCAGTACTTAACACTTTTACACTGAAAAAAATGACACCTTTAAATAAAGTGTAACCATACATTTTTAAGGCACCTTTATAATAAAGTAAAATGTAAGAACTCTAGTTTTAATAAGAATGAATCTCTGCAACAGAAAAGCATTCACAGTTAGAAAAACAACCATAGATAATGTCACAAAAATGTCTACTGAATGCCATTCTAACAACATTTGAGTTATATTGCAGATGAGAAAATGACATCCTCCAAATAAATACACACTTGCAATAACAGTTGCAATCAGCAATGAATTGAGCCTCATTTTCATTCCAATTTAAAGTAAATAAAGTGTCTCGTCTCACTAAATTGGAATACATCATCAACACATGTCACCATGTGTTGTTTAATCATAGTTTTTTTTAGACAAAAAAGTCACACTTTAGATTATGATATACAATTCTCATTATACAAGTGAAAAAAAATCAAGTTTGTTATAATCCTTCTCCATTGTAGAAAGTGCATTTTGCGTTTGTATAGTCTGCATTATGCATATATTCATGCAAGACTGTATGCTTGTATTTTTTTTTTTTACAAATGTGTTATCAGTGCACAGTCTTTTATCAGTGACTTGGTTTGTTATTTTATGTGTTTGTGCATATGCAATCAGAAACTGTAGGAATCTGTGAGTACATGAATGTGGCTTTGAATGTGTGTTTTTGTGTGTGAGAGAGAGCACAGTGCTTTAGAAGTAGATCGTGGGACATAAAAGATAAATCAGAGAGACTCATATTGGCAGTATGAAGTCAGAGTGAGCCAGAGACAGACACAGAATCTATTATGAGCAAAAGCTAGAGGAACTCAACCCAGCGATATCAGTGTATGCGCGAATGTGTGTGTGCCTTTGAGATTAATAGTGATTTCAGCATGCTGAATTCTGAATTATTGAAACATGGGGAAAATGAATAAAGATTTATGACTGTTTGAGGCTCAGAAAGAGTTTCATAAACATGCCCTCTATCAGAGCAAAAAGTCACCCGCATCATCATTATAAATCAAAAACTCCCTTTAAAGTTTTTCTGCTCTTTAGCGAGAGCGAGAGAGCGTAGACGGAGTTTAGGGCGGGGCCAGCTGAATTCTAATTGGCCCATCAGTGCCCCTGTGCTGACATATTATAAGCAATGGGATGCCAAACCAGAGAGCCTTTGGCCGAAACTACACTGTCCAGCTGAACGATTAGGCCAATTTGAACCATCCTGCGTGAACTACAAATCCTGATGTGAACTTGTGGCGGGTGTGAACTGCACAACCCCTTTAAAATCTCTTTAGAATTCTCAAAGTCAAACACCCCCCAAATAACAAGGTGTTTAGTTGAAAACGTCGTTTAAACTTCAGAAGTTGCTCCAGTTGCTGAAGAGCATTCAGAAACAGATTCAGTCTAAAACATCACACAAAAAAGTGGACATGCAATGATATTAGAATTCTGGTCAATTTTGATAAGTTGATCATTATTAAAATAAACTAAAATAAATTACAAGTAAATGAAGGATAAAACACTAAAAATAATTGATTGAGTAAATTTAGGTATCACAATATTATAATGAAAAATTATAAATGAAAAACAAATAGAGGAAATAAGCATGCTCTATTGAATATTCTATATCAGTCAATACAGATAAATGAAAATTGACTTTGGCACAGATATATAGTGCATACCTATAAAAAGTCAGACGATTCAATCTAGTTACATTACTGCAACATTTTTTGTATGCTGGAGCATTAATGTTTATGTTGTGTCTTAAAAAGTTAGTTCACCACTAAATAAAAATATTGCCATCATTAACTCACCTCATGTCGTTGCAAACACATGGGAATTTAGTTCATCTTTGAAACATAGTTGAAGACTGGCAAGAACCAATGAATTTTTTTCACGAGTGTCAAGCAGTATTTGATGTCTTGAGTCTAAATTTAATCAGTCTCTTCTGAAGATTTAGGTTTAAGCCGCCCAATTCATACAGTATGGATTAGATTTATAATTTTTTGATGAACTTTTTGAATATATATATATATTAGGGCTGTCAAACGATTAATCGCGATTAATTGCATCCAAAATAAAAGTTTGTGTTTACATAATATATGTGGGTGCACTGAGTGTAATTTATATATAAATACACACACATGCATGTATATTTAAGAAAAAAAAAATATTTATATATATAATATTTATATGTATATATAATACAAATAATATATAAATCTATATACAGTATATACATGAAAATATTTTTTTTTCTTCTCATTTTTCTTATTTTTTATTTATATATACCGTATAAAATAATTATACACAGTGCACCCACATATAATATGTACTGTAAACACAAACTTTTATTTTGGATGTGATTAATCGATATATATATATGAAGAGTTCAGATGCAAAAGCCTCTAAGTGCCATTGGAAATTTTCTTCTAAAATGATCATTTTTATCAAGCTTATATATTCAAGTTCAGTAATTTCACTTAAATGACAATTAATATGTAATCCTCATTGCAGTTTAAGTGAAATTACTGAACTTAAATATACAAGCTTGATAAAAATGATCATTCTAGAAGAAAATTTCAAATGGAACTCTTCATATATATACAGTATGTATATATATATATATATATATATATATATATATATATATATATATATATATATATATATATATATATAAAAAAGTGTTTTGTGTCCCGAAGATGAATAAAAGTCTTATTGGTATCCCATTTTTGGTAAAATGAGTATGTATCAGTAACCACGCTGCATGGAAACTTAAGGTATCTGTAAGGAGGGAAACAAAAAAAAAGGTCAGTTGTTTTTTTCCCTCCCTACATGCCACCAAAATACATTAGGAAATATGTGAGGCATAAAAATAGTAGAGATTGGAAGAGATAGAGTGATTCAAATAGGAAGAGACACAGGGAGGAATGGGGAGAGCGAGATGGTGGGGGGGGGGGTTACATGGTCGTGTCTTTCTAATTGTGTCATTACTGTGAGACTCCCTGATTTGAGGGTTCAGGCAGACTATCATTTAGAGAGAAAGAAAGAAAGAAAGAGAGAGAGAGGTTGCTGCTCTCATTACTGGACACACAGAGCTGCAGGGGTTGATGGGACCTCGTAAGGTCATGCCATGCCAGACAGAAACTGCCAGAGAACGAGGCATGCAAGCATCTCTGTGCCATATTTTATTGCCAAACTCACCACATCCCACAGCACAATCAAGTCAAAAATAGCCATATGGCATTATAGATTATCAGAGGGAGAGTGAGAGTGACAGCAAGCGTGTGTGTTGGGGGAGGGATTGGATATCAGCTTGTAAAGTAACGCAGTCTACCGCAGTCTTAGAGTAAGTTAAGTTCATGGCTGCAGGAAATGAACTTGGAAATTTGCTGACTTTACTTGTCACTCTCTATCAAATATGGATTCAGGCACTTCAGCTACACTCGAAACTGTCTGATTGACATTGCATTAGAAAACAGCACATCACACCAAGTGGCGTTCATTTTAAAGAGACAGCCCAAGCGTATTTTTGATTCAAAACGTGTTAGATAGGTTTCAAAGGGGTTGTTCATGAGAAAATTATGAGTATGATAAAAGAGTTTCTCAACATATAAAAACATGCTGAAACATTCATGACTCTAAACTTCCCGCCCCTTCCTTGCTCTAAAATCCTTTTATCGAAACTAAGCTGGAAAAATGCTTTGCGTCACAGATGTATACATTAACGCATGGTTGCCCATATTTACACGTCAACGCCACCTATTCAGTGTTCAGGCACTTGATCATTCCAGTCATGGTGAGGTGATGAAGTAGAATAGATACCATTGTTCTTAAGTGAAATGAAGGAATGTTGGTCAAACATATCTGTGTATATTAGGGATGAGAAACGATGGTCTAATCATCCAAAAGCCTACTAATCGACTGGTTTATATAGTTCTTGTTTTGGTTTTGATATGTTTAGCAGCAGTGCTTTAATTGTGTACCACAGTGTGCTGAGCTTTATAAAAATGCCCCATTAGTAATATATGCCAATATTAATTATTAATCAAATGACATAACTGATAAATGTTCACACTAAGAAATATATTCTTTTGAAGTTTCAAACTGAGCAACTGAAGTTTGTCATCTCTAAAAAATAACGATGTTGGATTATGTTTTATAATTCATATCTGATACTCTTGGCATGAATGTTCTTCACATTGATTGGTAAATTGACTTGCGGCCAACTACAGATTGCACACACATCATGAGTTCTTTAAGGAACTGAAAAGCTAATGAGTGAGTAACAGCACCCCTGATGGTCACCCTCAGATGCCCACTGGTTAATCAGTGTTAAACAACCAGTGGCCACACATTGCTTATGCTGAAAAGGCTAATTGGGTCATTAAGTGGTTAATATTAGCATATGGTCAAATGGATCATACTAAACAATGAAATAACTGGAGAGTTGAGTAGAAGCATGAGCACGTTCTGCATTATAAAGTCAAAATGATATTTAAAAGAAATGGTTCACTCAAAAACGCACATTCTCATCATTTATATCCTCTTGTTTTCTTTTGTGGAAAATAGGCACAAAAAAGATTGTTTAAATAGCATTTATAATCAAAATCAATAGGGTCCTATACAACATTGAATCTCACTGATCGTCATTGTATAGACAAAAAACACAATTACTTTTTTCAAAATATTTTGTTTTGTGTTCCATAGAAGTCAGTACAGGTCTAGAGTGACATGAGGGTGAATTTTCCTTATTGGGTGAACTACCCCTTTAAAAAAAATAATGCAAAACGATTGCCTTAAAGTATCTAAGCTAGCATAATTATTTAACTCAAGTAAATGTGAAATAAGAATCATGTGTCTTTTTCTTTTTTTTGTGAAGTAGTTGTCAGACTGACTGTTTATTTCCTTGCAGCGTAGTTGATAGTCATGCATCTAAGGCGCATACTCATTTGACCAGAAATTTACTGGTAGCTTGATTATATGGTCATTTGATCACACATATGCACACACTGGTACTGTGGGCAAATGTCCATATGTTCCTGTTTATAATGTGGGACATCTGCTCTCAAAACCCTCCTGTTCACTTTAGTTAAGCAGTCATCAATCACTCAGACAAAGAAAGAGAGAGTGTTAAAGCTATGTGTGTGTTTATGTGCATAAGGAGGAAGATAGAGTGTGCAACTGTGTGTTTCTAATGACTGAGTGGCATTGTAGAGTGTTTGTGTAAGTTTAATGAGACAGTGGCTGTATAGTGCTTTATTTTTAATAATGTAAAGATGTTCAGTGCAGACAGGTCATAACTATCTGTGTGTGTGTGTGTGTGTGTGTGTGTGTGTGTTGGGGGAGCTGTTGTAGGAGGCATTTGCAGAGTTCCACTTGTGTCAAATTGCCACTGGATTTTCATCCTATGCTGTCATGCCTCTGTTTTTAATGTTACACATTCCACAATACACAACTATGGGGCACTTGCGAATATTTGGACCTTTAGAAAATAAACTGCCTTAAAATACACTTTTGACATTGTCACTTTTTAATATATCCAACAGAATATATACAGAAGATTTTACATTTTCACCACAATGTAATGTCCAAGTTTAATATCAACTTGTAAAATACAATTTTTACATATTTGAAAATAAATTGGTTGATTCATATTATAGCCCGACCGATAAAGGATTTTGAAGGCCGATACCGATACGAATATTTGTTGGTTTTAAAATCCGATATTCCGATATATCGGCCGAAATTTTTTTCATTTATTCATTTTATTTCAGAAACACGCAACAAAACATTAACAGATTTCCCTAACATTAGTTATTTGTAGTTATTTATGAGTTTTAACTAAAATAATATGATAATGCATTTTAAAAAGAAATTTGTTTCTTTTATTGTCACAACAGAACAGACTGAGGATAGTGCCATTAGCTAGCTTTGTGGTTAGTAATGACGAGCAATAATTTAGCAATGGATAACGTCATACTGCAAATTGTAAAACATACATTTCCAATATTAGAGGCCAAGGAAAATGGCCAAAATTATAGTTTGGAAAATGCGTAATATCGGCCGATAATATCGGCCTGCCGATATATCGGTCTGGCTCTAATTCATTTGTATTGCTAAGGCTAATTTCAAAGCTACGACTTGCGGATCCTAAATACACACAGTAACATGTTTTGGCAAATGACTTGCTTGTTTGGAAAAGATGCATAGTACAAATATGAATCATGAATTTATTATAATATAAATACAATAAATAAGAAATATTAACTTCTGATGTTAAGATATTCATTATTTTAGACATGTAATCATTTATATTTTTTAATAGATTGTATGGTCTAGGACAAGGATAAAATATTTAAATGGGTACAGATATTTGGTATTTGAAAAGTAGCTGAAATAAATGATCAAATTTCAAGAGACTTTAAATGTGATGGGTGTGACCTTCATATGATAAAAACATAAAGTTTAAATCTGTTTTTTTATAAAACTCAACTCTGCATAAAAGTGTCAAAGAAACACCCACATACACTCATCCTTTCTTTGCCGGGTGATTAACTGGTTGCATGGACAAACACACACAACAACAGTCAATATTCTCTATTAAATATCATGGATTTGTTTTTCAATGTCATCGACTTCATTACACTGACATGATTCAGAGACCAGCAAGATTGTCGAGATAAGATGGATCATTTCATCTGGGTTCAGCTGTATCAGTTTATCTGCTTTTTGAGCTGTAAGACATTAATTATTAATGAAAATATTTTGCTAAACTAACCCTATAAAATATCCCTTCATTTCAGAATTAAAGCGTTAGTTCACCCAAAAAAGAAAATTCTGTCAGTATTTACTCACCCTCATGTTGTTCCAACCCTGTAAGACCTTCGTTCATGTTCGGAACACAAATTAAGATATTTTTGATAAAATCTGAGAGCTGGATCACTCCTGCATACTAGTCCATAGGCTTCTTGAGGAATTGAAACTTGCCGTCCTCAAAAAGTTATTAAATACATCGTTAAAATAGTCCAAGTGACTTCAGTGGCTCAATCTTAACTTTATCAAGCGACGAGAATACTTTTTGAGCGCAAAAACAAACAAAAATAATGGCTTTATTTCAACTATTCACTTCCTTCTCTATGAGCCTCTAGTCAGTTAACGTAGTGTGATAGCGTAGAGCTACGTCACACGTTGGCTCACTATTGGCCGACGCTGGTCATGTGTGTGATGCGTGTGACGTACAACAACAGAAGCTTACGCTGTTAAACTAGTAACCTGACTCGAGGCAGAGAGAGAAGTAAATGAATAGTTGAAATTTAGTCGTTATTTTTGCGCTCAAAAAGTATTCTCGTCGCTTGATAAAGTTAAGATTGAGCCACTGAAGTCACTTGGACTATTTTAACGATGTCTTCAATAATTTTTCGAGGCCAGCAAGTTTCAATCCCTCAAGAAGCCTATGGACTAGTATGCAGGAGTGATCCAGCTCTCAGATTTCATCAAAAATATCTTAATTTGTGTTCTGAACATGAACGAAGGTCTTACGGGGTTGGAACAACATAAGGGTGAGTAATTACTGACAGAATTTTCATTTTTGGGTGAACTAACCCTTTAACTTCTCATGGTTAATGACAGCATTCACAATTTAACAGTTATTTAACAGTTGTCGCACAGGATATGAAGAGTTCAGATGCAAAAGCCTCTAAGTGCCATTTGAAATTTTCTTCTAGAATGATCATTTTTATCAAGCTTGTATATTTAAGTTCAGTGATTTCACTTAAATGGCAATGATAATTACCTATTAATTGTTATTTAAGTGAAATTACTGAACTTAAATATACAAGTTTGATAAAAATCTTTATTAAAGAAGAACATTTCAAATGGCATTTAGAGGCTTTTGCATCTGAACTCTTCATATATTACATAAACCTGTCACTGGCCAACAGTCCGCTATCCGTGTTAGGTAGAATTAGGTTCACACAAGATGTGTTCTTACGTCTGTCTGTAGTATATTTAATGCAGATGAACTTCTTTGAGTTCACATGAGAGCCACATGTGAAGTTAAAAGTAGGTCATCCTTGACGTTGCTCGAGATCTTTACGTTCAGCTTTCTTCTGTTTGAGCACAAGAACACACTCAGTGCTGAATGTTTTCAGTTGGTTTGGAAAGGAGAAAGTTATTTCCGGTTTGATAAAAGATTACGAAAACAAATTTTGAATAATGTGTAGCGATACACAAGAACACCAAGAAAACAAACGGTGTCAATTTTGATTTCCTGTTATTTTTGAATTGTGACACTGTGTACAACAAAAGTGACCTTTAGCTGTAACATTTACATTCTCTTTACTTGCTCTTTTTGTGTCCTTCCTACTTTAGGTGTGCACGTCAGAGAGGAACTCCATGGCTCTAAGGTGTGCGAGACGCAACTTCAGCGAGTCAGTGCAGAGGTCATCAGGGTCATCGGCGGTCATGTGGTCCACACGCCTACTTTTCCTCTTTGCCCTCTTCACACCCGTCACGCTCGGTAGGACACACACACACATTCGCACAAAAGCCAATTATTTCCTTGTGTTGTTTTTGCGAGATGGATAAATGAGATGTCTTACTGCTTTTATTTGATTAGTTGGCCCCCCAACCTTGAAGTGCGAACTGTCAAAATGAAGACGAGCCAATTGAGAGCGAAGCGCTCCGCTCTCAAATCTTCAGTGGAAATTCCACAAAGTTTTGTGCGTCTTATTAAAAGTTTTGGGAAACTATTAATTGAGACATCTCTTTTTGCAGCAATAAATGATTCATGAGCAATCAGAATTTCACAACCACTGCACATCCGTTATGATCAAAACATTCACACATACGCGAAAACACGCTCAAGCACATATGGGGGAGAGAAATTCGAAACGCACAAACAAAAACAACTCCAAAGCCTTTTAATAGATGGCTGCATTTTTCCCCAAACACCACAGTGAAATGTGAAATATAGCTGGATTATTTTCCCTTGAACGAGCCTTTTTATGGGCCGATCCATAACTATAAAAATTGTGTGTGAACCTGTTAAAAGTGCGTGAGATCGAGTGCAGATGTAAGAGGATCTGACAGATCAATAATCAGAGATGCAGACGTCTAGACGCTCAATGTGTGTGCACCACATGTCAGCGCGACCCCCATGTGTGCGAGCCGTTCCCTCAACGTTTTGAGCTCAGAGGACACTGGGGAATTGGCCATTTGGGGAAAGTTTTAAAAACATCAGGGCAGTGCTCGGCTCCCTCATCGACGTTCTCTGTATCTCGGTAACACACACGTTCATTCAGCCACGCTCCTTTTTTTCTCACTGTCATCGATTGCCTCTTTTCTCTGGCACTCACCTTCCACTAGTCTCAAGGGCGCTGAAACACAGTTCCACCTCGACAGAAGCCTTCCTCCCTGCATTCAATCCTGTTTAAACCAATAACCTACATTATACCATAAGCCGTTTCAGTTCCATGCATCAGCCCTGCCCACACACTTATGCACCATCATTTCTGCTGGCCTTTGCTTTTTATTAGAATCAGGTTATTGTGTTTGTGTGTGTTGTTAAATCTCAATGGAAACGATTGCGATGGCGACGGCTTAATGCTGGATCTCGATTGGACGATGATTTGCTTTCTCTACAGTCAGTAGGCTATGTATGCTAATCAGAGGCGGCAGCAGAATATGAAATTAACTCATGCACAGTCAAGTGTCATTCACATCCCTTAGATTAATTTCATAAGAGCGAGTGTGTCTGTATCTGTCTCTGTCTGTGTATGCATTAGAATGCAGTTTATTGTGTTGGTGTTTGTCTCTGGCTATACGTCATGCGGGGAAAGGAGTGTGTTGCTAAGGTAACAGGAAAGGGGTGGCGGTAAAGAATGTAATTTTTGATTTAAGTGTCTGTGTGTGTGTGATTTAAAGAAAGGTTATTACTGAGGACTTGATAACTAGATAGACATGACTTTTGGATGCGGATATGAGATCTTTCTATTGGATAATGAAAGAATTGTTTTGCTCACAATAACTGTATTTCCTCCCTCTAACACACTCAAAAACTGGATTATTTTATGTTTGAGAGAGAGCGTGCAGTACGTGAATGAAAAATGTGTTTAAATTTGTTGCATAGTTTGTTCACTGCAATATCTTTTTTCTCTTTGCAGTTTTAAGTCGTGCTCCAGTGCCGATGGCTGTGGTGCGTCGAGAGCTGTCGTGCGAGGGTTATCCTATCGAACTGCGCTGCCCGGGCACCGATGTCATTATGATCGAGAGTGCCAATTATGGGCGCACAGATGACAAGATCTGTGACTCGGACCCCGCTCAAATGGAGAACACTCGCTGCTATCTGCCTGATGCCTACAAGATTATGGGCCTCAGGTACAGAGATTCATTCACATGCTTTGTTCTCTATTGTTGTCTCAGAGGTTGTATTAATGTGTGCGTCTTTGTGTAGTGTGTGTCAGTGTATGGCTACGTACACACTGCAGCTAAATGAGTCATTTTAATGAAGGAGGGACTATTTGTGTCCACAACCTTTGATGAAACACGCATATCTGATGTTAATAATTATAATTATGAATTATATAATTATATATATTTATTTTAATTATATATATATTTTAATTATATAAGTGCATTTGTCATGTGCATGTAAACAGTAACCAGTTTTTTTTATTAAAATCATATTTTTCTAGAAAATCTTTAAAGGGATAGTTCACTCAAAAATGAAAATTCTGACATCATTATTCGCCCTTAAGTAATTCCAAACCTGTGTGATTTTTTTTCCTTCTGTTGAACACAAAGAAGATATTTTGAAGAATGTTGGTAGTTAAAGTGTTTGGACTTCCATAGTATTTTTTTTTTCATACTATGGAAGTCAATGAGGCCCATCAAGTATTTGGTTACCCATATTCTTCGAAATATCTACTTTTGTGTTCAGCAGAAGAAATATATTCATACAGGTTTGGAACCACTTGAGGATGAGTAAATGAGAACATAATTTTCATTTTTGGGCAAACTATCCCTTATTAACACCAAATTTGTTCTGTGATAAAGTGTGTATTGGTTTGCCCATTCACTCTGGATCAGTCACATTTATATTTAAACACATTCATTTATATAAACGCATTAAAATAGTAGTGAGGTAAATAATATAGTTTTATATTATTTAAAATTAAATGGCACAAGTTTTAAGGAGGCAAATTCACATTTTTGGCTATTGAATGCTAATGATAGAAGGCCATAATAGATAAGTTAACTAAAACAAAAACTTATAAATAAAAATAAATGAAAGCAAAACAGAAATAGCTAATCTAAATGACAGAAGCACATAACAAAATTGCTAAAACTTAAACCAAAATTAAAACGAAAATTATAAAATACAAGCTAATTCAAAATATAATAGTAATATAAATCGTTTTTAAATAATACTAAAATAACACTGGCCATAACCTGATTGAAACCCCTTGTCCAGGAATGGAATGACCAGCCAATATGGCCTCCACGTTAAAGGGATACTCCACTTTTTTTTTGGAAATAGGTTCATTTTACCACTCCCCCAGAGTTAACAGTTGGGTTTTACCGTTTTCGAATGTATTCCGCCGATTTTTTTTTTGTTGATATTTAGAAGAATATCAGTAACCAGACACTTTCTGGTCTCATTGACTTCCATAGTGTATTTTTTTCCTACTATGGAAGTCAATGAGACCAGAAACTGTCTGGTTACTGATATTCTTCAAAATATCAGAAAATCGGCTGAACGGATTTCAAAACGGTAAAACTCAACAGTTTAACTCTGGGGGAGTGGTAAAATGAGCCTGTTTCCAAAAAAAGTGGAGTATCCCTTTAACACCAAGAGAACAGAATACTTGGAATTGGACCAATTCGTCTTATGGCAATATCCTGGTCAATGGCAATATCCTTTGTCTCCTGATCCATCAGGGCCTGTCGAAGATGAACATCTTTACGTACCCAGGATCACGTCTGCACATTGACAGTAGTAATGACGATGTGTGTGGGAGGGTGAATGTGGCATGGATGTGCTGGAAAGGAGTCAAATCCATTTCAAGTCAAAGATATACCGAATGATAGTATATGCAGCTGCGCTGTAGGGAGTCAAATGCTGGAGATGCTGGAGATCTCATAGAGATATGCATGCGCCTATGGATTGCTGGTGTGTCTCTCTTAGACTATTGCTGTAATGATATAATTTGGTGGTAAATGGGTGTTTTGCCAAATGCCAATTATGGAATAAATGTGGCAAAGGTGTCTTCAGTGGTATTGGCACGTCCTGCAATCGGTACCAGACACTGTCGCTGACACTTCCTACCACTTCATGGTGGATGGCAAATGTCCACGCATTGATTGACATGATTAAACTACACCCGAATGGCCCAATCAACTTTGCGAAATGGTGTGCCATGATGCAAAGAGAGGACTCTGCACAAGTGTACAATTTTCGAGGATGAAGAAGAAGATAACATTTTGAGTTTGAAACACCTTGTCACATATCTTTGAAATATTCAAACATACAACATAATTTACTAGTAAAAAATAAAGTATTGATTTAATTTAACACAATTTAGTACATTTACACTAATTGCGTCTGACATTATGTGTTTGATAGAATGCTTGAAACTTAACAATACCAAGCAAATTCATTGCTGAAACATTAAGGCATTAAGGTATTTAATTTCATTAAATATGAGTAGTATCATGTACAGCTCCAGACTAAACTAGTTGGTAATGCTGTGGCGCTATGAGTTATCACTCTGTCAACTCTTGGAGTGAATCCTGCATTCCAAAGCACATGGAATGATAATTTAGTGGATTTATTCCAGTATTTAAATGTGTTTGTCTCCCAAAACTTTGCAGTGTGTATGGCCCTGTGTGTTATGTTTCGGTTGAGCACAATGTGGAGAGCTAAACTGTAAACACTTTGATTTGTGGGCATAATCAGCAGATAAGAGTGCCATAAAAAACAGGAAAAAGATACTGTGCTTCAAAAGCAGGTGTTCACCATGCAGAAAAATGCTAGCGTAGATCTCTACAGCATTTTTTTTTAACAGCACAAGGAATTGATCAGAAATACACATTTGAGATTGTCCACATTACATAACACCCCAAACATGAGCCCTCAACATTTTAGCCACCCTTTTTACATTTCTTTAATATAGTTTGGCAGGACAAATGAATTCTTTGCCTCCAAACCGAGCTACAGAGAAAACCAGAACCCATGCCGAACAAACCCCATTAGCATCTGCGCCATCACAAGAAACATTATCGTTTCAGTTCTGGTATAATGTCGAGAGCACAGCCTGCTATCCATCTGACCTTGACTTTGACTGGGGACGACAACCTAGCACCCCGTGGCACAAGAACAAATATGTAGGGAAATGGGCTACGGATGATAATAATCACAAACTATGAACGGATGTGTGTGTCATGCTGTGTTATGCCATGCCTTGCCCAAATAAAACGTTCATAAAAATGGTGGCTTCCACTGTATGGTATTAATTTTGAACTGGACAGATTTGATTTAACAGTTTTTTTGTTCATTGAGAATTTGCTCTGTGTGTGTGTGTGTGTGTGTGTAATCAGGGGAAACGTGTGAGGCAGAGAGCACCATATCCTGCCCTGAGGTTGCCTGTTATACCACCTGCCAGCTGCCACACACACATACACACACTGCCTCAGGGTAGACCAGACTGTAAGATCCAATTAGTAAGGCCATAGACCATGCCCAGAGTCAATGTGGAGGAAATTACCATTTATGAGTTCTCTTTCATACACACACGCACATATACCTGTAACACACGCTCACATTCTCTTGTGAGAACCAATTTCGATGTTTGGATGCTGGCAGCCCGCTTTTATCAACACACAAGAGATACATTTTTCAGTTTATATGACTCTGAGCTACTAATGTGCAAGGCACGCTTTGCATGTAGCATTGTATAATTCCCATCGAAGAATTAGGAAACGTTCCATGAAACAGAAGACAAGAGAAAGATTCCGCCTTTTTTTCTCTCTCCGTCCTGGTCCGCTGCTTTTTATAGAAGCTGTGGCTGGAATCACACATCATTTATCATTCTCCACCTCATCTCCCGCTCTCCCTCTCTCTCTCTGTCACTCGCGCTCTCTCATTTTGTCTGACCTTTACATCTCACTCAGTTTGGGCTAATGTATTCACAGAGTGTGTGTATGTGTGTGCCATGGCGGGCTAATGCTCTAATCAATGAGGGAAGGTAATTGGAAGGTGATTGTTTGGGAGCCCCTTATCCAAGATCTATTGGCAGACATAATATATTACACAAAGAGATTTCAACTAGCAGGTCTGATGCAATTCAGAAGAGAGAGAATTGAACTGATTTCACATGCTGCATGCTAAACAGTTGTTCCAGAAATGAAAACAGCAAGAGATTCTGTGATTGGTCAGGGTATTTGATTTTCTCCTATCATTGATCATGTTAAATTGCATGTGGACATGTGGTTTGGTTAAAAATGACAATTTCATCAAATCTCATATTTATCCCAAATTTAATGGGAAAATAATGCAATATAAAAACAAAACATATTCGTGTAATGCAAAAAAAAAGTATACAGTATTTCAAATATTTAAGTAGGGACTAATTTTAAAGCTGCACTTTGCAGTTTTTCGTCTTTGTCGCCATCTCTGTTTGAAATCTGCAAATCTGAAATCTGCATGACCCAAAATTGATTACTAACCGAGATACCTTTGTGTGTACAGATGTGACGTAACGACACAAAGACATCTCCCGTGGAAATCCACCAGTACCACTGGAATTAAAAACATTATTACAAGCTTACCGTTTTCAATCAGACTAGGGCAAGCAGATAGCGTTGAACTCTTGCTAGTTATGTATTTTCTCAAATATGTATTTTTTTTAATAATTTTTAACCCCAAAAAAGCTAAAGGGATAGTTCCTAAAAATGAAAATTCTGTTATAAATTGCTCACCCTCATGTCATTCCTAACCTGTTAAAAAGATGAATAAAAGTCTTACGGGTTAGGAACAACATGAGGGTGAGTAATTAAGGACAGAATTTTCAACGAACGCTTTAACATGTACTTATTTATAGGGTTGGGGTAATTATTATAAGTATAATTCTGTGGTGGTTTAAAGGTGTCCATGTTACAGTCTAATTATACATTTTAAGTACTGATTTTAATAATGCTGTAGTTAATAATATAATAATAACTACATGTATTTACTATGGGGTCAGAGTTAGTAATAGGGGTTGGTTTAGGGTTAGTGTCATGTCATTACTGCATCATTTATAGTTATTATAAATTATACAATTTTATTAAAATGACTACAGTAACTACATGTAACGTGTAACAAGGACACTGTAAAATAAAGTGTTACCAATAATTCTACTACAGTAAGTACATGTAACATACAGTATGTAACAAGGACACTGTAAAATAAACTGTTATCATATATATATATATATATATATATATATATATATATACACACACACACACTGTATATACATTTAGATTAAACTGAAAATGAAAAAAAAATAGTGAGTACTCGTCTTACTGTACTGTATATGCATTCACTGAACATTTACACATTTGTCATTTGCAAATAAAATGTGCATAATAAAACTGTAGCAAAGCAAATAAAACTGTTGCAAGTAGCAAATTCAACGCAAATTCATTGGTGTGCTGCTCATGCTTATTTATTTATTGATTAGAGATTTCCTTGCCTAATCTTCAATTGATTGTGAGGAAAGGGGGTTTGTGGTTTTGCCAAGCTGTGATGCAAATAAAAGCAACTGACTGTTTGCAAAACGGACGAAACATACGGCGTGTTCCCAACTTACTATTTGAACTACTATTTCTTTCTTTTAAGCCTATTTTATCTTACTGTTGTTGACATTTTACATCTTTATTCAGTGATTTGTTCGAAGTATAGGGACAATGTGAAAATCTGTCTTAAAACATATATAATTGAATTAATGATAGGAGTATGTTTGTTGGTGCGAGTATCAACAGTCGAACCCATCATCTTGGCATAGCTAGCTTCATGCTTTACTGTTTGAGCTGTTTGAGGACTCATAGCTATAAAAATACCCCTCCTTGCAGGACTCATGTCATCAAAAAAGATGATTACTAAACCTGACATGACATCCTGTGTGTGTGTTTGTGAGCAAAATAGGAAATAAATTATTAACACACATAGGAAACCATCAGATATCTCAGCCAGGTGACTTTTTTCAAGGCCAGTGTCTCTGTACTTATGGATGATGCTGATAAATTCATGTGACACACACTGCCCCAGTTCATTCAGTCATCTCCTTACTGCAGCCTGTCTGATCGGACCATTCTCATACACCCAAACAACTGTGAACACAAATCTTAAAAGCACAATACCTGGGACAAATTATAGGGTGGGACATTGAATGGCTGTTTTGTGCATGCAAATCTTTACCTCTAATGATAGAGACAAAAGAATTTCCTCCTCTGTCCTCTCCTCCTAAATTAGGTCATATCTGAGTGTAGCACAATGCCATCCAAGAGCTGTCGCCCCGGAAACCAGAGATGCCCCACAGCACTCTGGGAGTATGACTGTCACACTCACTCAGCACAGCAATTAGGGCCCATACATACACCCACACATAGTCAAAAACTGCAACACACACTTAACATACCTGCATCTGTACACAAATACAAAAAAAAATGTCAAGAGACCAATCTTATACATTATTCCACTGTCTTTCTGACAGATTGAAAAGTTAAGAGGCAAAACGCACACGAACACACACCTGAGTCTGTGAGACTGCTGCTTGTCATCATATAATGATTTTGTGAAGCTAATCTTGGAAACGTAAGAAACTGAAGTATGTGGATGTGTGCATTTTAAGTGCCCCATGGGTTCGGGCTGGAAGGTTTCCATGGTTACCCGTTAAGCAAGATATAACTGAGCTTTAAGGTTCTTGTGTGTGTTTGTACATGTGTGCATGTATGTCCATTTGTCTTTCTATAGGGTGTAATATTCATGAAATATGACAGAGATGTCATGTGGTGGTCATCTGTATATGTGTGCATGTGTTCCTGCCAAGCAGGATATGTCAAAACTGTTTTTCCTCTGCCTTTTTTTCTGCTTCTTTTTTCTGTCAGAATTCGTTCTGCTCTGTATTTTCAGCCCTACATGAACATACGAAATACATATAAATTGCATTTAAACTACAGCATGTGTTCCTGGGCTTTCGGGGGAGCCCACATTTTGAGTCTTTCAGCTTCATTGAGATTGTTGAGTAAAAGTATCTTTTTTTCTTGCTTTCATTTGATGAAAATGGTATTTCAGGGCTCATTAACTTTTATTGTACATATTGAACGAGTACATATGGTTCATGTGCCTAATGTCAGATTGATATTGAATGAACTGAACAAATAGCCTTGCTTTATCTGTCTGCATAAATTCTCTCTTTCTCTCTCAGGTGTAACAACCGAACTCAGTGTGCGGTCGTTGCTGGCCCGGATGTTTTTCCTGACCCATGTCCTGGAACGTACAAATACCTGGAGGTTCAGTATGAGTGTGTGCCATACAGTAAGTTCTCACACTTTTTACAACATCGCTATTGCTATTTCTCATACTTAAGGATTTGAACAAACCTCTAACTTTAAGTATTAAACTTTGATTCATAACTCATTCCTTTGTGCTTCAGGCTATAAACCTGAATTATATCTTAAATTGGGGTGGTTCTTCTGAGAGATCTTTGTATGCTTCCGACTATTCTTTGAATATTCTGGGCTAAATTCAAGTTCAGCTCAATCAACAGCATTTATGCCATAGTGTTCATTACCACAAAAAATGTTTTGGTTCATCCCTCGAGGTTATGGTGAGGCACCTACAAGTGAATGGAGCCAATTTTTAGAGGTTATGATTTAATAAAAGCATCTGCATCAATTATTCTGTTATGTACCCGTATAACGTTTTAAGCAAAGATTTAACACTAGTTTTAAGTTTAATTTATGCGTTTTAAAAATGGATACAATTTTATACATACAATTATTGCAAGTGATTTTTTTCACACTGAAATCGTGTTAAGACACATATTGTTTGTCTTGTGGCTATATTTTTGAACATTTATAAATGTACCCAATTTACTTTCCTTGTAAGTGCCTCAATGTAACCCAGATTTTTGCTCTTTATTAATGTCAAAATACATGGGTTTGGGAAATGCATTTTTGGTAGTTACAATTATGCCACAGATGCTGTCAGCTGAGCATAACTAATTGTATTGAGTCCAAAATATTCCAATATGTGATAAAATGAAAAACCCCATAAACGAATATTGAAAGAGGGATTCAAGTCATGTGGACCAGGGCTGGTTGCATAAAACTGCTTCTTAAAAAAAAGAAAAAAGAAAATTCTTCTTCCACTTGGGTAGATCTGTCTAATTTGAATCAGAAAAGTTAGACTGATTACCTCTTGACTAATTTCTAAATGGTCAAATTACTTCTTAAGAAAGTCGAACAAAGTGGCCACTGGCCACATGATATCAGAAAGACTTGAGGGCGGACTTTTTTAACATAAGCTACGTCCCATACCACATAACAAACCATTTAAACCCCCTCAGAACACACACATCATATCACCATAGAAAACAATATCCAGTTTTAAAAAATGAAGTTATAATTACTGCAAAGTAACCCTTCTGGCATTTTCTCATTGTAATTAATGCCTTATTTGGCTCATTTATGAACTAGCAGCCTCAGGTTGTTTGAAACAAATGTTCCAGGTTTTAGTAAAACTATATCGAGCTATATAATCATTTGTGGCATAATGTTGTTTTGATTATCACATAAAATGATTTCAAATTGTATCTTAGTCCTTTCGAAATGATAGAAACACATGAAATGTGAAGATTACATTTTTTAAAATGAATTATTCAGTGAAATCCTCTTCATTATTTGAGCTGATGTGAAGTTCTATAAATTGTCCTTTTGAGGTGCAAATACTTGTCTTTATGTACAGTAATTCCTATGTGATTCCTGTAAACAGTGCTTTACAGATTGTTAGGCTACGTCATATCCCTCTCTAGAATTATTGCACATATAGTGTGATATTTATCAGGTTTAGTGGCTTTACTGAGGTAAATTCGTCAAGACAAGCAAGTTTAAATATTGGATGTAACTTTAACCAGATGGCCAGTGCATGATTCACATGCCAACACATATAATGGTTGAGTCGTGTGGCTGTACTTCATTCTTGCCTGGCCCTGTGTACTTTATGTGCCTTCGTTTTTGGTGTTCAAACTGTGGTAATGGATGTTAATAATGGACATTATGCCATAAATAGTTTCTAGCTTGAACATTTAAGAAGGGCATTTTCTGAAATTTGGCCTTCACAAGTTCAAGTGCACTCACACGGGCTCATACAAAGAGCCTTAGTCCACAATAATGACTAGTTGAGGTTTTTATTCACTATGGCACTGTCACATTTACATCTCAATTTGATTAGAAACTTTTCTACTTTCCTAACAGCTTAGAATTGCTGTGATACCTACCTGGCACATCAATCAGATCTGTCACCAAATATGAACTATGACAGAAAAATACATTTAAACGAACTTCTCTTGCATTTGTCCGTTGTTGTCAGGCCTTGTCCCTTGCCATGACTCATGGGGAAATATTCTGTCAATCATCTGAGGGCAGAGTGATGTGGTTTCAAGTTCTCACGGTTTCTGTGGGGTTGGTGTACCAATCTGGGGTGGCCATGGCAACGGTGACGATAAATCAGTATCGTATGACTGCGGCACTGGCAGCAGGAAAAGCCTGAATACACTTACACACTTTATCTCCTCTACACATTCACACACACACACTGATTCACAAATGGGTGGACTAGCAGAGAGACATTGTGGAATTTCTTGCACAGAGCTAAATGACACAAAGGACACACAGGCAGGATGCACACACAGTTCTTTTTGGCCTTTTGACCATAAATCGTCCTGCTCATATGGGTCATGGAGTGTGTGTGAGTGCTCATAAGTGCATACATGTGTGTATGTGACCATCTGGTCAAAAAAAGTCTAAAACTTTTTTTCCACAGGCCCACTAATTAGTGGGGAGGCACATCATACGGACGGACACACACACAAACAGTCTCACATACACACACTCATGCAGGTAATTTAATTACTTCGGGCTTAGAAACCCTTGGGAACATGTTCCAAATGTTTTCTTGAGGTTTTTCTGGCTTTCTCTTCTCCCCTGTGATGGAGGAGTTGGCAGAACTCCAGTCAACCTTTCTGCTTTGGCCTCAATATGGGACGTCTGTTTTACCTACACTCTCAGAAAACTTCACTTCATATAGATACTCAGGACCTGCTCCTTGGATCTGTGTGATTAACTACTGTCTTTATGGAGGAAATAAAGTGGTTTTGAAATTATAGTCTAGGAATCTTGCGTCCCTGTAAGTCGTATTATTTGCAATATGTTAAAGGGTTAGTTCACCCAAAAAGGAAAATTCTGTCATCATTTACTTGACCACATTTCAAACTCATAGAGCTTTTTTCTTCTTCTGTGCAACACAAAAGAGTTTATTCTGAAAATTGTTTCAACGGTTTTTGTCGTTACAATGAATGTCAATGGGGTCCAAAACAACATTGGACCCTGATAACTTGTTTGTATGAAAAAAGAAAAAAAAAAAAATAGAAAGAATTTTTTTTTTGTGTGACATTTTTCAAAATATATTTTTGTGTTCATCAGAAGAAAGATGGCCATTCAGGTTAGGAACAAGATGAGGGTGAGTAAATGGTTAAATTTTGAGTGAACTATCCCTTTAAAGGCACACTGTAATTTTTGTGTAATTTTTTCGACAACTGTAATTAAAGGCCCATTCACACCAAGAACGATAATAGTTTTCAGTTAAGATAACTTTAACTCACTATTTGTATATAGCCTATTAATAAATGAACAATACAAAGACTACAATATATTAACTGTAAACTAATAGTTTACAAATGATTTGTTAGTACTTCATTGCTGTATACTTATTATAAAGTGTTACCAAACGATCAATATTTTTTCAGTTTCTCTTTGATGTTGCTGGAAGCTCAGAAATTGTTCACTCGATTCACTAAATGCATTTGATTGATGCACATAAAAATAAAAATCATTTTGGTGAAACAATGACTTTTTTCCAGTGATGTATATGCTTGACTTCTGTAACCTTTAAACTCCGCTCTTTACTTGCAATCAACTGCACGCTCAAATTCATATTTGTCTCCATCAACAAACGGTGGTGAAGACCTTGTCCTTGCTCTCTATTTTTTCTTTTTCAACTATTCGTTTCACTAACAATAAGGAAAAAAGATCTGCCGCTACCTAAGTGTCATTATGTGCAACTATGGTAATGATTTTGGTAAACATAGAGCAGGAGGCCGTGTTACATTATCCACATCGACCTGTCTGTTAGTTGGGATGTATTGGGTACTAGTAGAGGAAGTTGTTACCTCCCAGCAGGAATGGGCTGTTCAGGCTGTTCTTTATTTATTATCACTGACAGCAAATGACTATCTGTTATTGATCCATTTACAATGTGACTGAAACTTGACTAGGTGTGTGTGTGGGAGACATAATTGCTTCTAAATCAGATCTCCTGGAACCTCATTCACACACTCACATAGTCTCTCTTTCTTGTGTGGCGGCTTATTTATTGGATTTATTGAGTGATGCATTAACAGTTCATCCTCATGCATATTTCATAGAGAAGTACACACACACACACACACACACACAGAGACACATACAGGACATACATTGTTGCAACCATCTAGATTGTATTCTTTTTTCAAGGCAAATCAAATCTTGTTGCCATTGCATGAGTACAATGACATTTATTTTGTTTTCCATTATTGGTTGCATAATGTTTAAATAAAGAAACACTCTAAAAAATTCTGGGTTGTTTTAACCCAATTTTGGGTCAAATATGGACAAACCCAGCCATTGGGTTACATTTTTTAACCCAATGTTTGAATTCGTCCATATTTGACCCAAAATTGGGTTAATGTTGCAGAAAGTTGGTAAAATGTGACAATAAGGTTCCATTTAGTTAGTTAACATGGATTAACATAGAACTATGCTTTTATTAATATTACACTCTAAAAAATGCTGGGTTGTTTTAACTCAATTTGGACAAATATGGACAAACCCAAACGTTGGATTAAAATGCTATTTAAAAAATGTAACCCAATGGCTGGGTTTGTCCATATTTGACCCAAAATTTAGTTAAAACAACCCAGCATTTTTTTAGAGTGAAGGAACTCAAATTTAATTTGCGAAATAAAGATGAAAAGAGTATGAAAATTAAATGTATGCAAAGATATAAATATACAAATGTAAATTTGGATTGATCATAAATAAAAGCAAGAAGCAGCTCATTTAAAAATCTACAATTTCCATATTACTTCTTCATTACTACTTATTACATATTACATATTTCTAAACCACTTTCCCATTCCTCCATCAATCAGCCAATCAAATAGTCCTGTCTCTAACTCACAACATTGGTCAAGCCAATGAAGTCGTGTCAGGATACAAGGCAACATTCAGTTTAAATTTGAATAAAACCAAAAATGTTATCTTTTTTTTCCATGTCTTATCGAATAAATGAATAAATAAGTAATGATAAATCTTAAGTCTGTGTCTTTTATTCATTAGCCAAGAAGGCTAGCCAAGAAAGCTGCTCTGTATCTAAATCATAGCACCCAAGACACATGAGAAATATTTCTGAAACAAACCCAATTTCTTTCTCTCTAGTTTTTTTTGATGCATTCATTTTTCTGGTTAATAGCCTAAAATCACATGGTCATTATATTTGTTTTCAAAAATTATGATCACTTTGTTAATGAAATTTCTAGAGTACAAATGAAGCAGATTTTACTACTTACTAACTCACAAGATTGTGTTAAGATACGTTGCATATTGCATGCATAATATGGACTTACTGTGAAGTATTTAATATTGCATCATTAATCTGTTCTCTCTCTCTCTCTCTCTCTCTCTCTCTCTCATTTTTCTTCTTCTTCCACCCTTTTCTGAATGCAGAAGTGGAGCAAAGAGGTAGGTCCATTACTTTAATGTAATTTAAGTGTGTAATTCACTGTCAGGCTGTTATGGTGTTATTTGATACTAATGACAGATTGGCGATCAGTAGCTCATAATGGTTTATAATAGGAATGCGGAGGAGAAACTGGATCTCAGACCAAGGCTGTACTCCCTGAATTAGACCTCTATTTCTCACTGTCTCCTCTCTCTTGATCTCTCTTAGTGTATCTGGTGGTTTACCATGTATCAGATGAACAGGGAGGTGTTGCCACTGTTTAAAACTTAAGCTGCCGATTGTGCTGACCACAAGACATGGCAGTGTGAAACTGATGTGTTGCAATGTTATGGGTCTTGAATGGCCTGGGGTGAATCTAGACCTTGACATAAAAGCTTATTTTCCGTATATAGCTGACGCATAAACAGTTATCACATTTATCAAATGGCGAGAACACTTAAATCAAGTGAATTGGCATTTTGAAATGCAATCTTTTTTGTCAGGTTGCCTTGATTTGGAATTGAATGGTACGCACATTACAAAGAAGTTTTTAAGTTGACAAACAGACAACAGACAAGGTTTTTTTCCTCCTAATACCTCTTCGCTATTTTTTTTTCTTAAATTGTTATATTTGGCACATGCTGTTTCTGTAGGTGCTCTGAAACGTTATGTATCGCAAAGAGTAGGCCTACTTTACAAACAATGAACTGAATACTTGGATACAACTTTATAAATGAGAAATTTAGTAAAAAAAAATTTCAAGTGATTTAATAGGCTACCAAAACATTTGACAGTCACAAGTAATAAAATTAAAGAATAAACCCAACTATACTTGAGGTTATCAAAGGCCAAGAGAAGTTCCTGGATTGAGACATATTGTGGAAAATTAATGTATCTAAAACAATAAAAGGAAACATCCAGTAATAGTTAAAATACCATCCACACTTCCCATGAGGATGTCCCTCATTCTGGGAACAGAATGATGGGAAAGGGCCGTTTCTATGGCAGGCATTCCGTGTGACTGTTTGTGCGCTCTCTTCTTTGTTTATGTGTGACCATGTAAGAATATCTGCATGGTTTGCAGGAGTATCATTATTAATCAAAGAAAGTGAAAACATTAGACGTACACACACACATACAGAGGGTTTAGTCACAAGAGCGTACATTTATAAGATATGTATGACTGCACGATCTGCTGTGTGGAAGGTGGCTAACCCTGATTTTAAGCCAGTCTCAACTGTGTTCACTGGTCATTGATTTTTCACAGTACTTTAAAATGTAATTTGAATTACTCCCAAAAATTTTTTCCCAGGGTTAGCAAATATCGTTGCTATTTTTCCCAGCAATATTTTGTGGGTAAGTTCATGAAATAGAATGTTAGTATTACAAGCTTCAATTCTGCAGGACAAATTAAGTATTATTTTTTTTTCATAAGGCTTAACAGATGATTATTTTAATCTTCACATTTAATGTACCAGGAATAATAGGGTGATGGTAACCACCCCCCACATAAATTCTCACACCGTGTGAATTTTCCTCAGGGTTAAAGAAGTCGGTGCGGCAGATTTTCAGAACCTCCTGAGGGATTCTGCTGGAGTCATGAACTATAAATCGAGTTACTAGTCATCAGATATGATTTAATAGATGTCTCTCTCTCTCTCTCTCTCTCTCAGGCTCAAAGCATGTAGCTTTCTGATAACTTTGGCTGTGGATCATTGCATTTGTTAGCATGTTTTATCGGTCAATGGCCTACAAAAGTGTTCACAATAAAAAATAAAAATCTAAACCCCAAGTTCTTAGAAATATGCTCTTTGTATTTGAATCATTTTCAAAGAACAGTTTCAGTTTGATGAAAATTATGATAAAAAGGTCAAATTATCTACATATTTAAGTCTTTTTTGGTAGATTTTTTTTGGGTTGGACATGGACAAAAGTTTGTAAATTATGAATAAGCAGTGAAGAAATAATTATACAAGATAACAATTCTAAGAATTAATAATACAATATTATGCTTACTTAAGTATTTATTTAAATAAGGATTATTTTTTTTAATATTTTATCACCCTGACAAATTTGACTTTGTGTCCATAAAAAAAATCCAAATTCATTTTAATTCAGAAATGTAAAACATGCTCATCATAAAAGAGAGCAGGTCATTGTATTTTTGAACTGCATTTCATGTACTTTTAATACTAATAGATAGGACAACAAAATTAGCATTAAATTACACTCAAATATGTGACTGCAACTCACTCCATCTCTTCCTCTTTCAGTCTTTCTCTGTCCAGGTGTATTGAGAGGTGTGTACCAGAGTGAACATCTCTTTGAGTCGGACCATCAATCTGGATCATGGTGTAAAGACCCCCTACAGTCATCCAATAAGATCTACTATATGCCCTGGACACCTTACCGCACAGATACACTGACTGAGTACTCATCTAAAGAGGACTTTATTGCGGGTCGCCCTACCACAACATATAAACTACCACATCGGGTAGATGGCACTGGGTTCGTGGTGTTCGATGGTGCGCTTTTCTTCAACAAGGAACGTACACGCAACATTGTTAAATTCGACCTGCGAACTCGTATCAAAAGCGGTGAGGCGATTATTGCTAACGCTAATTACCACGACACCTCGCCATATCGCTGGGGTGGGAAATCTGACATTGATCTTGCAGTGGATGAAAACGGACTGTGGGTAATTTACGCCACCGAACAGAACAATGGACGAATTGTGGTGAGTCAGCTCAACCCCTACACACTACGAGTGGAGGGGTCATGGGATACGACATACGATAAGCGATCGGCCTCCAATGCTTTCATGATCTGCGGAATCCTCTATGTAGTGAAGACTGTTTATGAAGATGACGATAATGAAGCGTTGGGGAATAAAATCGACTACATGTACAACACAGAAAAGAGCCGTGAAACCCACCTCAGCATTCCATTCCCAAATTCCTACCAATACATCGCAGCTGTGGACTACAACCCCCGAGACAATTTGCTGTACGTGTGGAACAACTACCATGTTGTCATATATTCTCTGGACTTTGGAAACAATGACAACAGATTGGGCTTTGGTGAGTTTCCCTTTAATTTATACAAATTTGTGCTACATATTTTTCCTAATGTGACCATTTTTAATCCAAAATATCTCAGAGAACAGTAATAGCACTGAGGTCATTTGCATTTTATTCCTTTTAGGCCGTGTGTCCACCAAAGCTTTTTTAGCCAACTGAGTGAAAACGCTAGACGCTCTGTTGAAAACGTCTAGCTGTGGGCGCTTGAGAGCGTTTTGGCAGTGCAGCGTTTTCTATGTTGAGACGTTTCGTTGCTATGATACAGAATATTCGAATATTTCGCAGATTCTAAAATTTTTACATTTCATACTAAAAATTTAATTTTCATCCATTTTGTTCGGTTAGCTCTGCTGGTTGTTGTCATTGTACAGAAAGAATGTTGTGACAGATGGCTAGTGTGGCATTCGTCCTGCCCTTCCTCCACTGTGATTAGACGGCTGGGTAAAAAATGACAGTGATGAGCCCAGCGTTTTATCCGAAGTTAAACATTTTTCAACTCTCGGCGAACAGTAAAAAACACTGGGCGCTCCGTGCTTCAGCGTGAAAAAAGCGCTTAGTTCCTTCCCAGACAGCAAACTGACATTGAATCAACGTGGAAATGACGTCTCTCGTGACATTGAAACAACGTTGATTTTGCTCATCGAATTAACGTTGAACCAACGTCAGACGCGGCAATCTTCAAAGCTAAATGAAAATCGAAAATTGGTTTGCTTTCATAACGTTGAAACAACGCGTTGATTTCAAGTTGATTTTCCGTTAGTTTTGAAAGAATGACGCGTCTGATGTTGGTTCAACGTTAATTCGATGAGCAAAACAATGTCAGATCAACGTTGTTTCGATGTCATGTTTCTACGTTGATTCAATGTCAGTTTGCTATCTGGGTTGTCACGCTCATGCCGTTTAAAAAACGCGGCGCTCCCATTGAAAACAATTGAAAACATACGCCAGGCGCCTGGAAAAACGCTTTGGTGGACACACGGCCTAAGGTTTATTTGAACTGAACTGGGATTGGTGTATACAACGAAGTAAGGGGTTTAATAAATCAATAAAAACTTTATTACAGACTCGGGGTTACAAAAATACAAATGTACCAGTGTTTCCACAATTTAGACTGATATCGTGTAGTGCTAAACCTTATACATTATTTGATAGACCCATGATAATCTTATTTTTAGAAGCATAAAGTTGGCAATGAAAGATTCCGTAACAGTTTTAAATGTGTTAACTCCCACAGTTACAAACATCTCACATGCACTATGCCATCTAGGTTTCCTTAATAAATTTCTCATTACATCATTTTACGCCACTTGAAGCCTCTGTAAGCTATATGTTCTATAATTTGTCCACAAATGGGCAATAGAAAATGGTGTACAGTACAAGTTTTAAAGGAATAGCTCACCCAAAAATGCTTATTTTTATTAAATGCTCAACCAAATGCTATAAAGAACCACACAAGTGGTCCATATATTTTGTGTGCTATATTCCATGCGTAGTACGCTACAATACAATACATTCTACATCAGACCAAAATTTAAGTCTTTGAACTCATTGTTTTAAAATGTTCCTCTCCAGTGAGTTGTTTAATCAAGAATTGCTGCAATCATTGAATCTGTGTTGAACAGAAACTGTTCCCAGATCAGACTGAGCAATTCATTTGAATGGGTTACCAAAGAGGAAGATTGTCAGTGAATCAGTAAATAATGGCTGAAATGTGAATGTCTTCAACACACTAATCTTATTACTTAAGGAGACTTGGGATGTAGTGCAAGGACTACTTTTATTGTGATTTCTTTTTTTACTTTTACTTTTTGGGAGAACTATCCCTTTAAATGTGTGCCGTCAGGGGGTAAAATTGATTGCGACCGCACAGTCAGAATTTATTTTACAAGTATTGTACTACTCTATGATTGTCAGTCACATCTACTTTGAAGAACTAAACTGGCAGAGCTAGAAAGCCCTGTCATTTTCACTCACTCATACAAGTATTCATGTCAATGATAAAAGAGACCTTCAGGATTTTCCCCTGACTTCCATTTCCAGAGAATGTTATTGTATAGGTTATCGCAGTCCATTAGTCAGGTTATTTTTCACTTTGTTTTATTCCTCCTTCAAATTTAGAGTTCAGGCACACTACTTACACAGTATTGTATTGCAATTTTAGTCTTGCCAGCTCAGCTGAGATGCAGCTGAATTAATCATTATCTACAGTGTAAACTAACAGTTATTATCTCTAGCATCTACTGACATCCCCATTAGAGCAGAGCAGAGTGTATCTCTTTGCTCTTAACTGGGTCCAAATCGAGCATATTGTGAGATTTGCTTAATAAATTACAAATACATTCTCACTTGCACTTTCAGTTCATTACAGAACAACTCAGACAACAAGCAAATACTAAGTACAACTTTTTTCATCTCTGAAGATTTTGAATCCCACACATTGACTCTTGCTGAATTTATTACTTCATTTTCAAAACAGATCTCCTAAGGTGTAAATAGCTTTTTTAAAAAAATGCTAAACTCCACCTGCAGGTGCAAATGTATGGAGGTGTGTGTTAATGACTCTGCCTGCATTGATTTTCTTGATTAGAATACTCCACATCAAAGATCTTGTAAAGCATGTGTTTGAGTGGGAGTGTCAGCTAACTAAGCTAATGCAGATCAGACGCTGTTTAGTGGTCATATCAAAGTGAAAATGGCTATAACGACACTATCTTTGTGTAGTCCAGGTTTTAATTAAATTTTATCTTGGTTTAATTCGTTTTTCATTTAGTCAGCTTTGAAGGAGAAAAACAGAAAAAAACATAGGCATTTTGCCATGTAAAACAGAGGAGGGAATGTCTAGGAATAGAGGCTTGTGCATAGGAAAAACTTAATAAACTAAACTAAAGCTGTATCAAATTCAAATTTGTGTGACAAAAGAAAAGGATATACAATATTTTTGTTGTTATTTGCTTGTGGATTCCTCAACCAAATCCTTACGTAACCAATAGATTTCAGAAAACTACAGTTTGGCATAATTTTAGGGCAGCAACATGCACTTTTTATAATGGGAATAAGCTTCAGGTTGCATGTCCCAATGACAAGGAAATTTACATTAAGGGTAAAATTTAAAGGCAAATCCCTGTATTCATTCTCTCAAATGGCTCGGGTATATGGCGAGCATTCGCTGCCTAAAATTGAGTGCATGTCACTGTCACGAAAACCATGATCTTTTAACAGTGAATCATGCTGCAGCTCTTTTGACTTTTATTTTTTGTTTTTTTGCCACAAACACTGACTGCCTTACAACATTTTGCTGTCATAGCCATATATTCCCAAGCTACAGTTATTTTTACTGCAATAAAACTGCAATAACTTGGTATTATTTTAAGTCCCTGTTGGAGCATGTTGGTTCACTCTGCAGTCATTGTATCACTGTGCCAAGGGCAGCTTTTTTCAAATCACGCAAGTACACCTCCAATCTACTGGAAAGGGAAAAGACTGAATCTGCCATTTCAATAACACATGTCAGTTCTACAATACAAAACCTGACAGCAATGCTTAAATCAGGCTACACCCTTTTTCAGGTTTGTCCAGCTAATGCATATGTAGATAAAAAAAAAGCAAGCAATGCCTTTGCCAACAAGCCGATTATCTTTTTTTCTATTGAAAGGCAGGACTTCATTTTCTACAGGCACCATATTGAGTGTTACAATTTTTCATACTGTGTAGACTTTGGTTTTAGTGGATTCTTAAAATGTCTTGCTGTTTTTATGCAGATTTCATAGAAAACATTTGTTTGGTACTGCGGTACCTGTGACTTTTTGTTCCAACGATATTAGGTGTCTTCAAAATTACTATATACAGTTCACGTTGCATTGTAAAATGCTGTTGCTGCTAATGCAATCAAAGTGGGATATGGTAAGGTTAGGGTCAGGTTTCATGGTATTGTTTAAGTGTAGGTTAAGGGGTAGGAGTCAGGTAAACAGTGTAATTACAGATATAACTACATACAGGTATTTTTTGTGTAAACATTTTCTCAATTGTGCATTTATTGCAATTATTAATTTAAATATTATTGGATGGAAACTAAGGATAAAATAGGAAATTTGGGGGCTTACACATGCTAGCACATTGACATAGCCAGCTATGAGGTCACAGGTTTTTTCTGAGGTGTATATAATAAATGTTGTTAAATAATTGCCTGATATAGTATTAACATCACTTCAGGGCCTCTGCAGTCTGTCACCACTCGTAAATGTCAAAATATTTGAGCAATGAAATCAAAGTAGGCGGGCTTTATGTTCAGAGAAGCTGCTTAGCGCGAATTCCAGCACAACTCGAAGCTTCAGTAAATGGTCATAGAGTGGTAAACTAAATATTTCATATTTGACAGCTGTTTTAGATAGAAATGATAAAAACAACAGCATATTAAAATAATGAGGCAAACTAATAAACTTTTGTCTCATTTCACTATTTTGAATCAAAATAGGCCTATATAATTTACCTGATTCATTTAATGTAATAATTTGTAACTGTCAATGTGAAAGGACAAGAAACATTAACAAAGCCGTTTTCATCAGATTAGGCATAAATTTAATAATGAATGTGTACATATATTAAATTTATACATATACGTATACATATACAACCCCCCCTAACTAGCTAACATTTTGGACATCAGTGCTTATAAAACCTTGCCTAAAACCTTGCCTACAGTCTTGCATACATACCATTAAGAGCTGATACTATTTTATCAAATATATAATATAACTATTAAATAGATAATGGACCTAAGTTTTGTATATGCTGCATGTACTGTAAACGGGATGTTGCACAAAGTATTAAATGAAGGGGTGCCAATAATTGTGGAAAGAAAAAAAAATATAAGAATGGTTTTTCTTTTAAAAAACGTTAATTAAAGGTTAGCTTTTTGTAAATATTTTGAATGAAAGACTATGAGGAGATTTTTTTTTTTTGCTTCAGTTCTGTTTCTATTTACCAACAAAGAGTGTTTCTCGTGGAAGAGTTTAAGTGCTTGAGAAAAATCTCTGGCTTTCAGGTCAGCTGGGAGGACATGAAGGATTCAGATCTACAGAAACAGTAAAGAGAGAATATGAAAAGATTGAAAGAGATTATATTTGCCCGGTTATGTGCTTTCTCTTCCTCTTTGTATCTATGACTTTCTCTTGCTGCTACTTCTTTCTCTCCTTATGGTCTCTCATTGTCATTCTTGGGTGCAAACTCAAGCATTTGCAGTACTTTACCACCCAATATTTTATCACAAAAACCAGCATCTTATACACCACCACCACACATAATCCAGTTCAACCAGCCTCAAAATACATTGAAACCGCTCTGCTGTGTAGCCTAGCACTATTAATTCCGGTAAAAAAATAATTTGCATGTGATTTGTTCAGACCACTGCGTAAAAAAACAGCAGACAAGCTGAACGATAATGCAAATTTACTTTCTGACACTAGTGGGGTTAACCAAAGCGCTAAGCAACTTTCCTTTTCTGCCAGCAGCTCCTTACAGGGAAAAATTAGCTAAGAATTTAAATACTTACTTCTTAAATAGTCAGGAGAAGATCCAGAGCTTTTATCTTGGGAAAGGGATGTTGCACAAAGTATTAAATGAAGGGGTGCCAATAATTGTGGAATACATACATTTAAGAATGAAAGAAAAAAAATATGATGAGAATGGTTTTTCTTTCAACTAGCCTAACTAACTAAACTTTAGTTTATACAAAAATACACTAATGAAACTGTACGTGTCAGAAACAACATGATAAACACACCAACATTGTTAACGGTGAATCTGAACAATCTTAAAACAGCTGTGTCGTCATCAGAGCTTGTGCTGCCTGTCTAAAATAAAACTGTGCAGAATGAGGCAGCTGTCTGCACTTAAATCACTCTGGTAAGTAGGCTACTTTGATGGCATAATTCACAGTGACGTAGTGTCAGCGCCGTCTCAAGGCGGACACAATTTCTAACCTGCTTTAAGTTGTAACGTTTTTCCACACACTTGGTTTGGGTTTTTTTATATGCTGGGGTGCCAGACTCTGTCATTAATTTAAGTTTCAGTTTAGAAAACGTACAAAGATCTTGTGTAGTCTAATTTCTCTTTCACAAAACCTGTCACTTAATGAGATGAGGATTTTACACCAGTACAACTCTTACACTCTTAAATAGACCACCAACCATTCATTATGACAGGACACATAGAATTGCATTCAAATATGTAAAATCACAAGATCTACAAATTCAAGTGTCTCAAAATGGACTTTTTGATTAGAGAAAAAAATATCAGGCTATCAAAAAAAATAAAAAAATAAAATTGTCCAGGTTAAAAGACCATCATTAATCCCAACAGTAATCTACAGCAAAAAATAGTTCACATAGTCAGTAAGGGGAAAAAAATTTAATAAATTCCCCAATCAAAAACATTCAAACGTTAAGTCACTTCAAACTGTCACCCAGTACTGGCTAAACTGTACTCACGACTCCTTTTTCCTTTATAACTCTGGTCCACATTTTCCAGGACTTTTTAGAAGTGAGTACATAGAGGCTTCACATCCGTCAATACAGTTCAGGTTTTGGAACTACCCACTCGTTCTGTTTCCCCTGCAGCGTCTCAACGACAATTAGCTAGTCACACAGCGAGGATACTTTCCTTTTAGTCATCCAGAGCGTGATCCATTAAAACGCAGATGATAAACACTCTTGCCGCGGATAAAACAATAAACCGCCGTGGGAGTCTTCTAGAGGAGCTTCACGAGGTACACTCAATGCCTCCCGATAATGCCGCCATCTTTTTAAAAGCGATGCACGTCATCCAGATAAAGGTAATTAGGGGCTGGACCAAAGACGTCACCATCTTGATTCGGCAATTATCTTGTAATGACTGTTGATTTATATAATATAGACTTTTTTTATATATATATTTGTGGATAATGATCTCCGCTTAATTTTACAAATGAATAATGACTGATAAATGCAGGACAATTAGGCATTTAATTTCATTTTATTTTTTATTTCAGGATGACATCGTCACACTCCCCCCTCCTTCAGAAAAGTCGACCCATAGGGTAAAGCGTCAAATCAGGAGTCTTCAAATGTTTTTCTCAGTAAATCCAAGAAACTCCTCCTCACTGTCCTCATCAAAGATTTCTAGTAAATTGACGTTTTTGTTGTGCTTCAAGTTGCTGTGCAGAAGGAAAGCAAGGCTTGAGCCTGGAGACTGAGACTCTTAAGTCTTATTCAGTGTCCCCAGGACAATTTCATAGTTCAGAGGTCCTAGTTTCTGGACTATCCTGTAGGGCTCTTGCCATTTTGTAATAATTTTTGTACAAAAAAAAATGTAACTGCTTTTGGAATAAGGAGCTGAATGTAGTTTCTTCTCAACATACTCCTTCATTTGGTTTAATTCTGTCAATTTGTCATAGCAACAATCATCAGGAGACACATCTCGTGGTTGCAATTACACATCCATGGGGCCTCTGAGTGAGTGATTGAGGTTCAACTCTGCTGGTGTTACTCCTGAGGACTCATAGATGGCAGAATTAAGAGCAAACCTGAACTCTGGTTGGAGCTTGTCCCAATGGTTATGTTTGTCACTGACGCACGAGGCCACCATTGTTTTAAGTGTACGGTTCACTCTTTCAGTGGAATTTGTTTGGTGATGGTATGCAGTTGTCATTTTGTGTCTGATGTTCCAATCTATACAGAGCCCTTGGAACACAGAGGAGACAAACTGTGATCCTTGATTAGACAAGATGTCTTACCCCATCGGGTAAGAATTTCTCTGACAAGTATCTGTGATACAGTCTCAGTTGTGGCTGTGCGAAGACTAAAAAGCTCAACCCAATGAGAATTATAGTCCACAAATACTATCAGAAAAACATTTCCAGATGAGCTCTTGGAGAATGGACCTTTCAAATCCACTCCCAGCATTTCCAATGGACCTTGCGCAGTGGTTTGTTGCAAGGTGCCGGGAAGTCGACGGCATTCAGGCTTGTAACGCTGACAAATGTGACAGTTTTGTACAACCTTTTTGACATCTTGGTTCAAGTTTGGCCAGTACACCAAAGCTTGCAATCTTTTAAATGTTTTGAATCTGCTAAGATGGCCAGCAGAGGGTCTTCATGAAGAGAATGGAGTAATTGATATCGGAAAGATTTTGGTATGTAAACTTGGTACACAATTTTGTGTGGAAACTGGACGACTCTGTAGACTTTATCCTCTAATATGGAAAATCTTGTAGAGGAATTGACAACGATTTCTCGTGATTCTACTATTTGTTCGTACAGATGGTGAATGTCTGGATCCGTCTGCTGTATTTTCCAGATGTCATGATCAGTGATTGGCAGATCTTCTATTTCCTCGGATTTCACCTTTGAACTCAAAGATAGAGCAGTGGAACAACTCAGAAGGCCCGGTTCATTAATGTCCACAGGGGCTCGGGACAATGCATCAAGAACCGTATTATACTTCCCCTTCCTGTACTAACTCCACTGTGAAGTTGAATTCCTAGAGTCAAAGAGCCCACCGAAGTAGACGAGTGTTATGTTTCTGTGTTTTGAACACCCACATCAAGGAAGAGTGATCAGTTACGACGGTGAAGAATTTTCCTTCCAAGTAGTACATCAATTTTTCAAGGGTCCACGAGTATTCTTACCTTAAGGTATTGAAGATCTTCCTCCATGCCAAGTCCTGTTTGCTGCACAAGGACAGCTCCCAAGGCGACCTCACTTGCATCAGTGTAGATGACAAATGGCAGATTCAGATTAGGATGTCCCAACACAGGTGGAGACACAAGGAGCTGTTTTAGAGCTTGGAAGGAAATTTGACGTTGCGAAGTCCAAAGTAATTTGGCACCTTTTCTTTTTAAGGCATTCAGGGGTTCGGCAACTTGAGAAAAGTTCGGTAAAAACCTATGATACCAACCAGCCATGCCTAAAAATCTCTGGACTTCTTTCATGTTCTTAGGCACAGGAAATTCTTGGACTGCTCTTGTCTTTTCTGGATCTGCCTTGATTCCTGTAGCAGTCACAATGTGGCCAAGAAATGAGTTTTCTTCATATTAACAGTCAGGTTTGTGTCTTTCAGTTTATCCAAAACAGCCTGGATGTCCTGGAAGTTATGTTCCAATGAAGAAGAGTAGATCGTCCAAATAGACTAAACAGTTCTTGCGCTGTAGCTCTCCCAGGACTCTCTCCATCAACCGCTGGAAGGTTGCTGTTGCATTTTTTAGGCCAAAAGCCATGACCTTGAAATTAAATAGCCCGACTGCAAATGAAGGCAGTTGTATCTTGTCTTTCCTCTTCCATCCTAACCTGCCAATATCCACTATTGAGGTCCAGGGTGTAAAAAACGACAGCACCACTCAAGGACTCAAGAATTTCTTGGATGGTAGGAAGCTGATATGCATCTGACTGGGGGACTGAATTTACCTTTCGGTAGTCCGCGCAGAATTGGTATCCTCCAGTTTTCTTGGGAATCAATACAGAGAAGACCATGCTGAGGAGGAAGGCTCGATGACATCAGCAGCTAACATCTCATCAATGGGCTGTTTGATAACTTTCTGCTTCGTAGGAGAAACATGATAAGGCTTTTGTCTTATAGGAACCTCTTGGGTAACAAACTCTGTGTGTCAAAACACTTGTTTTACCCAAAACATCTGTGCAGACATCAGAATTCTTTTTGAGTTTTATCAGAAAATGTTCCTTTCCTCTTTCATCTAAGCATGCGTTTTGGCATGTTACTGTACATGCAGATGGTTTGGTTCTTCCTCTGTTGTACCAGGGGGAAGAGCAGAAAAAAAAGAGCAAGAGGGGAAGAGTAATGCCAATCAGGATGAAACCAATAGACATTGTTCCGGATGTCCGTTTGTAGCCCACTGAAGAAAAGATAGTCTAAACCCAACACAACAGGAAAGGCAAGAACTGTGGGGCAAGGACAACCACTGGTAAGATGACTGTAAAGAGGCAATTTGTACTTCACCCCATCCTAATGTTTGCCGGGCTCCTCCATCAGCCAGATAAGTTTGATAACCCAGAGTTAACCACAACTTTTCATTTAACAGTGTATATGAAGATCCTGGGTCAACCAAAGCTTGGCCTTGCCAAGTTCCAATATTTACAGGAGCAATCAACTGCTGAGGTAGAGATGCAGAGAATGGATGAGTAGGTTAGTATACAGACTCCATATGCGTGACAGTGCTAACAGTAGGATGATTATCATGGTTACCTTTAACAGCATTTGAACATTGCTGACCTTTGAAGTTTTTGTTCTTAGCAGGACCACCCTGAGGACATGAATTTGGAGCATGAGGGCCCTTACACCACCAACAGAAGGGAGGAGCTTTAGAGGAGTACTGTGATACTGGAGCTGTTACTGGGTTATTCAAATGAACCGGAGCAGGACTAGATACTCTGAGTTTCCAAGGTTTTTTTCGTTGTTCATATTATAGCTGGTTTTCCTTGTCCTTTTCCAGCTGTTGCCCAAGACAGACTAAACCATCAACAAAAGTAACTCATTTACTTCGAAGTTGACTTGTGATCTGAGGATTGATGTTCAAGATCAGCTTACTAACTTCATCCTCTTCCAGATTTTGCAGAGAGCTTGGCACATTTAAGTAAAATCTCTTATGCCCTCACCTTCCTGCTGTACAAGTGTTCTTACTAACTCATCCACATAGTCTTCTGACAAGAAGGCAGCAAGAAACTGGAACACATTGTCCATGGAACACATTCCTAAATGTTGCTATTCATTCTTCAACAAAAAGGGTGCATGGAGAGCCATGAAATCATAACACTTCTCCAGGAAGATCAAAGGATCATCACAGTCTTCTAGTCGACCAAGCATGGGAACTGGATTTTCACGGATTGTTTCCCCAAAAAAAGGTCCTCTACCTTCAGCAGTGGTAACCATTTAATTTGGAGGATTAAGATCAGAGTCACCCAGTCCACCTTGAAATGTTGAATGGAGTCGCTGTAATCTGGTATTCTCCCCCGACATTTCCACCACAGTAGAAGCAGATGGTGACGTAATTGTTGGTACAGAAGCATTTGCTTTAACTGAACTCTCCTGTGATGTCTTGAGAGCTTCAATGTCTACAGCTAATTTATGAAAATATTGCGTGCACTGGTGGAGTTCTTTCTGTAAATTAATATTTGAGCTTGTCTGAGCAGAAAAGGTGTTCATTTGTTGAGTGTATTGATCAAAGGTCTTTTGTATAAGATCCAGAGTATTAGCCATTGGTTCCATGACTACATTAAAATCCTTCAATACCTCTGCATGAGGATTCTTTAGTCGCCAATGCAGCTTATTATTAAACTCCTTCCGGAAATACTCAAACTGATCACTCATTTGCTGTTTTATTTCTGTTGTTTGTTTCACAGATGCAGTATCCAGATTCAAAGAGAAAGTATCCATAGTATTGTTCAGTTCTTCAACTTCAGTGAACAAGGTGTCTTTTAGACCCTGGTATTGTGTTCTGGTCATTTCACTCAATTGCTGAAGTGTCCAAGTGTCCAAGAATCCAGTTAACCCTAATGAAGGCTGAAATGAAGGTGATATTGGGAGTCTAAGATCAAAACTTGAGTCTTTAAGTCCATATCCTGAAAACTTTCCAAGGTACTGCTAGGAAGAAGGGATTGAGTTCCATCTTGATCTAAAGCTATAGCATCCATAAGATCCTCTTTAAAGGCTTTGGTTGGAGTTGGGCTTTGATCTCCCTCCATTTCATGGCAAGACCTGCTTTGAGATGCAGCCATTTTGTATGATGAATTGGTTGTCATTTTGAATAATGAAGAGTGGTTTGAGTGTATTTTCTAGTTTTTAATATTTGAGTCCCAACTTGGGTGCCATTTTTATGTAACGTTTTTCCACACTCTTTGTTTGGGTTTCAGCTAGTCATGCAGCGAGGATACTTTCCTTTCAGTAAACCAGAGCGTGATCCATAGAACGCAGAACGCAATTTTTTTTATATTTGTGGATAATGATCTCGGCTTAATTTTACAGATGAATAATAACTGATAAATGCAGGACAATTAAGCATTTTGTTGCAATTTATTTATTTATTTTAGGATGACATCGTCACAAATTCAGTTGCCGATCGGCCTGCGCAGCACTGTATGAACACACCTGTAGTTTTATGTAACAACAGCATCATATGACAAAAAGTGCGATTCTTATTGTTGGACGAGCTTTATTCACAGTGTGATGGAAAATAGATAAACTTAAAAAAATTGTAATGTTGCATCAATGGGCGAGACAATAACAGTACTTTCAAATTAAAACGTTTATCGCATCAAATTTTCACATTAGCATTACAATATCAATGCCCATTAACAGTAAAGTGAATTTGTTGAACATTTTGTGTACATTTTCTATTAATCATGGTTGTAGCTCATCACAGTGGAGAAAAGAGTTATAACTGGGCATATATCCAGACCAGCTGTGCAGTCGAGCGTTTAATCAACATTTTCAAAGAGCCAATTCAGGTGTCTGGATCACAGTGGTGTGATCACAGGAGTGATGCTGAGCGTTCTCAGTTAAATATAAAACGATTGGGATAATCTGCTGCATCCTCCACAATGTAGCAGTCAGAACAGACCAACAAGATTGCCAATTGCGCCATGCAATTGTTAGTGTTCATAATTATTACCAAATTTGCAAAATTCCTTCAGCTAAAATAATATAGCCTATGTAAATTTTCACCATTTATTTCTTATCTTTTTCATTTTTTCTCTCACACACTTTCCAGCAAAATATCACAGACACAAAGCATGTAGAGCGAAATAAAAACATGCACGTGTTTCACGCAGATGTTTCACATCTCCCACTTAAACGCATCTTGAAGTCTGACTCCAGAGGTGATAGCGGTTTAATCTGCTTTACTTTGAAGCGTGCTCTCAACAGACTAACTCTCTCCCTCTCATATCCAGAATCCTCTTTCTCCAGGTTTGCTTTAAACTCTAATGCTAATGTAATATGTTAGGATTGGCACTATGTATAGTTTAAGTGGAATAGCCTCCATGCTCCTTTAGTGGAGTGGAGACTTCTGTTCTCTGCTTTTATTAAATGAGAGAATGTCTTACATACGGTTAAAACTCTCTCCATTGGCAATTACAGCTCAGCGCAGAGGGAAAACTTTATTTAAACCGATCCACAGGAACAAGAATGCCCCTGGATCTGCCAGCAGGGAGTTTAACACAGATCAATCAGTAATGGAGTGATGTTCACACTCACACTTGTGTGTACATTCTTCAGAGCTCAGTAACATTCTCACAGTAACACCCTCACACACACACACTCACATAGGGTCCAAAATTGATGTTTTTCTACACCTGCTAGTAGTCGGGAATTAGAATTATTTACCGCTTCAAAAATGTTTCTAACTGAATATGTAACATTTATAATACTTAAAATAATTTTATTACACTGTAAACAAAATATTGTTGGTTTAACTTAAAAAAATTAAGTAACCTGGTTGCCTTAAAATTTTAAGTTGATTGAAATGGAAAAAGTGAGTTAATACAATGAAGGAGATTGATTTAATCATCAGAAACTCAAAATAATAAGTTGTCTGAACTAAATAAATTAAGTTGATTTGACAAAAGAAAAAATGTTGTGATAACAAATCGTTTTTACAGTGAGATATTTAATAATTATATATTTTCCATATGACAGTTGGACAGAGTTGTTTTTCCTAGAAAAATTGTAACAAACAACACAGATAATTGACTCACTGACATCATCATATAAACAAGCTGGTGTCTGTTTCGCAGTATCACTAAATATGAAGACATTATTTTGTTCCTCATATCTTTGTTTAGATAGCTTAATGTAAGGCAGACACTACATGAAGTTGTGGAGAAAATAAAATTTTAGGCCAGTGGTTCTCACTAGGGGGCCCCAGCAAACCACTAAGGGGGCCTCAAGATGACTTGGAAGGATTTAAAATAAGTGGGGGGTAAAAACTACAAACCAGTATCAACATTTCATATCAAGTCCTTATCCAGGATTTTGGATTATTTTTGCCAAGTCAAAGCTGTTGAGAATCACTGCTGTAGGCATTATAGAAAATCTTTAATTGTGAATTTTCCACCGAGGACAGTAATAAGATAATGTTCTTTCTGGACCACTTGATTTGAATAGCTCACACCATTAACATCAGTGAGGGTCAGGCTCTTACTAGTGATCACTTTATGTCCAATTTATCAGTCGTTCAGTTCAAATAATTATTTTAATGAATTATTGAGTCTTATGAATCAGATGAATCAGTTGAACGGTTTCACAAAACAAGTCTAAAGAATTTGTTTCTGAATCAGACTGAATCATTCTAGCTGATTAATCCATGCAAGAACCATCTCATTTGGACATATAGTAAAAGTGAGCCAGGTTAGCAGCTCACTGACTACTCATGACTGAGTATTTGAAATGTTTTGAGAATTTGCCTGATAGTCAAATATATTTATATAGCGCTTTTCACAATACAGATTGTATCAAAGCTGCTTCACAGAATCAATCAAGACAACATAACAGTGTTTGTTTATTCATGAAAAAAAGACAATCAAGTTTGGCAGAGCTGATCAATGGTATGATGGGTCATTTAATTTGAATATCCTCAACTGAGCAAGCCAAAGACAACAGTGGCAAGGAACCGAAAAACTCCGTGATAAACTCCAAAAACTCTGATAGGGTGAAAAAGGAAATTACTTTAATAGCTGAATTATGAGAATGTGATGAATTAAATATATGATGGCAATATGGCTGAGACTAATTGGAAGAACATTTTATCAGCACATAAATGAAAGAGAGTTGGATTTAATAAAAAGCATTTTGTTAAAATACCCCTTTTATACCACCCCCCTTTTTTAACCCCTTTTAAATAGCCAAGATTTAAATCCAAATCATATTTAGGTTCTAAATGACTTATGAATTACGGTTCCAACAAACCTAAATGCGACATATTAAAAGTACAATAAACACTTTTACTAATAAAATTGTACTAATAAAACTTTGCGTCTATGGCTTTATTGGAACCTTTTTGTGCGTATAAAATCCCGCACCAAGATGTCAGGGACCGCATGGTGACATGAGAGAAGCAAAAGAACCAGTCCATTTAAATAACTTATTATATGGCAGTTCCTTTGCAAGGTACTGTTTTGTTTATTTGGGAACACACATTTTTACTCACATTTGCTGTTTGGCAAGAGTTAATTTTGGACCCTGCTCACACATACATTTACACACGTTTACTCACACACACATTTACACAGACTGCTGACCTAGAGCATCTTACCATGTAGATCTGAGAGGATAGGAGTGCGGATTACAGTGGTAACCCCACCAAGGGGACTTGTATTGCTATTACCATACTGCTGATAACATGGGAAGAGGAGATAGAACTGGGCTTACGTTTTTCCTCTCTCTTTGTGCTCTATATGAATATTTAGCATCTTTGAGATTATAAATGCGCTCTTTTTTACTCTTTATTTGCTGAACTCACTCTTTTTAGGACTCTTGTTTTCTATATTTCTCTGTTAAACAGTGGAAAGTATTTGGACTCTAAAGACACACTTAAAAATGTGTGAAATGTGTGAATGTTGCTGCATATTTTACAAAATATCAAACCAAATTGCATTTACATACAAATGATTCTCGACCTTTTCTCAGAACTAATGTCAGTGAGGCATTTTTGCAAACACTTTAACCAATTGGCTATATATATTTTGCCTTAATTTTGAACAACATATTGTTTTATGGTTTAAAGGCTGAATTTTCAGTATCCATTACTCCTGTCTTCACAGTGCCACATGATCCTTCAGAAATAATGCTCGGGTGCATTCCTCGAAAGCATTAGTAACCAACTATGACAAAAATAGTTAAAGGGTAAGTAAAATGAAAATGATGCCATTAATGACTCACCCTCATGTCGTCCCAAGCCCGTTCATTTTCAGAACACAGTTTAAGATACTTTAGATTTAGTCCAAGAGCTTTCTGTCCTTCCTTTAGAAATTTATATATGGTATACTGTCCTTGTCCAGAAAGGAAATACAGAAATCTTCAAAGTTGTCCATGTGACATCAGTGGGTTAGTTAGAATGTGTTGAAGCATCGGAAATGAATTTTGGTCCAAAAATAACAAAAACTAGAACTTTATTCAGCATAGTATTGTCTTCCGCGTTCAGTGATGCTGATGACGTAAGACGCTGCTGAAGTGTTATTTGGTTCGCCCGAGCTTCGTTTATAGTCTGAGGAAACACGCACGCTGTAAACAACAATCTTCGCAAACATGTCTAAAGCCCATACATAGGCTATTTATTGGAACCCAATACACGACCCATCAGATACACGACATCATCAGCATCACTGAACGCGGATTGACAACAGAACCGAAGACAATGCTGAATAAAGTCATAGTTTTGATTATTTTTGGACCAAAATGTATTTTTGATGCTTCAAAACATTCTAACTAACTCACTGATGTCACATGGACTACTTTGATGATGTCTCTATTTCCTTTCTGGACAAGGACAGAAAACCGAGGGGACATTTTCAATGGAGGGACAGAAATCTCTCAGACTAAATCTAATCTAAAGATCAACAGAGGTCTTACAAGCTTGGAACGACATGAGGGTGAGTCAATAATGACATAATTTTCATTTTTGCGTGAACTAACCCTTTAATTAGTCCTCGGATGCTATGTTCATTACAGAGGCATCTTGGAGAAATTATATTGTTGAGAAGGCTGCTGACTGAATGAACTGCATGTATCTAAATCTCAAGAGAGTTTATCCCAGTATATTTTTCCGTTGATATGAAAAACTTGGTACTTTTAGCAATTGGTGAATTGTGTACCGTAAAACTTCAAATAATAGCCGAGTCCCAAATAGACGCCTGTCTCTTTTACACGCCTGGAGTGGCTCAGGTTTGGGTAAATAAAGGCTGGTCTCAAATAGAGGCCGGGTCTGTTTTTGTAATTTCGGGTTGTATTTAAACTTCTAGATTTCCATTACACGAAAGTAGATGTTAAAACTTCGCCAAGATAAGCACAAACTAAGACGTAGCTTTACAGTAAACTATGATTCTCCATCCATTTACGCTTCTTTCCATATAGTGATGTGAATCTTCTTCTGTCCGGCGTTAACGGCTGCAGTGTACTTGCCGCGTCAGCACACACAACGGCTGCAACTACAGTGTGGTCTCCCTAGTGGACCACCACGACAACCATCTGGATTGAGCTGAGTAGGGGACATCCCTAGGGTCTTCAAGTGGGCACCTTCCGTCCTCAGTGTTTCGTCGACTAGCCCACGACACCTCCCAGAGTCACCCACCCCCCATCCCCCACTCAACTTAGCCCAGCTTACTGACCTTTAGATCCCTCCTGCTGCTGAGGCTGCTCCTTCCTCGTAGTTCACATGTGACCTAACCACAATATCACAATCTCTCCGCAACCAACCATACGTGCCACCCCGTTTGATTAAGGGTGTCGAGTCCTACTGTCTTCGTTAAAGTAGGTTCAGTGGCAACGGTTCCGTATGGCATACTACCGATACCGCAAAACACAATATCTGCCCAAACACCAACCCTCATTCACGCAATATACACAGGAATGTAATAACTGTAATTACTATGCAAACTATACAAATAAACCAACAGACTCTACGAAACCGTAGCGTGGCGGCCTGTACACAGCCAGCTAGAATCTTTCCGTCTCAACCACAGCCAGTTGCTGCTCCTCTCTGCTGCTTCAGATAAGTTCTTTACTGTGCAACACAACTCTTGGCCACTAAACCCGACGTCTCTGAGGAACCGGGTTTTAGAGTGTGCCACAAATTCTCGACAACCCACTTCCACTGGATAAACATGGACTCTCCATCCTCGCTGTTCTGCTTCAGTGGCCAGATGAGCATACCGCAATTTCTTCCTCTCATATGCTTCATCTACAGCATCCTCCCATGGCACTGTTAGCTCTATCAGTTGAACAATGCGTGCTGATCCAGACCACAAAACAATATCTGGTCGGAGTTTAGTGGCAATCTGAGGTGGAAAAAGAAGCCGTTGGTCAAGATCATCCAGCATCTTCCAGTCCCTAGCAGCTTCCAGTTGTCTTGGGCGACAATTCACCTTTGGCTAAGCCACGCCCTAGAATGTAGATTGACCAATCACAGCGCAGCCAAGAACGAGCTCCCACAGAGGTCCAACAGTTTTTCACAGCGCTCCATTGACTTTCAACACAGGCGTCTCATATTTTTGGTCTTGGTCTTTGGTGTCATATCTTTGGTCTTTTCTTGGTGGTTGCTCGCCTGGGTGGAGGAATAATGTCTTCCGTGTTTAATGTTTTGCTAGAGAACAGGTGGCAACTTATTGGTCATGTTACGCTTGCCTTCCAAAGCTAAAGCCCGTCAGATCGTCCACTTATTGGCGGCCGCCAAACCACTGCTGTGCTTGACAGGGCTCTCTCCCTCACGCATATTAATCAAAATCAATTGACACGATAGTAAAAGGATGGAAGACTGCAGTTTCACGTGGAGCATTTGGATATTTTTAGAGATTATAGACTCTAGGAACAACATCTCAATGAACATTTCAACACTAAATTATTAAGGCTTGTTTCATATAGATGCCTGTCTCAAATACAAGCAGGTTCAGTTCGACGATTTGGGAAAATAAAAGCCTGGGCTATTATTTGAAGTTTTACAGTATATTACAATATCATGCTGTATACCTTTCTCCACTGACGTTCTGAGATGTTCAAAGCGTACAAAGGATACTGATTGTTAGAAGGCAGCTGTCTGACTCGGAGATGATGAATGGGAATATGGTTTAATAACGTTGTCAAAAGGCTAATCGACTTTGTAAAGAACAATACCCTTGTGCAGCTTTTACTTCAAAGTTGACCGGGCGAGTGTATCTTTGAGCTGGTGTGAGTGAGTGGAGTCTGGGACTATTAGCATATTTATGGCTCTGTGTTTACTAAATAAAGCGGTTACATTCAACGTATTTCAAGGCATGAAGACATTTTTTTCCTATTTAAATGTGTAATTTTGGTGATCAAACATGACTTTTAAGGGATAAAGGGACACTCTAAACAAAAAAGTACTGAGCTGAAACTTTTGATGTAGTGTTTTTTATGAAGTATTTGTTCTATATTTACTTAAAGTAAATACTACCAGTACTTTGATATTTTGTTAAACAATGCAAAGGCATCCATACATTTATAAGTGATGTAATTTGCGAACATATGAAGAGTTCAGATGCAAAAGCCTCTAAATGCCATTTGAAATTTTCTTCTTTAATGATGATTTTTGTCAAACTTGTATATTCAAGTTCAGTAATTTCACTTAAATAACAATTAATAGGTAATTACCATTGCCATTTAAGTGAAATCACTGAACTTAAATATACAAGCTTGACATAAATCATCATTAAAGAATGAAGAAAAATTTCAAATGGCATTTAGAGGCTTTTGCATCTGAACTCTTCATATTCTTATTTATGTATCTATTTATGCTGCGTTTTTGTTAAATTAGTTGTGTGGATATTTTACCAGGTTTTAAAATTTATCGTGAACGGCAGCACAAGCTTGCACTAATCACTTATTTCCTGTATGGTTGCCATGACGCTGCCTTCTGATTGGTCCTGATCAGCAAGGTGACATTGTATCCTGTCTCTGTGTGAGCTGAGGCTTATTTAACAAGATTCTGTCCATTAGGCAGCCCTGAATTCGCTGTTCCGGTCACACCTGAGAGTATGACCAAACATCAAATGACCCGATTTGATACAGCGGTCTTCCGACAGGCAAGTCTTTCATGTTAGTCTACAGGAAGAGATGGGCTTAACAGACCACACTGGAAGCCCACTCTAAAGTCACGCAGCCTTTAAAAAGCGTTTCGAGTAATAGATGATAAATGACCTTTACCCTCAAGGAGGGAGTCAGTCATCTTTTCAGCGATGCAGAGAATAGAAGGCTTCCTTTGATCAGCTGCCAATCAAAGCGCCCTTTCCGTTGGAAAACACACACGTTGCCCTCTATCTGTACCCCTATTGTGTCTGAGTGGGCTGTATCACAGAGATGACAATCTAGAGACATGGAGGGCATGGCAGACAGGCGGTCATCGGCAAGAAAGGAGCGATGAGGAGATTTGGAAGGTGGATAAAAGGGCTGGTTTGTCATTTAATGGCTTCTGTGAGAAAAAGGAAGGGAGGGTGCCATGCCTGTATGCGAGCGTGTGTGTGTGAGCGATTAGTCACTGTAGAATGCTCTGCTGCTTTCAGAGTCTTGCCTCAGTAGCTCCTCGCACAGACAGTTACAGAAATAGAAACAGGAAGTGCTTTCATTTCACTCAGCGGCCCTTTAAAATCACAGTCAGATTTGCCGCACAGAGGGAGGTGGGGGGTAGAGAGAGAGAGGGAGAAAAGAGGGCAGGAAAAGTGATGAGAGGAGATGTGAGGGGATATTTGGATCACTGCATCTCTATAATAAGCCAGAGCTGTCTGGTGGGATATAGTCTAAGAAAGAGGAACTATCTTTCGTTGTGAAATGCTAATGAGGGCTCACGCTGCCTTGTGATTGCACAGTTTTGTTAGTGCACATTTTCAGATATAATTCATGCACTGGCAAGTACATCATGTACTAAAGGTATTAGGGCAGGTTAAGTGGCGGGTCCCCAATGTAGGCAGTAAAACCCCACCCCTTCCCCCATAGAAAATTAGTTGTGAAATAGGTGGTTTGCAGTCACGTGATTGTGTTGACGCGCGGAATGCAGATGGAGGACAAGGAGTGAAGAGCGCAATGGACGAGATGGAGGAAAATCCGTACTGTACTACTTTAGACGCTATTACAAGAGAAATATATAAACAGAAAATCGAAACATGTTGGACGTGATCCTTACGTTATGAAGAGGACCGATTTTCAACTGAATTGAGAGATTTGCCTGCCATCAAGGCTGTAGATATCAGCAACTACCTCGTCTTACAGACATACTTTGACTTTACAAAGTTCGGAAACTGGTACGTTACACGAACAGCCACATAAGTGTATTTAAACACCTCAATAATGTAATTATTATAAGCCACGTAAATAATGTATTAACTCACATTTGACGAAGTGAAAACTGCGCACACACACAGGCATTTTCCCATTCAGCTCCTCCCGACCGCAGACGTACGTTTGCAAGGCATTTTTCCCAGTGTTTTTCTGTCAATTTCTTGTATTACCCCCCTTATGAACAACAACTTTGGGCACATGATAAAAACTTCGTGGTTTGAACGATTTGAGCAACCATAAACGACGCAAAACATAGGCATTTTGAGTGTGTTATAGTGCTTCCTAATGTAGAAAATCACTTCCTGCCCTCCATCTGCTTTTCGCGCCATGGCAACGCAGTGGCGTGACGTCATGTGAAAACAAGCTATAGCAGGTAACATTTTGAGCAGCTTTCTGTGCAGTACTTTATTTACATAAAATTATTTATTTTTTAAAACTTAGTGTAATGGTTAGCGTTATTGTCACCATACATAAACTGCCGTTCAAAAGTTTGTGGTCAGTAAGATTTTATAAAAGTTTTTTATTATTGTTCATCAAACAAAAATACTAAAAATTACCTTTGAAATATCTATTCATCAAAGAATATTGTTTTTTTCTTAATCATGGTTTCCTTGTATATTTTAAGCAGCACAACTGTTCTAACATCGAAAACAACAGACTTCTTGATTTCTTGAGCACCAGATTAGAATTATTTCTGAAGGATCATGTGACACTGAAGACTGGAGTAATGATTCTGATGACAATGTCAGCAACAGTTGCAACATTGATGAGATTTTATTAAAAAAAAATGCCTCAAGTATGGCAACATGAAGCTGTGTCTCATTCCCATTCTCAGGGAGCTGGGTTATATGGATAACCCTGACATGTTCCCTGTTTAGAGAACATCAATGCCGCTTTATAGTGTTGATGCTATGTGAACGACAACACCCTTGCTACCATACTAAAAGAAAGCCTGCATCACAGGTTGTGAAAAATTTACACAAGCACAAAACAAGTACAAGAGGAGTGTCTTTGTGGGATGTTTGTGCTGTGGCAGGCTGGTCCTCCCGCATACATTAATCATGTTTTATAGTGTGGATGTGGGCTCAACCTCAGGACCCCACATGTACACTGTAAAATCTGATGAATGTGTGTGATAAGGACCAGCCTGCCTGCCACAGCACAAACATCACCACAAATACGCTCCTCTTGATTGAAGCATTCACACTTAGAATGGGTAGAATGGGCCCTGAAGCTTAGAGGTGAAGTAACACCGTGTGCCTTATAGACAAGTGAAACAGCGCCTGAAACCCAGCCCTTTTTGAGAGCTAAGCAATAGCTACAAGCAAAGCTACCTTGAGAATCAGAAGCTTCTCTGAGGCTGACTCTAATGCCTAGTTCACACTATATGATTTTAAGCCCGATTTGCAAATCGTTGAGCTTGCCGAGAGGTCAGGTTGTTATCGCGTGCAAATCGCGGGGGATTAGCAGGCGTTGAACGCTCGCCAATCTGTTAGTATGAAAGAGCCAACAACGCATCAAAGACGCATTGCAGACGCCTCACAGACGCGTCGCGGAGCCCAGAAAAATATCTAGCATGCTAGATATCCAGAGCTGTCGCACGACTCAACCTCATGTGATGTCATGAGCTACAGCCAATAAGAGCAAGGCATGGGTTAAGGTCACCGGGTTTTTTCTCAGAGCAAATCATCGCACAAACAGTTTGCAGCTCTAGTTTATGTCTGACATCCATAGTCGCTTGTTGTTGTTCTTCGTATTCTTCGCTGGATATTGGCATGCCTGCTTTTTCGAATCAGGAAAAGCTATTCATATAGGCATATTGAAAAGCTTCATTAAAAATATGTATGTAAACTATTTATGTAATTTTGGTGTTTATTACTCTTTGGTGCATAGACATGAAAATATTAAATATAATTATTTTTGTTCATTAAAAGGAAGAATACTGTGGAAGCTGATTATTCCCTGATTATTTTCTTAACTAGGTTTTTAATTAGTTTTAGTACTGGGTTGTAGCTGTTTGTTTAAAAGTATGGTGCCTCTAATTGGGAAAATAAAATCACCTTTGAATGTCATATGAGAGCTAAAACAATACATAAATACTGTGTTGAAAAACATATTGAGACTAATATAAAGTCAGAAAAAAGACACAGATATTTCAGTTACAGTTAAAAAATATTTTAATTGGTCCTAGAGCAGAGCCCTGTAGGATGTATTTGTGAATTCTTTTCATATCCGCATTTACTGAAGTGCATCACCATGGCAAATTCACTGACAAATATGAAAATGAAAAAAAAGAAGACAAAAATGATTTTTTTTTTAATGGTAGCATCTATCCTCTAGTGTTTTTCAGTCACTTCAGTCCTTTAGTGCACTTCAGTCCCTTTCTCCAGCAGTTGCTGCGGCTGCAAGAGCATCTCCAGAAAAACACGGCAAGACCGAGAGACAGGAAAAGAAAGAAACAAAAAAGAGAGGGATCTCTATCTCTCTCTATCTCTGTGCCAGTATGTGTCTATCCACACGTGTAACACACATGTGCTATAGACAGAACTCTTTAGTTCAGTCTAGCCCAGGGTGTTTACTCCCTGTCATGTGATATCCTGAGCTTCTGACACAGATGCTTTCTAACTTTATACCAATAAACAAAGCTACATATATGCATTTGACTGCTATATGCCTGATTCAGGCCCTCAGGTGTGTGCTTGTGTGTTTGAGAGAGAGACTGACAGGAACAGAGCGTGCCAATGGGGAGTTATGACGTTTAAACATCATCTATCTTTGCCTCTCTGTAGTCCTTGCACTCAGGGATAGGGCCTGTCAAAACATACACTCCCAACTGCTGCACAGGGCACAAAGACACACACATTTACACACACAAACACTCTCCAGAAACCTGACTCATTCAGTCATCCTTGAAAGAGCAGAGATGTCTAGAGAGAGACAGAGATAGAAGATGTCTCTGTTTTAGCAGTATATTTTGGGCAAATGTCTGCGCTTAAACTGCTGATGAATAAATAAAATGTATAATATGTAAAAATATGCATGTGAAATATAAATAAAAAAGTATGTTTACTTGATAATTGACAGCTACATGGCTTTATGTGTGTGTGTGTGCGCGTGTAATTATTGAATTTGTATTAATGAATAGAAATGTTATAGAATAAATTCATATCATTTATTTTAAAATGCAATATTTTCTATAATATAATGTGATTGCGAAATGTAAATAAATAAGAATGTCGAATGTAAATTAACGGTAAGCTTGAAATATATTTCTCTTTCTTACAGATCCTCCTTCTTCAGTCTTGCTTCCTGATGCACACCCTCCAGCGCGCAGCTCCACGACTCCTCCACGCCCATATACGGGCACGCTCCGTCCTTCTCTCACTACTACCACGACAACCACCATGGCGCCGCCTCGCCGCCATAACAACATCCTCCCAGAAGCCCTGACACGGTCGCCTCCTTCCCTGCAGACTCCAGTCGCTGTTGACTATTGTGCCCCACGTCTCACTGCTGAAATCTCCTGGCCACGGACACACCAGGGACAGGTTGCTAAGCAACCGTGCCCACCTGGCACCATAGGTTAGTAAGAGAGTGATTAATCTATTATTAGGGGCAGTGTGTGTGGAGGTTTGTTTTGTTTAATGTGTATTGCATAAATCAACGCTTAGGCTTAGCTGTGTAGCGCTCTTGGAGATATCTGATACACTTCAACACTGCAACAAGGCTCCTGATAAAGCAAATGAAAGAATTAATTTGTAATTCCAGCCTGTAATTAATTTATTATCCCAGTGTTTAGAGCTACTCATCATTAGAAATTCTTTATAATTATGTTCAACAATAGGAATTACCACAGTATAAATAGTTACATAGCAATGTATTATTAACCCTAAATAAAGTGGCCGTAAAAGTATTTGGACACTTAAATAATGATTAATTTAGACAGAATCTTTTTTTTGTCCATACAATAAAATCTATGATAAAACTAATAATAAAATAACCATAGCCATTTTTGAATATACATATACATAAATTAGATTTAAGAGCTAGAAAATATGATCTATATATCATTATTATATACCACTTTATAATAACTTACATTTTGGTATGTACCTAAGTTATCATAAGGCTTCATAAGATTTGCAATACAGTACTCATGTCAAATAAACCACTTTTGTGGTCTTTCCTATTGGTCGCCATTCATTTTCATTTTATGAAAAAGAGCAGCATCAAGATTTTGTTAAACATCTCCTTTTGAGTTTCTCAAATAAAAGAACATCATACAGAATTATATAGCAAGAGGATGAGTAAATAATAGGGATGCTCCGATCAGGATTTTTGCGGTCGATACCGATTTTTTTTTTGTCTTCATGATCTGCCGATACCGATCTCGATCCTGATCATTCAAGCTTTGTAATAATTAAGCTCTCTGTTTTTAATACCACAGGTAATGCTATAGATTGTTGTTTTAACTGAGAATCAAACAAATAAGCACCACAAATATTTTTACAATGAACATTTTACAATGCTTTTAAAAAAAGGGATTTTGCAAAACACGATCCGTTTTAGGATACTATGGCTTATTAAAGAGCATACAGGATTTAATGTCAAATATGTGAATTAGCACAAAAACAAATAGAAACACTGCAACTTCTAAATGAACAAAATGAGTGGTCTGATACAAAAATGATCTGAAATATTATTCAGCAAGTGCTGAGTATTTGTGTCCTTCATTCCTCTGTCCTTTTATCCAGAACACATGCTCCTTTGCGGAATAGCCGCACACCATCAACACTCGAGCGCTAGAAACAGAAATACAATATAAATTGTATAAAGTAATCAAATGTTCAAAAACAGCGCACAATCTTTACAAAAGTGATTTAGTTAAGAGCTAAAGTTAAGTTTTTTAGCCCTTGTACTTTTATAAAGTGTACTTATTACACAAATACTATACTTTAAAGCTATACACTTAATAGTGTATTCCCTTTAAGTACACTTAAGTGGTCTTTAATTTTAATTATATTATATTATCTGCAAGTGCACTTATCAAAAAGTATACTTTTATGATTTTAAGCACACAAAAAGTACGCTGTCAATACAATTAAAGGGTAACTAAACCCCTGGTCAGAGCCTGACTCCACCCACTGGCAATATTTGAAAATGCTGAAAAAGTGGGCGGACCCCAGCGGAGATAGAGGGAACGAAATAGATGCTGAAACACTCTATCCTGATCATTTTCAAAACTCACAATTCCAATTCCTGACTCGCTACAGTGGTTTTGACGACACAAGATAGTTTTTATACTGCCAAGGGCGTAGCTCGCGTGGTGAGCTAAAACCTGGGTACGTCACGAAGTGCGGAACATCCAATAGGAAAATTCAACGGCAGTAGAATTTCACCGTTCAACCTGAAGAGGGCAGCACTAAGACGTTTTTACACCATATATTGTAGAAATAAAACACTTTATAAACAAATGTCAAAAAAGTTACTCTATTAATAAAGATCCATTCTTACAGATCATTAACTAAAAAAAGTTGGTTTAGTGTTTAGTTACTTTTTAAGCACACTTCTTTTCACAAGGGAATGACAGACTAACATTGATTAGCATGAATGGGAAGGACCAACCCGATCTCACGACCAAGTCGTACGAATTTGACGAATGATTAAAAAGTGGCTAATTCGTAACAATTCATACGACCTCACTCGTACGAATTAATACGATTTTGCTAAATCGTACATATTTTACGAATTGGCCAATTCGTATGAATTCGTACGAATGACCTACCCCTTACCCCGCCCCTTAACTTAACCATCACGTGGGTTTAGACAAATCGTACGAATTAGTACGAGTGAGGTCGTACGAATTAGTACGAATTAGCCACTTTTTAATCATGCGTCGAATTCGTACGAATTGGTCGTGAGATAGTGTTGGAAGGACGGCAGTAGACGTCGCCGCTGTCTCACATTACTTACTGTTTTACAACCTGGTCACAGGCAAATAAAACAACATTAAAATCTTTAGAGTCACTTTACAAACAGACAATTAAAATTCTGGATAAAAAGCCCTCAAGTTATCACCATTGTGCCATTTTACAGAAGCATAAGCTTTTAGGTTGGGAAAATGTCATCAAGTATTCAAATCTTTGTCTGTTATACAAAATCATCCATGGTCTGTCATCCCCTCCACTCAGTCAGTTTGTAAACATTAGAAACACCACACAGAGAGTAACACGAGGGTCGGCCCGAGGAGACTGTGTTGTTCCTCTGCGAAAAAGTGCATTTAGTCAGAGTGCTTTTTCAGTCACAGCAGCGCAGGAGTGGAACTCTGTCCCTCAGAGCATCAGAGAACTCACCACATACTCTCTATTCAAAAAACATCTGAAAAACTGGTTCATAACACATCAGACATGTGAGCATTAATAAGACTAGGTATCGTCACTTAATCCAACCGTACTGCGACCTGTGTCTATGCTGGGTCAGTGTGTAGTATAATTTTTATAAATTGGTATCAATTTTAACAATGTCTATTATAGCAAGTGTGTACACTGTATTTATTAGGACTGAAGAACTATATCTGTTTTACGTTTTTTTTATATTTGTATTGTTCATTGTAATCTTTTATTGTTGTTCATTTTAGGTAGACAATTTTAAGATCTGTCCAGGGACAACAGATGAAAAATAGCCTTTTGGCTAATTCTGGTGCATTTACAGTAATGTCAATTAATGTACATTGTCCCTGTCAAATAACTAACTAACTAAATAAATAAATAAGTAGCTTTATTAGCCTGCTTTCACTTTAACACTAGAGGCACTGTTTACATTCACAAGACATAAACAATTGTTTATACTTGCAAAAACTGGCATTTGTGTGTATTTTTGAGCATTCAAGCCCAGTAAGATAAGCACTCGTGCGCTGTATGAGCAGCAGCTTTATGTGTGTGTGTTGTGTGTGCTGACTGCGCTCAGAACTGGTCTCTCAGACAGCGCACGCACGTATCGACTGAGCACTGTTTTGCTGCTTACTGTGCATGAGTGGTTTCAAATCACTTGTTCTTAAATAGCAAGGCTTAAAAATGCATTGTTTCTTGAGATGGTGTAATAACTCCACACTGGTGATGACATGACTGCGGCGCTAAAGTCTGACGCCATCATTTTGTGATCGGTCGGTGACAGCGGCCTATTTTAGTGACCGATACAGATCTGTGGCTGATCGATCGAAGCATCCCTATTAAATAATGACAGATTTGTTGTTGTTGTTTTTTTGGTGAACTATCCCTATTAGTTCACCAATTACTATATAACTACTGTATGACAACAATAACTATGACAAATACTTGTTCAGGCTCTGTATATAGACACACACTCTCATAAGTTATAAATGATATTTATTTACCTCTGTGTATGTTGAGTTAATCTTTAAAAACAGGTGTTCAGGTGTTGTGTCAGTGCCACCTCATTATGTGGGCAGCTGCCAGCTGTTGATTGACGCATTATGTATCGCTCGTAAATCGCTTTCCCTGCTTGTGTGTGTGATTTGTTTGACAGAAATTGCCAGGCCAGGTTTCTCTCAGTGTGTATGTGCATTTACCTGAGCAAATGTGTGTGTGCTTTGTGCTGTGTTCATGTTTTTCTTTATTATTATTTTACAGGTGTAGCCACATTTAATTGTTTGCTTGGCTACTGGGATCCGAAGGGACCGGATTTGAGCAACTGCACCTCACCATGGACCAATCACATCACTCAAAGAGTGAGTAAAAACATGGCACCATGGGAAATATGCTAATGGCATATCAGCCTATTTAAAAAATTCAGTAGAGAGCGATATGCCTATAGCAAATATTCTTAAAGCATAATTTGGCCTGTAGCTTTTTTTTAACAGAAGCTTATCACAAAGAGCAGCCTGTAGCAAAACAGCTTAGAGGAAATTTAGTGTACAAAAAGAAGAGGCAAAATTCAACTGTCAGGATCAGCCACAATTTGTTTCACTTTGTGGTGAAATAATGAAAAGACAGAAAAGCAGGCAAAAGTGTCTTGCGACAGCAGCTTCATATGAAGTGTCACGTGTCTGTGTGTGTGTGCGCAGTGAGAGTGCATGTGTGTGTGACCTGTGATGATGACTGAATCTTAATGGTAATGTGAAAGGGTTTTATTTGTACCGCAGAGAGCAAATCAGAAAATTGCCAGAATCACAAATCTATGAAGCCATTTGTTCATCCACTTATTCGGCCATCAAGGGACAGAGAGAATAAAATCAATATGCGCACGTACATTTCTTTCTCTCTTTCTGTAGATGAGATCGGGGGAAACTGCGGCTATTGTAGCACGGGAATTGGCTGAACAGACAAAGGGAGAGTTGAGACCCGGAGACGTTCCGTCTACAGTCAAAGCCATGGCACAACTGGTGGAACTACTGGACGTACAGCTGCGAAATCTCACCCCGGGGGGAAAAGACACAGCGGCACGTAGCTTAAACAAGGTATCCAAGCTGTTAATAAATCACACACACTGCATAGGTTGTAATTACACAGTTATTACACGTTTATTACATGTTAATTCCATTGCTGCACTTTAATTTTGAGAGAGCTCATGCGTATTTTGTGTGTGAAAGGGAGCAGGAGAGAGAACAGTGCTCTAATTCTGGGCAGAGTACAGTGTTTTAGGCAGTAAACCTGTGGCAGTACACAGATCAAAGGCTTTAAGGCCCAAATGGGAAAACTTCCTGTTAAAAACAGCTACTGCTAGATAGACAGAAAATCTATGCACTCACTCACACACACACCCACACACTTTTATAAATAAGGACACACAAATTAAAGCAGCTCATAAAGCCCCGGTGAGTTTTTCCAATTAACAAAAGAAGCCGCAACATAAAAGAATAACAAAAAAAATATACACTTCAAAGTGGGGAAATGCACACGTCGAATACACATACGCACAGATGAACGCAACAAAAGGTCCGTCAGCTAATGCACTGAAATATACACAGATGAGCCTGAACATTATGCTGTTGGTGCTCCACGTTGTCCAAAGAATGAACTCCGTTCCGGCCTGCCATCGAACCAGGCAACCTTCTTCTATTGCTCCAAGGTCTGATCAGACACTCACATGCCCATTGTAGGGGCTTTCGGCTGTGAACAGGGGTCATCATGACCACGCTGACCAGTAGCACCATATGCATCAGGATGTGACGCATGACACATGTGTTATGACACATTCCTTCTATTACCATCATTAAAAAATGTTGTGGCCTTCTGTCATTTTGGTCCAGACGGGATAGTCTTTGTTGCCCTTGGGCATCAAAAACTTTGGGAGCCCAACACCCTGTCACTGGTTTGTTGTTTGTCCTTCTTCGGACTACTGCTGGAAGGGTATCACCACTGCTGACCCGGAGCAACCCACAAGCCTTGCCATTTCAGAGATACTCTGACCCAGTCCTCTGACCATAGAAATTTGGCCCTTGTCAAAGTTGCTGTACCCAGACCATGACATGTGTCCTTGTTAGGAAATAATAAACAAAATTCACTTTACCTATGAGTTGTCATAATGTCTTGGCTTGTCAGTATATAGACCCCTTTTCAGTTAGTAAACATGGTGACGTTTTTTTTGTGGGCGAAAGCTTAGCTGGAGGCAGAACGATCCCTCTGGCCGCTTCGCTAACGTCTCAGAGAAAATCAGAGTTTATCTTAATGTGTAAGATCACTCAGTGTCCAGGGATTGTTATTTGCAAAAGTTCATTTTAACGGACGGAACCAGATTGGCTGACCCGTACACGCTCACTCAATGGATGGACAATCTGACAGGATTAACTTTAACGCTACTCCAGTTGAGTGGCCTGACTTCTACACCTAAAAGAGAAACTGAAACCTAAAGGATTATTAGGAACACATGTTCAATGTCCCTTTAATGCAATTATATAATCAACCAATTACATGGAAGTTGCTTCAATGCATTTAGAGGTGTGGTCCTGGTCAAGACAATCTCCTGAACTCCAAACTGAATGTCAGAATGGGAAAGAAAGGTGATTTAAGCAATTTTGAGTGTAACATGATTGTTGGTGCCAGAAGGACCGGTCTGAGTATGAAAAGGGAAAAACATTCAGTATACGGCAGTCCTGTGGGCCAAAATGCCTTGTTAATGCTAGAGGTCAGAGGAGAATGGGCCGACTGATTCAAGCTGATAGAAGAGCAACTTTGACTGAAATAACCACTCGTTACAACCGAGGTATGCAGCAAAGCATTTGTGAAGAAGTCACAACATGCACAACCTTGAGGCAGATGGGCTACAACATCAGACGACCCCACCGGGTACCACTCATCTCCACTACAAATAGGAAAAAGAGGCTACAGTTTACAAGAGCTCACCAAAATTGGACAGTTGAAGACTGGAAAAATGTTGCCTGGTCTGATGAGTCTCGATTTCTGTTGAGACATTTAGATGGTAGAGTCAGAATTTGGAATAAACAGAATGAGGACATGGATCCATCAGGCCTTGTTACCACTGTGCAGGCTGGTGGTGGTGGTGTAATAGTGTGAGGGATGATTTCTTGGCACACTTTAGGCCCCTTAGTGCCAATTGGGCATTGTTTAAATGCCACGGCCATTGTTCCTGACCATGTCCATCCCTTTTTGGCCACCATGTACCCATCCTCTGATGGCTACTTCCAGCAGGATAACGCACCATGTCACAAAGCTCGAATCATTTCAAATTGGTTTCTTGAACATGACAATGAGTTCACTGTACTAAAATGGCCCCCACAGTCACCAGATCTCAACCCAATAGAGCATCTTTGGGATGTGGTGGAACGGGAGCTTCGTGCCCTGGATGTGCATCCCACAAATCTCCATCAAATGCAAGATGCTATCCTATCAATATGGGCCAACATTTCTAAAGATTGCTTTCAGCGCCTTGTTGAATCAATGCCACGTAGAATTAAGGCAGTTCTGAAGGCGAACGGGGGTCAAACACAGTATTATTATGGCGTTCCCCTAATAATCCGTTAGCTGAGGAGCTGAGCTGAGTATAACATCAATATTTTGGCACAGATTTATCTGTCACTTGGTTTAAGCAAATTAATTAAATGACAGCATGTAAAAATACCTAACATTCATCCTCAAAAACAAACAAACTTGAAACTATATTAAATATGCTGAGCTCTTGAAATCACTATTGAAATCCAGACATTTTCAAGCTAAATTATTGTGGATTTTCCTGTTAAGCCTATATTTAGTCAATTATTTTGCATCTGGTTGTGCCTTTGTAGTTGATTATCAATATTACAGTTCTATGTTTGACCTGATTGTTTGTTGTAAAACCAGATGAGAACTACTGTACTGCCATAGTGAAACTTATCATAGGGCCCAGAACAAAGTTCCTGGTTGTCTCCAATGTCTTTCTCTGCGCATTTTTGGAGAAAGTATTTTAACGTCAATAAAATGAAAAACATCACCTTTAATGTGTCTAAACATAGAGAAGTCAATCTCATTAATTCTCTCTAGACCAGTTGAAAACACACACACACACACACACACACTAACTATAGTGCCTGAATATCACTTTACAAACTTTAAACGGCCAGCCTGTCAGTTTCCTATTACCTGCATCCAGCTAAAGTTATCAATTACACAAACACCAGCTCATCTGCAGTCAGACACCTGCAGTCCACTCAGACTTTATACATCTCAGTGTTGTTTGTTTGTATGTTTACAGTATTATTGCCCTGGCCAGTATGTAGAATGTTTTGAGAGTACAGTGTCAGTTTCATGAGTCGACATGGTGGCTGTAACTTAATAACAGAATAATTTTGTTCCTAATTTTACTCTGATGCATAATATAATTATGATTCCTTATTATTTATTACTAAATTATTGTAGATTATTTCAGCTAATTAGGCCTTGTTTCTTATTGGGCACTGAATGATTAAATGTGCACTGTGTGTAGTTATGTTTGTGTATGTGAGTTATTGTACGTTTTTAATAATGTGTCTTTCAGCTCCAGAAGAGAGAGCGATCCTGCCGATTCTTCATACAGGTACTTTATTCTGTATTCTTTATTCGCATATATTGTCATTGCTTTCTCATTCATGTCCCATATCATTTCAACATCTACATAGATGGGTAAAGTTTTCAACATAAATACTGCTTTATACTTGTATGAAGCCTTATCTGTCACACCATATGAATCATATTGGCTGTTTGTGTGTGTATGTGCGTCTACGCTAGTGCCCGTGGGCTGCATTTTTTGCATTTATAAAAGCAGAGCAATTTTTTCTCCTGAGAAAGCAGTAGTGATGTCAGCACTGGTCAGCAGTGTCACATCAGGCGACTGATAAACACACACACACACACACACACACACACAGAGAGAGAGAGAGAGAGAGAGAGAGAGAGAGAGAGAGAGAGAGAGAGAGAGAGTAATGTAATGTAGCTCGCGTAAAGCTCAGCAAACTGATCGAAAGAAAAACCATGAGAAAATGACTGATGCGTATCTCAAACTGAGCCAGACCGTTCTGCCAATACATGACTGATTTAGACCGATTTTTACTCCATGAAGTAATTCAGGGTCTAAATGTTGCTCAAGTATTCTGTTTTCTGGATTAAAGGTGCACTTGGTAATTTCTCCTCTATACAAATGTTTAAAGAAATTAATATTCATTTTGAAAAAATATAATATGTTTAAAATCACTCACTTGAGACAAACACTTCAGGAATATTAGTACCCTACTAAAGCCTGTATATGTATTTATGTATTTTATATGGATATTTTAAATTAAGTTCACATGACCAGATAAATACTACTCAGTGTATCTTAGTAATCATTATCCAACACTTATTAATCCTGCATTTATGCAAAGGAGCATCTAGCACATTAGATTTTATTTGATATCATTATTATTTTTAGTGTTTTAATGTAGTATTTTTTTATCATAATATTTTTGTATCGTTTTATTATATTATATGCATCAGTGGAAATTATGTCTTAGATAAAGATAAAACATGACCAATTAATTGACATTTCCTTTTTATTATTATTATTTTTTCAAAATCCACATAGATCAAAAATCTTGGTCATGTGCCGGTTCAAATTTGTTTACAATGGCACCGGTAACCAAAATGTATAGCTTTTTCATGATCCTGAATCCCAATGGGTGTCAGGATAAGTCTCCAATTACTGCTATATTGGCCAGCGCAACCTGAACCGAAAAAAAATGACAGAGTTTCAAATACTCTGCTGAGAAGAAATGACTCTATCGGAACATCAATTGATCCTGCTGATTTAGACAGAGAGAATTACAGGATTCCATGACAACTGTCTGAAGCCTCCCGGTGGTGACATCAAGCAAATATGGATTCTCAGTGGTCATCTAATATGTAATGCAGTGTGTGTGTGTGTGTTTCTTCACACTGGATTAGCTCCTCAGCTTCAAAGCACTTCAGTTCTGCTCCATTTACCAAGTCTGTGGAGAGTATTGCCGCTATGTGTGTGCGGAAACAGAATGTAAGAAGAGTTTAAAAAAAAAACCAAACTCTTATCTGTCTCCGCAGTGGGAGCCCCCAAGTGCACACGCACACACACACTTTCCCCCTGACCTCTTGACACACTCTGTCAGAAGATTTCATAAGCAGTTTTGTGAGGAAGTAAATATAACTCTTCCATTTTACCTTTTATCCCAGTCGTCTCTCATCTCATTCTCTCCTTTTCTCTCTTTCGTAAAAGGGTCATTACTTTAGTGGTGTCAAAATGAATATACTCATCCTGCCTTTAACACACATTCTCTCTCACACACACACTGCTCTACTGTAACTGGGGCAGAATGATTCAACCCAATGGCCAGATTAGCCTGCAGAAACCTAAAGACAAACGACAAAACAACCCTCTGTCCATCCCTACGGATGAGTGCACCACATTGAGAGAAGTTAATTACAAATCTCTTCTCCACAGATATTATACGCTTTATATGTGCTGTAACAGTTCCATAGAAACTTGATCTACATTAAATAAAAGGAATTTGACCTGGAATTATTGTTTGCAGCATCTTTGTGAACGTGTCAAATATATTTGTATATTTGTATATATTTGTAGCAAGCTTTTTAATAAACTACCACCGACCAGTCTTATACCTTCATTTGTATATCAAGGATGTGGTTTTAATATCCCTGTGATAATATTCACTGCCAAATTGAAAAGGCTTAATATCTTAATATCGCACTTTTCTTTAAATACCCTTATATTAGTTTCTGCTGCACAGCCAAGACATTTAATTTTCCTATATAGTGCTTTTATAGACCCATAAATTACCCCTTGACTTGTGTGTGTGTGCGTGTGCGTGCGCGTGCGTGATGACAGCTTCTTTCATTTTCACAATGTCTCATGCTCCCCGTGGATCTTTCTTCAGTTTGACAGGTTTATACTCCAGCACAGAGGCCGTGTAGTGTGTGAGAGCGGGTGAAAGTGGAAGAGACATGGTTTATGGGAGATCTGGGCACTTTGGGAAATATGTCCTTATTGTGAAGTTCAGATGTCAGAACGTATGTGTGTGTGGGTTCAGAAGTCATCTGGAACGCTGACATCTCTGTTTTTCTGACTTCTCTCCGCAGGCCATGGTAGAAACGGTGAATAACCTTCTGCAGGTGCGATCCCAGGCGGCGTGGAGGGAGCTGTCCGTGACCGAGCAGCTGCGATGTGCGACCATGTTGCTGGACACGGTGGAGACGGGCGCCTTCATGCTCGCAGACAACCTCCTCAAAACGGACACCATACAAGAAAGCACAGACAACATTCGTGAGTTTACAAAATGAGTCCCTTGTACGCACTTGTTGAACGTTTAAGTGCAAATCTGTTATGTCTTTATGCATATATTTTATTGATCTAATCAGATTTCACACTATTCGTTCGGATTTCTCTTTGTCACGAGGAGACAAATAACAAGCTAAACAGCAGATGTGTAAACCAGTTTTTTTGGAAAAGGAATCAGATGTTTGTGTGCACAGGGAGGGGAATTTACAGTCTATAAGAACCATAACAGTCTATATTATCTCACAGACCTGTTGGATAATGTGTGATGGGTATAAGTAGAATAATAATAATGTCACAGTTTAGACATATACTGTAATAAATCACAGTAATGTGCATAACTCTTCAAAACAACCTTGAATTTTACTTAGAGCCATGCATTTTAACACTTCCAAAGACAATTTTCACTTCCAAAGAGAATTTTCTTTGTGCACGGAAATTCAATGCAGTATTTTTTTAGATTTTTTATTTTATCATTTTCTAATAATACTAAATGCATACAAAATACAATTCTCGAGCATGTGAATGTATTCTGTCCCACTACAGAAGAATAAAATGCAATCCCACCACAGAAGAATAGAATACTGTATCAATTCTACTGGAAGAAGAAGAAGTTTCCTCTTCTTACATTTGAGTTTTTAGCCTATTTTTTTTGCGAATTTCTAATTTTGTTAGCATCTGAATGATGTAGTAAAGATCAAATTCATCATACATCAACTGCGTCAGTAACACTACATAAAACGTTAAGACATTTTCTGAGAATTTATATCTTTGTTTTACTAATTACCTCTGTTGTAGTGTAGTCCTCATGTAATTTGGTTATATATACTATATTTAGAATATAAAAACACAAAAATCCAAATCACATAAACTAGGGTTTCATGTAAGACCTGATGCATAAAAAAAACACATAATCACATTAGAGGGGCACAGCAGGGATACACGCTTCAAGTGCATCCGCGCCAGATGTAACGAAGCATGTCTGTGAAAAACACAAGAGCGGACCACATAGGGGGTCTCATACTGTCTGACTCATGCAGAGTAATCCATGCCTCATCTTGAGAAACAGAACAGGATTGGTCAAAATGTGTTAAGGGCAGAGATATAGGCATACACACACAGAAAGTATGCGCTCAACATGGCATGATTTCTCCCGCTTGATGGTATTTATAATTACGGATCAATACCGGCATTCAAACGTGACATTTGAAACCATTGCTGTGTTAATTGTGGAACGCTCTAGCGTACCGTTAACTGCTCTCATGCTGTCAGTCAGTGCAGGCAGGAGACAGTTTTCTCCAAGCTGCTTAGGAAAGAATGGGCACTGTGAAGCCGTGAGACCGCAGTAAAAATATCTCTAATCAATATTCAAACCAATGCTAAAAAGAATGTTGCACATTTAGGGCTGTCAAAACAAAGCAATCTCTTTCTCTCTAGAACTCTAGCAGTAAAAATACATAAATAAATGTTTACAGTACATATACTTAAATTTACTAGTCAAACATATACCACATAGAATTACAGAAAACATGACCTTCACTTTCATATTTTATGGATGGCCTGATTTACTAATTATTCTCCCAAGCTTTACTTCAGACTATCGGAGTATTCTCTCAAAAAGAACTTACATGTACCTACCTAATTAGATAACATGTAATACAACCACCCACAGTTCAGTTTATATACAGTACATGACATTTAGAGGCAGGTAAATCTGAGCTCAGCAACACCTCCATAATGAACAAGCGTGCAGTAAACGAGCTTACAACATATCATTTTTAAACTATATCTTTGTGAAACAATTTAAAGCCTTAAATGGATAGTTCACCTACAAATGATGAAGCAGTATCCCTTTAAACAAATCTCTTCGATTTATTTAAAATATTCTTTAGCATTCATTTTGCACATTTTGGCAAATCCAGTGACAAAATTTGCTCAGGCCATCTGACACAGGACCTCAATGGATCCAGTCCATTCTGCTGAATCATAAATGCCCCAGGTGCCAGAGTGGTAGTGACAATTTACTGCTAAATGTAGCCATAATGGCACATTTAAAGTCCTGCAACTGTTAGAAATTTGAGAAACAAACCTTTTAGCTTAAACTTTGATGATAAAATATATCGTCATTGTCGTGTGGAAACCTTGTATCCCCCAAAAAACAACTTTTCAGCAAATATTATTCTTTTTTTTATAATTAAACACTGTATTGTCAAAGTTGATATTGTGGCTTTACAGGTATTTATGATCAGAAACATGCATGTTTCATTATATTATCTACATATTCAAGTAGCTTTTATAAATATGCCTTAGAAAAGAACATTATTGATGTGCATCTTGAGACAAAACAATATCACTGATACATTTTAGTGAGGTTCCTAAATGTAATTTCAGGAGGAGTGAAGTAAACGCATATAAATTTTCAATTAACTGCCTGAGCGTATAAGCAGCCGCTGTCCTTGCTCCGGCATCAGCTTTGGCATCTCTCCACCTCCTCAAATCCACCAACATAATTTAGGCATCTTGCTATCACACTCATCATCCAAGCATTAGTAGTCCCACTAGGGGGGTATATCTAAGCTCGAGTTGAAGCTGCTTCCTTGAGCCCCTCCACTGCCGACAGCTAGCCAAATTCGTTTAACCTTAATAATAACTTGTGAAAGATATGTCAGTGCAAGTTACTTTCAGTTAAAACAGCTCAATCATGAATTTGAGTCTGGGACTAGGCTTATGCCTTGTCTGTAAAACCGAGGGATAGTGTTTCTTAAGCTAAGCAAATGCTACTTATTCAAAGAACCAATTCTGTATTTATCCTTGCATTGCAAACAAGCAGAAATGGTCCAAACTAAATGCAACACTTCATACACGATAGAGGTGGGGTGTAGAGTTATGAGGTTTAACTGACAGTTTGAGGATCCAGTGGAGTTATGAGGTTTAGTCACAAGCTCTTTTTAATACTGTTCATTGCTTAAATATCTGCAAAACCCACAAACATATGTAAAGGGTGACCAATAAAAATGATAAAAATGGCAAAATATGGAGATATGAGGTTTCCTCCCAACAGCGTTGATATGCTGCTGCTAATGAAGCGTGGTATTTTATTTGTCATAGGACCACCAAAGGGCTTTCCACAATGCACTTAATCCTGGGCCATTGTTGTACTAAACATCACTTTAACCCATGTTGAGGAACGTTTCACACGTGTAATTAAGAAGCGAGGTTAGCACCGCTTTTTAGCTGCATCAGAACTGGGAACCAAGCTTGGTTTTTCCAGAGCAGAACCACAAGCAGCACTGAGCATCCGTCTTCCCTGATTCGTTCCAATACCTGAGGCAGGAACGAGACAGCGGGAAAAGCATAGAGCAGACAGTGGGACTAGACATGGGCCAAGCATCCCTGATCTTGGAGAAAAACTTTGGACAGTGAGCATTTTCATGCGATGCAAACAGGTCTACCTGCGCTCTGCCGTATGTCTCCCACAGAAGTAGGACCGGCATTCTCCTGCTGTAACATTGTGTCTCGAAGTCTGTCTGGTTCCAAATTCAGGTGACCAGGCACATGTGCTGCTCTCAATGAGCGCAGATCAGACTAGGAGGCGTTCCGTCGGCCTGTAAAGTTTTCGGGACCTGACGCCACCCTGGCGATTTATGTAGGCCACCACTGACATGTTGTCCGAGTGGAACAAGACGAGCTGACCTTCTATTCAGATACAAAAATGCCTCAGCGCGTTGTCGACTGCCATCATTTCAGGACAGTTTATGTGTAGGAGCTTCTCTTGTTCTGACCACTGGCCAAAGAATGTTTTGCCCTCGAGCAGCGCTCCCCATCCCGAGGTGGTGGGAAGAAGTCCCCAGGTTTACACCTGACTGGTACCAGTTGAGTTCTCTCCAAGGTTTTAAAGCTGTGAAGCATTTCTGATCAACCTTGAGGCAAAACAGATCGGAGGCCCATGCCCGAGGTGGTACTCGCACTTTTAGCCATAACTGCAGGGGGTGCATGCGAAGCAGACCTAACTGGAGTACTGATGATGCTGAGGCCATGAGACCTTCTAAACGGGACTATAGTGCCGCAGCAGAAGGATCTCGTGACGTGAAGCGCCGTTTGTGTGCCAGCAAGTGAGCCGTGGTACCGACTTGCTTACTCCTGAATATACTGGAACAGTCGCTTTCTCCGGAACTAAATGAGCAAAAAGCTTTGTGGGAAGTCTGCCAACGGCAAGACTTGAACACCGTCGTTTTCCTAGGAGGGCTAGGAAGACTTTGAGGCCTCTGGCTTTATCTCAGTCTTCGGCCAGGCCCACACAGAGGGGTGCGTTGGCTAGCAGAGAGAGAGCATGGTCTCTGGTCCCATGCTTGACGCCGCTGTGAAGCGGCGGCGGACGGCGGCTGTGGCTAAAAGCTTTGAGCAGACGGCTGTTTTGAGCGACCTGCTGCAAAACTAGGGCGCTTTGGGAGGAAGTGCTTCATAGCCTGTGACGTCTTCTGAACCTCTGCAAATCTATCCACAATATCTTTGACGGATGATCCCAAGAGGCCAGCTGGGGAGATGGGCGCGTCGAGGAACACAGAGCGCTCCGATTCCGGCATTTCCGATAATGTCAGCCAAAGGTGTCTCTCATCGATAAGAGAGGCCATGGTGCATAGTGCCTGTGCAGCGGATGGTGCCTGTGCAGTGGATTTTACAGCGCGAAGAGCCAGGTCTATAGCGCTCCTTAGATCCGGCACGCTGATCCGGCTCCTTCCTCATCCAGTTTTTAGAGAAGGTTGGCCTGGAGTATCTGCATCATGGCCATTGAATGCAATGCCGACACAGCCTGCCCAGCGGCGGAATAAGCACAGGAGTGCATGGCGGAAGTAATTCGGCAAGTTTTTGAAGGTAACGCCATCTTAGCTCGCCGTCCAGCAGAGGGCAGGCAAAGATGAGCCGCTACAGCGTCTTCCACTGGAGGAAGAGACTGGTATTTTCTGTCTATAGCACCGTCCACAACGGAGATTTCTGCTAAGACAGAAGTGCACACTCTGGCTAAAAAGCGGGTGCTCCAGGAATTTGCAACTTCTTCATGAAGCTCAGGAAGCAAAAGGTGCGGGCCTAGAGGGCGGTGGGACATGGTCCTTTTGAAGGAAACATACGTCCAGCCGATTGTGCGCGGACTGCGTGGGCGCCTCCCACTCAAGCCCGAGGCTCGCAATGGCCTTTGAGAGCAGATGTTCAGTTGAATAACTATTTGTCTGTTATAGGACAACTTAGTTTGAATAAACAAGCATACACTGACTAGCTACTCGCTATATGTTTATCTAAAATGAACAGCAAGACAACTAGAAGTGAATGTGATTTCCATTAAATGAATCACACACAGAAACAAATCCTTAACAAACAAAAAAACAAACAAGCGTTGCAATGAACGTGCTTTGTTTTAAATAAATGACACAGTAAACAAAACCTTAACAAAAAAGTTTTGCAATGAACGTTTCAATTTAGATGTGGAAACTGCGTGCCGGTGCAGTGAGACATACATGCTCGGGCAGATTCTGCTTTAAGTCGTTCATCCTCGGATGTGGCGTTGTGTGCAATGTTACAAACAAAAGCTGTCCACACAGCCAAGCGAAATGGGGTCTTGCCAGTCTTGCTCGTGCGGACGCGTCGAGTATAAACAAGGCTTTACTCCATGTTAGTGTGTGTGCTCTTATCGGTAAAGGGGCACAGACCTCTCCCAAATCATCTCCAGCAGTAACAGCCTCCGAAGCACCAACTCCGCCTCCGTTTCCTTAGTAATCTGATGTTAGTATTAAACATTCTCTATTAGAAAAAAATGTCTGTAAAAAATATTTTAATAGCACGGTTTGGCGGTTAGAGTTCTAATGACAGTGTTCAACTATATCCATTGGTCTTACGGTTATATAAAAACTGTCACACTGCTAATGCAGAGTAAAGGATATAATGCCGGAAAGCGAAGCAGGTACAGCGACTAAAGGCAGCAATCATAAAGGCCAGCGGCTTCAGATACAGAGAACCTCTCGTAAAAGAACCCAGGATTTCGTTTACCCAGGGTTTAGAATTACCTTGTGTAAACTACAGTATGTATGAAAAGTATGAAAAGCCCTAAATTGTCTCATTTAATACTAAAAGAGGTTAAAAAAATACAAAATTAAACTATTTATAAACTATTTAATGTGTTTTGCTGACACTTTTATTTATACCAACTTGCAATAAAGGAACATAATGTCACAGAGGCAGCAATATTTAATGCCAGGTAAAATGCTGGGTTTATTAGAAAGTTTATTAGATAGATAAGGAAACAAGATAGTACAGAGGAAAGGAGAAGAGGACTTTTAGGTGCCTTGATTTAAAGTTATCGAGTGGTTAAGTGCTTGTGGAAGAGGTGTTTCTTCAGCTGTTCTTTGAAAGTTGTGATGGTCTCGGCAAATCGGGTGGAGGTTGACATCCTATTCAATGGAGAGGAGTGGAGAGGGTGAAGATATAGGAAAGTGGTTTTGTTCCTCTTTGTGAATGAACGTGAAGGCTCTGCCTATTCAGTGACTGTAACTTGTTGAAGTGTGTTGAGGCAGGGTGTGTGGTTCCGGTGACAGTCCTGAAAGCCCTAAATTTGATTCAGTCAGAAAATAAGCCAGCCCAGTGAAATCAGGAGAGGTGCAACGTGGGTCCTTTTTGGCTGATTGAAGACCAGACGGGCTATTGTTCTGGATCATCTGCTGAGGCTTAGTCGTGCTGGCTGGGAAGCCGGCCTATTGAGCATTGCAGTAGTCCAGTCTTAAAATGACAAGTGGAAGGGTATGATTTTCCTGATGTTGTGTAAAGCATGAACCTATACATAACTGACCCATTGTTAAAATGTGGATGTAACCCTCTGTTGGTCATCAAACGCTTTTAAAATATATTCAAAGGACCTATTCTAACATCTTAAATAAAAGCATGGTTGCAATTTAAATATTCAAATTTATCGATTTCATTAAACTTTTTATGCTTAAAACATTATTAAATGTTAAAAATTATGCTTAGGTCTTAATGAAGAGAATAATGTTAAAAAGGAAGTTGAAAGGAAAAGGGAAAGGCCTGTTATTGTTTAAAGGGTTAGTTCACCCAAAAATGAAAATTCTTCGAAAGTCTTCAAAAATGAAGACCTTCGTTCATCTTCGAAACACAAATTAAGATATTTTTGATGAAATCTGAGAGCTGGATCACTCCTGCATACTAGTCCATAGGCTTCTTGAAGAATTGAAACTTGCCAGCCTTGAAAAGTTATTAAAGACATCGTTAAAATAGTCCAAGTGACTTCAGTGGCTCAATCTTAACTTTATCAAGCAATGAGAATACTTTTTGTGCGCAAAAACAAACAAAAATAATGACTTTATTTCAACTATTTACTTCCTTCTCTATGAGCCTCTAGTCAGTTAACGTAGTGTGATCGTAGATCTACGTAGCGAGCATATAGCTACGTCACACGTAGTCTCACTATTGGCCGACGCTGGTCATGTGTGTGATGCGTGTGAGGTACAATAACAGAAGCTTACGCTATTAAACTAGTAACCTGACTCGAGGCAGAGAGAGAAGTAAATGAATAGTTGAAATAAAGTTGTTATTTTTGTTGTTTTTTGCGCACAAAAAGTGTTCTCGTCGCTTGATAAACTTAAGATTGAGCCACTGTAGTCACTTGGACTATTTTAACGAAGTCTTTAATAACTTTTCGAGGCCAGCAAGTTTCAATCCCTCAAGAAACCTATGGACTAGTATACAGCAGTGGCGGCTCCTGCAAAATCTCTCAGGGGGGGCAAATATTTGGATGATTGATAAGGACAAGGCCCACCCATGCAATGGATAAATTAACATCTTAAGCATGTAAAGTCAACTTCACTTTAATATTAATGACAAATAAAGTGACTTAATAACAATAAATCTTCTTGTTTCTATACTCACTATTATTACACTTATTTTATCACATTACTCACTTAAAGAGATAGTTCACCCAAAAATGAAAATTATGTCAGTAATTACTCAACCTCATGTTGTCCCAGCCCCGTCAGACCTTCGTTCATCTTCGGAACACAAATTAAGATATTTTTGATTAAATTTGAGAGCTGGATCAGTCCTCCATACACAGCAAATTCTGGTTTTTGGAATAAACTCCCTGTTAGTTAAAATCAACTCAATCTGAGTGTACATGTGAGACCATCAAATAGACTCTAGTGCAGATACTAATCCTACGGAGAGTAAATGTAAGTCTAAAAATAATTATATGAACTCATTACCAGTGTTAAAAAGTAACACTTAAATTTTTCTTCTTAGAGTTAACATTTATTCAACACAATATAATGTTTTGTGTGGAAATTACTACACTGAACACCATATTCTTGATTTACTGCCTTTACTTCAGCAAATCTATTTGGTTCAGATTTGAGGAGGAGTAACTTTCAACCGGTTGTCTGCAGGACAGTCGTATCTGAAGATCACAAAAACAACAGTATGAGGCATAATCTAGCACCATTCATTGAGAATGCAAAAATATATTAGCTGAAAATCACGCACATCGTGGGTCACCACTAATATACGTAGCCTAACGTTATAGCTATAACAATTCAAATAATTGCAGGCCTACACAGCACAACTATCTTATTTTCCAGGGTAACGTTAGACACTGCAATTTTGTAACCACGTATGCCTGTAATGCATTGATGCATCAATTTCACGGTAAAACACTCATTTTCAGAAACACGGTGAATGGAAAGACGGTTAGCTAATGTTAACCCGTTTAGCTACATCGACAAACCCCCACGCAAATAGCCATTTCAAAATTTGAAACAAGTAAACAAACGTTCAACAGCAAGTTTGTCATAGTCGTTGACGTTAGTAAACAGTATAACTAGCCTATAACGTAACAGCAACGCGATGACCAAACGTGTTTGTCAGAAAATATAGAACATTTTTAAATAGTTTTATATACACTTTTACCTACCTCACGACGAGGCACATAAGTCCATTATTCCTTTGTCCAGCTGCAGGGTCGTGTCGTGGCGCATTTCTCAAAAACAACTCCAGGTGTAGCTAATGTTAAAACCAAAACACACTCCTGAACACCAATGAATGAACTCCAAAACTAACTTTTGCCTAACTCATGATTTTTCAACTCCTGAAATTTGCTGTGTAGGCTTCTAAAGGACTGTGTTCGCCATGACGTTGTTCAAGTTCAACTGTCTGTAGCCACAACTCGCGAGATGTCCCAACAGTCTCTCTCGCTCTCGCTTTTTTTTTAAATCAATTTAATAAAGATAATAAAGTAGTGTTTCATTTTTTATTGTTGTTGTTTAAATTCAAAATTGTTTTAAAATATTATTTTTCACTTAATCTTATGTTTGTTCCCACCAATCGCTGCACAAGTTAAGGATACGTATGATGATGTAAGCACGTTAGTGCGAGCCCTCCCGGAACCCATTTAGAATGCATTGCAGTGCCTGCAGTTCGAAAAAAAACATATTTGAATGTAAGTCTATGGGAACACTCTGGGCGATTCTCAGCCAGAGTGAAATCGCCCAAAAAGAGGCGGTACTCCACAGAACGTGACATGACGCTGATTGGACTATATCCAGTGACTGCTAGGGTAACTCTCTGGTTGAATGAGATTGCGAATGTGATTCACACTTTGGTGGTGCGTCGCCCAATCGCCCCAATGAAGAAACCGCCCCTGGTATACAGGACTGATCCAGCTCTCAGATTTCATCAAAAATATCTTAATTTGTGTTCCGAAGATGAACGAAGATCTTAGAGGGTTGGAAAAACATGAGGGTCAGTAAATACTGACAGAATTTAAATTTTTGGTTGAACTAACCCTTTAATACAATTGTATTCAACATTTAAAAGAGTTTCTGTTAAAGTTTTGGTTATCATTGTGCTTGAGTTGGGTGTGGGTGGCTCCATGAAGGTACTTTGGCCATTATGAATGTGCTACAGTAATGCCAGTGCCATGTAATATCTTACTTCATCAAATTTACATGCTAAATAAGTTACATTTAGTATGTGTTATGTTAATTTAAACATAAGTAGATAAGATTCATTAGTTCCAGGGCCACGACTCAATTATGTTGAAATTAGTTGGAACACAGTCAGAACCAAAGTACCGTACCTGGGATGCACAAGTCAGAAATAGTGGATAGAAGTACCTTGATGGTTTACACAACCAAAATGTAATAGAAATTAATTCTAACAAGATTTTCTCTTTCATTTAGTCTCATTCACTAAAAAATGTGTATGCTATTCGTATTTATACGCCCATTTGAACTTCTCACAAAAACGTTCTGCGTAATTCACACACGTTACAAACACAAACATGCTAACGCACATTAATTGGTCTTAACCTTGTTCTGATGTTGATGAATCTGAGGTGTTCTAAATAAGGGGCCTATGGGATTGTGTATGGGATTGTGTACAAGTGGTTTCTTTTTAAATTTAGAATACATTTTAGAACTAAACCTATTGATGAATCATTATTTGATCGTAAAAATGTTTTTACGCAGATTCAATACATAATTTTGTACATACTTATGCTTAGTGAACGAGGCCCTATGTCCTAATAAAAAGCAAAAATCTGCTAAAAAAAAAAAAAAAAAAAAAAAAACCTCGCTCTGTCGTTGATACACAAATACACTGACATGTTTTCTTATTCATGTGCCCACACACATATAACCATGATATTAATCAAAACACTGTTTTTTTATAGCTGCAACAAACACTCAAAATCACAAGCTCATGCACCCCCACACACACAAGGTTTACAGACAGGGTTTAAAATTAACATTCACCAAATGTAACAAAAAATTGGATTTGACAAATAAATGACAGCCAGTTGGCCTGTAACTTTTATAGGAACGGCAAGAATAATGTGATTATTTCTATTTAAGCTATGATCAGTGACTGTTGAGAGACCAATATTTACTGGAAAACTTTTTTTATTGTCATAATAATCCCAGAACTTAATTGAATTTAACTTAATGCATTCATGTAGAAACAAATTTATGACATTAGCCAATACTAAGAACAAAATCTAAATCTTTTTTTGTGTGGTGAAATTTCATGAGATGCTGTGAGTGACATGAGCTACAAGGAAACAACTGTTGTTGTTTTCTTTGTTTTGTTTTTTTTTTCATAGAGGAAACCAATTTTTTTAAGCAGGGGTGACATGTATGTTCATTCTGAGATTGCAGACCTTGCCAGGTCAGATAAGACATGACTTAACAACCTAGCAGTTCTTTCTATCAATTGCTTCTTAACTTTATAGCCACCTGCATTTTATTTTATTTTATTTTATTTTCAAAATAAATCCTATAAATCCTATATTTCCAGTCATGCAAGTTTGAAGTGACATGAGGTTGAGTAAATGTTGACAGCGTTTTCATTTTTTGAATATCTGTTCCTCTAATTTTTACAGTTCACAGTTACAGAGAATGACGGTGAAGGAATAGAGGGGAAGAAAGTGAGGGAGCCGGTGGCAAATATTTGAAACGGAATAAGGGGGGGGGACATGAGAACAGCTGGAAGAACAATACTACGGAGGAGGAGACAGAATGAACGGAACATTACCAGAGACAGAAAGAGTGAGACAGAGAATGGAAAAGAGAGGATGAAATAGAGAGGAATAGAATGAAAAAAAGAAAACAAAAATATTAAAATGAGAGAAATCAAAGAGGGGGGATGGTGCTCAGGGATCCATGCTAACCGCTCTATTCTGCTCCAGTGCTTTCACACAGTGCAAAGGGGGAAATTTATCGTTCCTGGCAAACAATTTATCTGCCATTCCACCACTCAAGGCCAGTTCACATGCATCTCGTTTGAGAAAAATAGCTCTCCATGGGATTGCCCTCTAGCCTGTCTTTCCCCCCTCTCTCTGCGCATTTCATCACTTTTTGTATGTGTGTGTGTTTTTTTGATCGGATCATCTGCCTTACTTGTTTGGCCTTGATGTTTTACAGGGTTGTTTTTAGAGGGTTTCATTAGAGGATAAGCAACATCAAAAAAAATAAAATAAAAAGCTAACTGTTAGCATTCCCATTCATCTCAATGGTAGTTGCTTGGCTTGTGCTGGATCCCTAAGAAGTGAGCAATCTTTGCTCATTTGCACCTAGTTCTGCTGTCAGATGTTTGCAGCTAGTCACCTGAGCCATAAATGGCATGTAACTAATCACTCTGAAAGCCAGAAGAAAATTACTTTATTACAATGTTGATAAATATGCACAGTTCCAAACCAATCACTAGTGTTATCATTGGCTGAGATGTGAAAGACAGGGAAACATCTAAGTCCATTTCAGGCATTTAAGAGCATTCTATAACGAAATTTGACACTGTTAAAACATTAACTGTAATAAATGTATAAAACTGTATGGAACATTTGCAAAGGGTATAGACCAGTGTTATTGTTAACTTAAACTGTTATTTTTTTTTTTTTTACTTTACCTGAAATAAAATACAATTTAAATATTAGATGAAAAAAATGTTGCCTAATTATTATACTAATTAAAATAAAACAAGTTGAACTTGAAATACTAAATTGCTTAAAAAACTAAAACTAAAACAAAAAAAGCTAATTTAAAATTTTTATAAATACTAATTGTATAAAAATAATACTAAAATAACTCTGGTATAGACTAAGCTAACATAATAATCGACTAGCCGTGTGATAAGCTAGTAGGCTGAGGTTAGCTTGCAAAAAGTTAAATAAATAATACTTTTTTTTATTTATTTCCCTGTCTATAGTTTCAGTTTATTAAAAATTTGAAAGACATAACATAGTTCTGACAACATACAATAAGTGATTTTGTATGATTTTTCATCAGACACTCAACAGAATGCCAAAGTTCTTTGAGTCAATAGAATCATTTTGGGATCCTACACTGAAAAACAAATGTTTTGTCTGTTCAACTTCATGTGTTAACATCTAAAATAACTTGTTTTGTTGAAATAAAAGTATTTAAGATTACTGATTATAACTGAATTCAACAAACCTTAAAAAACAAGATTTTACTGAAGCATAAACTTTTATGTTTTTCATAAACTTTTAGGTTTTTCATCGTCAAAGTGAACCAGAGCGTGTTGCAGGCACAGCAAAGATACGCAGTACTCGTTCCCTCTTCTAGAGACAACTAAGGTTACGTTAGTACATTCTCATACGAGAGCGGTTCTCTCGTACTGCGTAATACCTTACGCTAGGGGAACACAGTGTAAAACGCTGTGTGTGCAGGGATCCAACACCAAAGTCCCAAGGGTGCCCGGGGCTCATATAGTTCATAATCACCAGGGACTCACAGAGTCTGAGAAGAGAGGCTAGAAGCATCATTCCCAACAAGTTAGCATCCTAAGGGAGCTAACCACATTAACAGTGTTTCACACAGTCAGGGTGAAAATGTTCGGCCTGAACTGTGTATCAGTATGGGTCTTACTTTTGGCCATGGAGTAATTTTATCGATCAGCGAGCGGTGCTCAAGCGGTTGTAGTATTCTGAGCCGAAGCTTTTCCTCGTTGTAAACCGGCAGGGCAGACGGAAATAACCTGAGCCCTGAACGATGTGTTGAGGGATTTAGGCATGTATCCGTGTCTTGGTTTGAGTATGACTTTCAGACCAGGAGGCGTTTCAGGACCTGACGCCACCCTGGCGATTTATGTAGGCCACCATTGACATGTTGTCCGAGCGGACCAAGATGTGATGACCTTTTACTGAGAGACAAAACCGCCTCAGCGCGTTGTCGACTGCCATCATTTCTAGACAGTTTGTGTCTAGGAGTTTCTCTCGTTCTGACCACTGGCTTAAGTACGGTATGCCCTCGAGCAGTGCTCCCCATCCCGAGGAGGAGGCGCCCGTGGACTTTCCGCCACTTTCACACTCGAGGAAGTCCCCAGGTTTACACCTGACTGGTACCAGTCGAGTGCTCTCCAAGGTTTCAGAGCTGTGAAGCATTTCTGATCGACCTTGAGGAGAAACAGACTGGAGGCCCATGCCCGAGGTGATACTCGCACTTTTAGCCATAACTGCAGTGGGTGCATGCAAAGCAGACCAAACCGGAGTACTGATGATTCTGAGACCTTTCGAGCGGGACTATAGTGCCGCAGAGAAAGGATTTAGTAATATGATGAATGTTCAGTCTGCGCGCTCTGGCGACAGTCGCGCTGTCATATACAGCAAGTTCAATTCTGTGCCCAGAATATATTTTGTCTGACTGGGAGACAGCAAACTTTTCAAGATGGTCCTCACTGCAGAACACGAAATCCAGGGGGAGGAATTAGATCCATCTCCACCCCCTGACTCGTAACCCCACCCCTAATCCTACCTATCTCCACCTCCTGATCCCTAACCCCACCCCTAATCCTACCCATCTCCACCCCTTAAATCTGGATCCAACTCCGCCCCCTGGATCTCGTGTACTGCAATGTGGTGCTACTGAACTTTTCGCCCAATTGACTCTGAGACCTAGATTCTCGAGATGTTTGAGTAATATGGTCCTGTGTTCTATGAGCTCTGAGTGTGATCGAGCTAGAAACAGCCAATCGTCCAAGTAGTTCAGAACTCGAATGCCTGAAGTTTCAGGGGTGCAAGAGCCGCATCAATGCACATTGTAAATGTACGGGGTGCTAGGGACAAAAAGTTTTGGTGGAAGTCTAGCCGCGGCAAGACCTTAACACTGTCATTTTCCTAGGAGGGCTAGAAGACTTTGAGGCCTCTGGTTTTATCTCAATTTTCGGCCAGGGCCCACGTGGAGGGGAGCAGTGGCCAGTAGAGTGAGAGCGTGGTCTCTGGTCCTGGGCTTGACAATGCTGTGAAGCGGCAGCGCCGGACGGCGGCTGGGAGCTTCGAGCAGATGGCTGTTTTGAGTGACCTGCTGCGGAGCTAGAGCGAGAGGAAGTGCTTCATAGCCTGTGACGTCTCCTGAACCTCGGCAAATCTATCCGCGAAATCTTTGACGGATGATCCAAAGAGGCCAGCTGGGGAGATGGGCACGTCGAGGATCACAGAGCGCTCCGAGTCCGGCATCTCAGATCGCGACAGTGAGAGAGGCCATGGTCCACCCAATGACTTGCAGCGGATTTTGCAGCGCAAAGAGCCAGGTCCAGCGCTCCTTAGATCCGGCACACTGACAACTTCTGGTGCTTTCTCATCCATTTTTCTGAGAAGGTCGCCCTGGAGTATCTGCAGTATGGCCACAGCTGTGGAATAAGCGTGGGTGTGCATGGCGGAAGTAGTATGGCAAGCTTTGGAAGGTAACGCCGTCTTAGCTCGCTGTCCAGCAGAGGGCGGGCAAAGATGGACCGCTACAGCGTCTTCCACTGGAGGAAGAGACTGGTATCCTCTGTGTCCACCATGGAGAATGCTGCTGAGACAGAGGTGCACACTCTGGCTGAAAAGGGGACGTTCCAGGACTTTGCGACTTCTTCAGGAAGCTCAGGAAGAAAAGGCGCAGGCCTAGGAGGCGGCTGGCCGCCTCCAAAGATGCAGCTGCCTCGTCGTTGTCAATGGCGAAAGCGGCGACGGATGGTGGCCGTTGTCCGTCGGCGAGCGACCCAAGATAAGCTGGTGAAGCTGCCAGGCGAACCACTGAGCTGTCGTGGGTTAGAGAAAGCTCAGGGACCGCGATTACGACGCTTTTTAATCAAATACATTACCCTTCATTGAAATGACCTCTCTTCTATTTCGGTCACGTGCAGTGGCGAAAGGGGGCTGCCAGATCAGATGAGGATGTGGCTATGGGTGCTCCGCCTCTCAGAGAATCCTATTAAAATCTGCCTCCATTTTGTTTGCAACGCCCAACCTCCAACGATCCAATCAATTCCCAAAGGACGAAATCAAGCCCTTTCCAACATTTTGTTCTAATTTCAGAAGCTGTTTCACTCAGATATACGTCACAACAAGGAAAAAATGACAGTCTCAACTTCCGTTTCACACTGACTTTAATCTTCAAACAAGTTGTGTTGTTCATCATTATATATAATGAACCAACAAGAAAAGATATCAGTACTGAAAAAAGGTATCAGTACTGAAATTAACATTGAACATTGAACGCCCACAAGCGTTACTCTTCAGCACAATGGTAACAGAAACTCCTCTAAATGTAACTGAACATTAAACATTAACATAAACTGCCAAAATATTTCTCTTTACTGAAAATAACCCTATATTAATTCTTAAGTTTACTTTCCTAATGCAGTCCCTTGCCAAGCATGCTGGGAACAGATCCACTGTCCAGCTAGTTATGTCAAAAAACAACACAAATGAATTGAGAAAACTTCACTTTTAAATATATTAGGTGGATTGAACACAATGAAATTAAGTTGTGACAAAATGTTAAATTGTGTTACTTTAGCTCATTTTAAATAATTAAACTCAACAAGAGGTAAAATATAATTTTTGTGTATTTTCGTTTTATGATGTCAATTGTGATTTTCACTTTGATGCAACAAAATGTGTATAATAACATAACATCTCAATTTATCTTTGAAGCAAAATTTGGCGATTTGCAATGAGCCGCCAAACACAAACCTTTCTTCTTCATTGTCCTTCAGAGCAGATGTCTTGTAGCTGACACGAGTTATGGTTCCCTATCGAGGGAACTCAACACTGCGTCGATAAAATCGACTCTTTGGGGACGCTCCCTAAGCGTGCGCCTCTGAAGTATGAATGAAACTAATCCAATCCTGATTGGTGTTGCGTCGTGACGTAACATGTGACGGCATACCCGGAAGTATAAAAGTGACGCTGTCACAACACACACTAGCTTTCGCTCTTCAGCAAGCGCTTTATGTTGAAACTGTCTGTCTTATTTGGTGTTGTTTGTCTTATTATTGAAAGAAAGTATGGCCAGTGAACAATTCAAGAGGTGTGTGCATCCCTGCCCTCGTTTCATCACGGGTGGGGACGCACACTCTCTCTGTGTGTATTGTTTGGGAGTGCAGCACGCACGGGCAGCTCTCGAGGGGGCTGCTTGTGAAATGTGTGAGGCTTTGCCTATTAGAGTGCTGCGCTCCCGGCTGGCGTGCTTTGACGAGCACGGTCAGGCTCGCGTTCCCCAGGGTTCCGGTCCCGCATATGTCGAGGCGATGCGGCGACTGAGATCCTGGGGTTCGCAGCGGGATCTGGCGGAGGAGAGTGAGAATGCTGAGGCATTTTCTCGCTCGCCATCGGCTGGTCCCGCAGCCTCTGAGAGTGGTGTGGGAGCCCGCGCTGCGGTTTCTCCTACCCGCGATCAGGTCCCGGTGCTTGAGCTGTCTACTTCTGAGGAAGGGGACGTGCTCAGCATCGATGCGGACGACCGTGATCTCAGCACGCCATCACGCGGCCTGGGTTATGAGGAGCTGGTGGAGGTTGTGACACGCGCTGTGGCCAGACTAAACATCAGCTGGCCACAACATGAGCAGGAAACGCAAGTCACCAGTAAAATGGACGAGCGTTACCTGCAGCGCAGGTCACAGCCTCACCGCCGGGGTCTGCCGTTTTTCCCTGATCTCCATAAAGAGATCTCGAGAACGTGGGAAAGACCGCATTCGTCCCGTATTTCGAGTCCCAATGTAATAGATTACAGCAATGTTATGGGGGCTCGAGATATGGGATATGGGAAGATGCCGAAGGTGGAGGAGGCTTTAGCGAGCTATCTCTCTCCCGAATCGGCGTCTTCCCTAAAGACCCCGGTGTTGCCTAGTAAGCCCTGCAGAGAGACATCTGCATTGGTGGGCAGGGCTTACATGGCGGCGGGTCGGGCTGGTTCGTGTCTGCACTCAATGGCGATTTTGCAGGCATACCAGGCCGACCTCCTGAAAGATTTGGATGAGGGGGAGGGGCCTACTCCTGAAGATGTCGCGGAGTTGAGGAAGGCCGCAGATTTGTCTCTCCGGGCCACTAGGGAAGCGGCCAGCGCTATTGGCCGCTCTATGGCGGCCATGGTGGCCACGGAGAGGCATCTGTGGCTGAACTTATCCGGTATTAAAGAAAAGGATAGGTCCTTCCTGCTAGGTCCTAGTTAAGGCCAATTTTGGATCTCAGGGTGTTGAACCGGTCTCTGAGAAGGTTCAAATTCAGAATGTTGACCATTCCAACAATCGTGAGTCAAATCAGATCCGAGGACTGGTTTGTCACGATAGATCTGAAAGACGCCTATTTTCACATCTCCATCCTTCCTTGTCACAGGAGGTACCTGAGGTTCGCTTTCGGGGGCGAAGCATACCAATATCGGGTTCTTCCGTTCGGCCTAGCACTCTCTCCCCGCACATTTACCAAGTGTATGGACGTGGCCCTTGCTCCACTGAGACTTCAGGGGATTCGCGTATTGAATTATCTCGACGACTGGCTTATTTTGGCCCAGTCTCGGGAGATGGCAGTTCGGCATCGAGATGTCGTTCTTGGCCATATTCAAAAATTGGGGTTAAGACTCAATTTGAAGAAGAGTGTGCTAGAACCGTCCCAGGGCACGACCTTTTTGGGAGTCGTGTGGAACTCGATTACAATGCAGGCACGTATGTCTCCCGCACGTATCGAGTCAATTCTGGCGATGGTGTCCAGGGTGAGGCTAGGTCAGGCCGTCACTGTGAAACACTTTCAAAGGATGCTGGGCCTCATGGCAGCGGCATCCAACATTATTCCTCTGGGCCTCCTTCACATGAGGCCCCTCCAGTGGTGGTTGAAGACCAAGGGGTTCTCACCCAAAGGAAATCCGTTCCGTATGATCAGAGTAACGCGCAAGTGCCTTCAGTCTCTGCAAATATGGAAGAAGCCTTGGTTCCTATCCCAAGGGCCAGTGTTGGGGGTGTCATGTCGCCGGGAAACCGTTTCGACAGACGCCTCCCTTACGGGCTGGGGCGCGGTCATGGACGGCCGCTTTACCAGGGGTCTGTGGCAGGACCATCATCGCACTTGGCATATAAATTGCCTGGAGATGATGGCGGTATTCAAGGCTTTGAGGAGCTTCCTCCCAGACATCGAGGGTCGCCACGTCCTTATACGGACAGACAATACGTCAGTGGTGGCCTATCTGAACCGACAGGGGGGACTCAGATCGCGCCCTCTGTGCAAACTGGCGCATCAGATTATCCTTTGGTCCCAGGGAAAGATATTGTCAATAAGGGCAATGTATATCCCAGGGGTTCAGAATCGGGGAGCAGACATCCTGTCGAGGCAGGGGCTGAGGCCCGGGGAATGGAGACTTCATCCGGATGTGGTGAAGTCGATATGGGAGAGGTTCGGACCGATGGAAGTGGATCTGTTTGCGTCTCGAGAGACGTCCCACTGTCCACTTTGGTTCTCCCTCTCACATCCAGCCCCGCTGGGGTTGGATGCCATGGTACAGGCTTGGCCGAGGCTTCGCCTGTATGCTTTCCCCCCGATCGCTCTGCTCCCAGGGGTCCTGGAGAGGGTCCGTCAAGAGGGCATCAGTCTACTTCTGGTTGCCCCGAGATGGCCGACACGAGTATGGTTCTCGGATATAATATCACTCCTCATAGCTCCGCCATGGCCGATTCCTCTGAGGAGGGATCTATTGTCTCAGGCGGAGGGCACAATCTTCCACCCTCGCCCAGAGTTGTGGAAGCTGTGGGTCTGGCCTCTGAGGGGGTTCAGTACCTAAATGCTGGCTTATCAGCTGAGGTGGTTGAAACCATACTTAGCTCTAGGGCCCCATCTACCAGGAGATTATATGGCCTCAAGTGGAAGGTGTTTCACACTTGGTGTGGAGAACGAAGGTTGGATCCAGTAAACTGCCCAGTGGCTTCAGTTCTGGAATTCCTTCAGGATCGTTTCTCTGCGGGTCTCTCCCCGTCCACTCTTAAGGTGTACGTGGCTGCCGTTTCGGCTTTCCACGCGCCAGTAGATGGTGGACCTCTGGGGAGGCACCAGTTGGTCATTAGGTTTCTCCGTGGTGCTTGGAGGATGAGGCCGACGATCAGGTCCAGGGTGCCTGCCTGGGATCTGGCAATAGTTCTGGAAGGGTTGTCCCTCGCTCCCTTCGAACCTTTAGAGTCGGCTTCGCCTAAGGACTTAACGTTGAAAATGGTCTTTCTCTTAGCGATTACCTCTCTTAAGAGGGTGGGAGATCTCCAGGCCCTGGCGGTAACGCCAGCTTGCTTGGAGTTTGCCCCTGGCAAAGTAAAGGCCTTTTTGCACCCGAGTCCGGGCTACGTGCCTAAAGTTCCTTCGAGTACGGCTCGCTCTGTAGTCCTTCAGGCATTCCATCCTCCACCTCATGTGTCGGCGGGAGAAGAGAGGCTTCACTTGCTCTGCCCCGTCAGAGCTTTGAGTGTATACTTGGAAAAGTCTGCTTCTTGGAGAAGATCTGACCAGTTGTTAGTATGCTTTGGGTCACCTAAGAGGGGGCTCCCGGCGACCAAACAAACTATAAGTAACTGGATTGTCCAGGCTATTACTGAGGCTTACAAGGTGCGTGGGGTTCCTTCACCTTTGGCCTTAAGGGCTCACTCGACTAGAAGCATGGCTTCCTCTAGGGCCCTTCTGTCGGGAGTACCTCTGCAGGAGATTTGTGAGGCAGCCGGCTGGGCTACCCCGCATACTTTCATCAGGTTTTACAGTCTCAGCCTTCCCAGTACGCCCGGTGCACACGTACTCGGCCCTTGCTGAGTGCCTAATCAGTTTCACTCTGGGGCGGGTCTGTTCGGTGCGTGGCCTAGTGGGTACTCGTTCCCCAAAGAGTCGATTTTATCGACGCAGTGTTGAGTTCCCTCGATAGGGAACGTCTCGGGTTATGACTATAACCCTTGTTCCCTGAGAAGGGAACGAGACACTGCGTCGTGTTGCCACGCCCCCTTTTCAGACCCTTGAGCGTCTTGCTTCATCGCGAGGCTAGTGTGTGTTGTGACAGCGTCACTTTTATACTTCCGGGTATGCCGTCACATGTTACGTCACGACGCAACACCAATCAGGATTGGATTAGTTTCATTCATACTTCAGAGGCGCACGCTTAGGGAGCGTCCCCAAAGAGTCGATTTTATCGACGCAGTGTCTCGTTCCCTTCTCAGGGAACAAGGGTTATAGTCATAACCCGAGACGTTATACTGCCATCTGTAGGTCTGTTGTCGTTGTAGTGCGCATGTGTCGCCTGTGTCCATCCTGTGCTTTCTTGGAAATTGTAGGAGAGACCGGGGATGGTTGTAACACAGGTCAGTTGTAACAAGTCCAATCTGTCCAATCAGGAACTAGTAACAAATCACCTGATTTTTTCACACATGCCGAGTTTAGTCCTTATATTCCACATGTGATAAAGTAAAGCCCTGTGGCAAAAACAGCAGATGTTAGAGTGGAAAAACTATTTTTTAGGTAAGAAAGTAACTTTTTTTACTTTGATTATTTTTGTTATGGGAATTTCTGCTTTGTAGTTAAACTCATCAAATTTAAATTGTTTATTGTGTGTCTGTGTAGATATTTTTTGATGCAAGTTGTTGTGACAAATAAATTAGGCCCAATATGCAGGATGTCCCGTCTAATATGGGACAGTTGGCTACCCTACAACTAACCCAGACTATGGGGTGAATTGTAACATTTCACTCCTCGTGTTTGATACTAAACCATGCCTTTTCTGTTTGTGTTGCAAAGATAATAGCTATGTCATTTGATAACAGACACGTGTAACTAGTTTAAATCACATTTTGAACACACTGGCTTAAAAATACTCAAAGATATAGACAGAATGGTCAAAAAGGTTACAGTATTTTCAATTTTGATATTTTTCAGTCAAAGCGTTGTTGTCTGTCAGTCATACACTGGAGGCTAAGGGGATCCACCAAAAAGCATGCACAGAGACGTCAAAATTAAACATGATTTAATGACTCGTAAATGTAAGTACACATTGATGGCCTAAGACACGAAACGAGCGGTTTGTGTGAGAAAACGAAAAGTATTTAAAAGTATCAAATAACTTCTGATTTTATGTGATTGTGCCGTTTTGTTTAGCATGTTCGTTTCTAATGTGTACTGAAGACAGACCGGAAACTTGTTTTGGATGGTGTGCTAAAAATCTGTCATGAAACATGGATTTATGCAACCATACACATCTGATGTATTTTATGTACTTTTACATAAGACTTAATCAAGAAATGAATATGCAGAACTTCTCAGATGCTTTTCAGCAGTGAGCTCAAATCCTTTTTTGCATGCACAAGCCTTTCAGTAAAAAGAAAATAGTGTTTTTATCATTATATTCTTCCTTTTTGATCTTCAATCTCAAATCTTAGCCGAAAGCTAATCTTAATCTCGCAGTGAAAATCTCATACCATTATCCGTTTATTCAAATGAGAAACTTATTCCTTCTTTTATTCTCTCTCCCTCTCTCGATTCCTCCTCCTTTAAGGCTTTCTGTATCCTGTGAACTGTTCTTGTTAAATTAATGTGTACACTAAAGAGCAAAGAATATGTGGGAAATTGCTGTTTTTAGAGACTGAATGCAGATATTGTCATATTTAGGTGACAAAAGATGCACTCTAAATTGCTTTTAAACAGAATAGTAGAAGAACGTTCCAAACGACTTGTCTGGTTTGAATAGAGCATGTTTATATACACGCTTGTGCGTTTCAGTGCTAGTTTTCTGTGAAGACTAGATTCAGCTAATTAGGTTAGCACAGTGTGAGCACCCCTGCAGCCTGTGTGAGTGTGTGTGCATTGAAGGCACCATATCTGCTGTGCAGTGCTTGAAGTGCTTTATATAACTGGGCCGTTCTGTTTCTTATGGATCTTTCTCTCTCTCTCTCTCTCTCTCTCTCTCTCTCTCTCTCTCTCTCTCTCTCTCTCTCTCTCTCTCTCTCTCTCACACACACACACACACACACACACACACACACACACACACACACAAACACCATATCCCTCTGATCATTACCCTGGGGTGTGTGAGTTTATTACTTCAGGTTTTCTTTGTGTTTTCTCTGCAAGTATCTCACTTTCCACCTGAAAATATCCTTTCTTATATGTCAGACCAGAAAAAAAAAGTGTCAAACAGGTAATCCATGGTGCGTTCAGCTCTAAGACAGGTCTGAGAAGGGTAAAAGCACTCTAAATCTGTCACAAGCTCATTGATTCAGTCATCTGTAGATGAGGGTATACAATATGTTACATCTCATCCGAAAGGTACTGAGGAAATTTGCACCATCTGACTTGCATAATTAAAACTCATTTCAGGAACATCATTTTGATTATTAGAGAGGTGTAATGTAATGTAGTTTGTAAATAAATTACTGTAATGATGACATAAAAGTATCATATGTTTAAATGAGATAAGAAAGGTGTTAAAATTTGCCTTTAAAAAGGATTTTATTTAGTTTAAGATGCAACAGAAATCTGTATCACTTGTGCACGAACAGACATACAGAGATGTATTTTTCTACTTTATATTACAAACCTGGACAGAAAATTACATAAACCGCCTCTAGCTTGGCCTAGAGACCACCTGCAGATACGAGGGAAATGATTTTAATAATGCTCACACACACACAGATTCAGATGTGATTTAAAGATGTATAACTTCATCACACTCCTGTTGTATAACTCATCGCTCCTCTAGGGAACTGTAGACTTCACACGCTGATGTGATATACCGCACTCGCACATGCACAAACATACTTTCATGTCTCAAAGTGAATTTATAAAGCTATTTGGTCAGCCAAAGGTGTATTTCATCTTAACTCAATAAATAAACATTTTTTTACAAATGCAGTGTCTTAAGCGCATACTGGACAATCAATAAACTGATTTATAGATGGTATGTGATAGATTTATGAGTTTCTACAGAAACTCGATTTGAATGCAGACATGTTTTTCCTTTTTCATGTGATTTAAAAAAACAACATACATCTTTATATCCCAAGGCTGTCTGCATGTTTAGATGGGGGAATGACTAATTCTTCAAAAATATTTTTCTCCAGATATGTTAAGGAATGTTTACAACACATATACACATGTAAATAACGCGTGAATTTCTGCGCAGAAAATCCTATATAGCTGGTAAGTCCCGCCCATCCGTAAAACTCCGAGTGGACTTCTAGGTTGAAAAAGCGTCAATGCAAGTGAATGAGACAAAATAATTATTTTCTGATCCCGTTTGAATTGTGCCATGAATGTGAACATATGTTGTCTGTGATTTTTTTATATAATATTTAGTGTAAAGAATGCTACAATTGAATAATTTTAAGAAAATAATTATTTTCTCTCATTCACTTGCATTGACGATTTTTCAACCTAGAGGTCCGGCGGGGTGAGCGGAAGGGGCGGGCCTTACCAGCTCTATTCCTACTGTGACAGGTGTAACCGACCCTTTGCTAAGCCCCACCCCCTTTTCACTGTTGCTAGCTCATATCAGAGCCGTTGAAAAACAGAGTTACGACACTCCCAAAGATTTCCATAGGAATTGAGAAATGCTGAAGTAACGCATGTCGTGGAGCAACCAATAGTTCAAACAACCAATATTGTAGTCCCAGCATTGAACCCCATTCAATTCAGTGTTTCTCAAGCGCACACTCACTGGTAATCTTTTTTGTTTCCCCTTGACGTTTTAACACATTAGTGGAGCTCTCAGGAATCTAGAAAGTAGTGGTATTTTATGAAGCACTTTAACATTTATCATTACATAATAGATAGTTAAACTCTAATTGCAGTTAGATAACATCCTGAAGGAGATTGAATGAGATTTCTATGAAGACTGCCCATTCAAGAAATAACGTATCTAGTGCCTATAGTATATAATAAAAAGTTTTGTTAAATGCAGTTTTTTTTAAACAGTATTTTAAACTTCTTTAATTGGGTTAATATTCACTTGCTGTGTATGCTGTGAGTATAAAAAACATTAGGATTTGAGTAATTAACCTTTTAATTGTAACAAAAAAATCTAAACTTATAAAATTCGAGTGTTTTATAACGTCTAAATACCTATTCGGTAACACTTTATTTGAAGGGGTGTGCATAAGACTGACATGACACTGTCATAAACATGACATAACACCTGTCATGAACATGAAGGAGTCTTTATGAATGTTTATGACTGTTGTCATTAAGTGTCATTTGGTAAATTATGACACTTTTAATGCAAAGTTGACACTGTTTAAAATGTCCTTGTTATGACAACTTGACATTAACCAAGACAAAAAATGTCTTGATTATGACAACTTGACATTAACAAAGACAGAAATGTCTTTGTTATGACAACTTAACATTAACCAAGAAATCATAACTAGTCCAACGTGTTCCACTTTAGGTGAGGTAAAGGGACATATTAATGACACTGTTGTTAAAGCATTTGACAGTGTAATAACCCTTAATGACGTCTTTATAACTAGAACAATGTGTTCCACTTTACTTGAGGACAAGTAAAATATTCATGTCACAGTTATAATGGTGTCATGACAACCAAAGTTAAAACAAACCATAACATATGACAGGGTAATGTAATGTTAACACAAAGCTAAATAACTTCTTAAAGTTTGATAATTAGACCTGTTATGACATATTTGTGACAGGTTGACAGGTTATAATTTCTTGGTTAATTTAATGTCAAGTCGTCATAACAAAGACATTTTAAACAATGTCAACTTTGCATTAAAAGTGTCATAATTTACCGAATGACACTTAATGACAACAGTCATAAACATTCATAAAGACTCCTTCATGTTCATGACAGGTGTTATGTCATGTTTATGACACTGTCATGTCAGTCTTATGCACACCCCTTCAAATAAAGTGTTACCATATATTCAAATGCAAAACCTAAAAAAAAGTAAGCATTTATGACCGGCAATACTCTTGAGTCTTAAACAACTAGACCAGAGCTATATACATGTATATTAAAGAGCCATAGAGGCATCTATTGTTGTAATTGTAACATGACTAAAAAAACATATTAGAAAAAACAATATTATTTTAAATGGTCATTAAAGGTATACTGTGTAGGAATTTCTCCCATCTAGTGGTGAAATTGTATTTGCATTCAAACGAATAGTGCTCTCTAGCACCTCGCTTTTTCAAATACGTGTTGCAACTACGGTAGCCGTTATTTACAGTACCAAGAAGCTATGACAACATGTCTTCCAAAAGCACTTCATTGAGTTTAACTATATATGTTCTACTGTTATGCTGCCTATATAATGAATTACACAACTAAGCAATGAAAAAAAGCTTGTTTTCTGCTCCTGTCGAGAAGAAAGCAGACAACTTCAAAGTCTTTCAAAGTCTTTCTCCTTCATTAGCTCTATTCACGTGGGAAAAGCTATCCTGATATTTACCCTCGGTTTTTGAATTCACCGGTCAAGTTTCCCTTTAAATTATTATGTTTTTGCTTTTTTGGCGACAAGGATTCCTTCCCCTATGGGTCGGCATTAGTATGATCCTGCATTACTGAGTACCGTGCAGTGTAGCCTTTCAAATTTGCCGGGGCAGTGACAAGCGCCTCTCACTGATCTCCTTGTCCGTTTCAGCTGGTTTCAAGTGACATTTCACGTGACATTACAAAACGAGTTGTGGAAACGCATTGAGGTAGGCTAGTACCTTTTGTCCCTCTCTGCTATTATAGTTTTTCAAGATGGCGGAACAACCCATCCCATGTAAATACAGATTAAAAATTCTTTGCTTACGAGGATAAGTCAGATCATTGGCAGAGGTAATTTTACACTAATGAGGACATATTTATGAATAAAGACATTTTTATTCATAATACCTATTGATTTTAGCTAATAAAATACACAGTGTACTTTTAATGGATCCTAATCATTTGCACAAATATTATTTAGTACCAAAAAGATCAAAAGTTACACTTAAGGAGTTTGGTCATTTTTGACCGCCATGGATATTAGTGTGACCCTCGAAGGAATACCTAAACTCAAGAAAAGCACGTTAATGTTGTCCCTTTGCCTCTTACCAGAAGAAAATGCTACTGTCAACATAGTAAATAATACACAATCAATGCATATTAGGCATTAATATTTACCAGGAATTGCTGCAAATTTATAGCGTAACTGCAGCTTAAACACATTCAAACAGATTGACAGCACAGAGTTTTTTGGAACTATTGAGAGCTCCATGAACATATGACCACGTGGCGGTGACATCACATATAGCAACTTTGTTTCTCAGCAGTTCTGGCTCAGACTAGCCTAATAGAACATATTCATTCCGATTTGATTTTTCAGTATAATATGGTTGTATTATTCTTTGTAATCTGTAATGAAGTGTGAGATTGCAAAACATCTTTTGTCTTTCTTTAAAGAAATTGTTAAATTAAAAACTGACTCGAGAAAAGAAAGAAAAGCGCTTATCGCAGTCAACTGAAAAGGGAAAAGCCTCATTTGAAATTGATTACAAATGATAACATTAGCTTAAGTGAACAGAACTGTTTCACACATCTACTGTACTGTGAGCTTTTTTGTAGCTGTCACCTCTACTGTGACCTGAATCCATACGTAAATGAATTAACATTATGTTATTAACATTAATTTACCTTGAAGCAAATGTGGGTGTTCTTACTGATGTGCACTCATATTTATTTTAACATGAGGGGTGAGACAGAGTTTAATCCATAGCGTGAACCTCTCAATACTATGAAAAGGGGAAAATTCTGTATATCTGTCTCTGATAACAGCAGCATCTTATTATGAACGTGTTTATGTTTTGCAGAACTGGAGGTTGCACGCCTAAGTACAGATGTTAATCTGGTTGATCTAACCTTCCCTCAAACTGGATTATCCGGCAACTCCATTCATCTCTCAGCCAACACACTCAAACAGCAAGGACGTAACGGTAATCTGTCGTTGTCCATTTGCCTCTTATAAATTCACAATCTGAAACTTACCAGACTGACCGCTTCTTTTATTTTCTGTTCCTCAGGTGAGATCCGTTTGGCTTTGGTTCTCTATAAGAACCTCGGCCAGTATCTGTCTACGGAGAATGCTAGCGTGCGGCTCGGCAGTGAAGCGGCCTATCCAAACTATTCACTTATAGTCAACTCGCCTGTTATTACTGCAGCTATTAATAAAGACAGTAACAAGGTCTACCTTTCTGAACCTGTGTTCTTCACTGTCAGACACAAACAGGTATTATATACGCTTACATTTTCATCTTTCATTTCTGAGTTTTTCTGCCTTTTAGGGATTTCTTTCACTATAATGGAGTGTATGATGTGCATCTCCTTATTCCAGCAGTCGGAAGAGAACTTCAATCCGAACTGCTCTTTTTGGAGTTACTCCAAACGCACCATGACCGGACACTGGTCCACTCAGGACTGCAGACTACTAGGCACCAACCGCACTCACACGTCCTGTTCTTGCACACACCTCACGAACTTTGCCGTGCTCATGGCCCACGTGGAGGTCAAGGTATGTCTGTTATGTTATCAGTAAATAGCTATGTTTCAATTATCCTTCAAATTGCGCAAATTGAAATTGCGATTTGAAACAGGTTTTTTTGCATTTATAGTCACCTAACTCAGAAGACGCGGTGTGTTTGGGGTCTGTCTCCGCAAATAATAATAATAATTATCATCATTATTACAACATTTATTAGGCTACACATGTAACATATCCAAAAAAGGAACAAAGCAATTCATCCAAGTGCGCTGAACTGTGCAGAATCTCATATGGACCGTTGTTTCTGGAAGAAACACAAATACGAACCATTTTCTTCTCTTCAGTATGTACACGTAGCCTACTGTTCGCGCTCACCTTATCACCTTATTCACATCTCACCAGCGCACTTGGATCGGCGTTCGTAGATCGACTGGTAGAGACTATTTTTCAAAGATGGCTTCTTCCTGTTTTTGCGAAGTTGACTGTGTGTATAAAATATCTTCTTATTAAACTGTATGGCCACTGACAAAGTTCTCACTGCTTCGGTTTGAATGTAGGGACCCTTATTATGCTAGCGTGTTAGTGTGGGGCTATTTTGAGCCTTGTTAGTGGTAATAACAAGCGATTTTTATTTGTCATTACTCTATGCCCTATACTAGCATTATAGGCTAAACTGTTTTTAGAGATAAAACTATTTACATTCGGCAATCATGAAAACAAATCTGGTTAAATGTGTAATTAGACCAAAGGTTCATTTTGCGCCGGAGTTCTCCTTTAAGACCTCGGAGGTCTAAAATAATAATAATGTCTTGTGCAGTTGCTGTGATATACTGTAGGCTATAAACCTACCAACGTCCATTGCCATGATTTTTGGATTGACTTATCGCGAGAGGAAAAAAAGCCGTTTTAGTTGCATAACATTGGTTAATGGAAATATTTTATTAGTTATTTATTTTATTAGTATTATATATTTTATAATATTTTTAGTTTATCTATTCAGCTATATCTATTTTAGTTAGTTGCCAAGGTAACATTTCAAGTTATTATTTATTTTAATTAATCTAATGTTTATATTTTACTTTGCTTTATTTTAGCTTTATTTCAATAAATGGAAAGTATTTAAAATATTTTTTTTATTTGAGTTAATATCAACACTGACTTGCTCATTATCACCAGCTGAAAAGTTGTTGTCAAAAAAATATATCAAAATGAATCAAATGTATGTACAATGAGTAAAATGAATGAAAATGACATTACAAAATATTGACTACATTTAAAGGGTTTTTTTTTTTTTTTTTCAAAAGACAGCTTAAAAACTAATAGTGCCCACTAAGATTTAGACTACACACTATAACTTAAAACTACCCATGACTTCATATAACTGAAAACCCACCTTAAACGAATTTAAGGTATCTCTATAAGTTTCCAGTTGGTCAAAGCTAGTTATGATTAGCTGGTCCAGACTAGTTTAGTGATTTCCCTGCATGACAGGCAATGGCAGAGCAGACATTGACCTGGTACTAACTTGATCAACCTAGTTTGAGCTGGTGGACCACCGTTGCTTTAATGGTGGGGAACTGGTTGAGCTGATTGTGGACTTGGAGCTGCTGGGCAGTGAATGTCATGTTGAGTTTCATCCATATTAATTTATGTGGCCACAGGAAGCATAAGTTGATTATTAATGTCTGGTGAAGTGGTGGTCATTGCTTTTAATGCTGTACTCTTCTAGTAATCCGGTTGAGAATGGAATACTTTACAGCTAACCTGAGATTTACAACCAAGTTTGAACTGCACTCACTAGCACTGCAATAGGTTACGTCATCCTCCAATAGGAGAGACCTCACAGGTCTCCTGAAGCCACTCGGCTCTTGCCTTGGGCTAAAAGACTGTGTAATGTGTGTTATCTCAGAGAGGACACTCATCTCTCTCTCTCACTGCACACAAACATAGAAACTTTAATACATGGACAAAACAGATGTGTAAAGTCCAAATATAGTGTGGTTGACTAATGAATTGAACATGCATGAACATGTCATGAGGTGTATGCATGTGTGTGCTTGCCAACAGAAAAATGCCGAATTGATTTATGCACAGAAAAGTAAAGGCAAAAGGTCAGGATATACATAAATGTAAATGTTGTGTGCAGAGGGGAGGACTGACCTTAAACATTCACACACACACACACACACACACACACACACACACACCCTATTTGGACCCACACCCTATTTGGACCCACACCCTTGAGGCTACATTAATGGATGTTGCGTATATGTATGAATGATTAATAAAACCATTTAGTGTGTGTGTACTTCTGTGTGTTCAGGCCTGACTGCACACATTCACTGAACACTGAGTCTTGTCAGTAGCAAATTTCTCTCACTACCGCTGAAATGAATGGACCATTTGACAGACACTGGCCCACAATCTGTGACTTTGCAAAAAATGAATGCTTACCATTTAAGAAGTAAAACATTATGTTAAATTATTAAATATTTGTATGTATGTTATAATGCTTTCAGCTGCAAATAAAAAGAATACTGCATCAGCAGCTCTTTTCAACAAATTTGACCATGTTTAAGACCATTTTGCAGATCTTCCTCCAAAATCAGTCCAGAAAATATAGTAATAATAATAACAAAAAGGTCTGCATATTCCATCTGGGCTTTGACCGATCAAGTTCTGCATACCAGCAAGGAACTTCCATACTAGGAATGGGCTTGTTGAGAAATTTTGTAGTGAAGCTTACATATACTACTGTTCAAATGTTTGTCAGTGAGTTTTTTTATTACGTTTTTTATTTGTTTATTTTTTTTTTTTTCAAAATGGACACATTCAATTGTTCAAAAGTGACAGTCAAGCATTTTATATTATTACAAAAAATCTACTTCAAATGAATGCTGTTTTTTTCATCAAATTAATACATTTTAAAATATGAAGAGTTCAGATGCAAAAGCCTCTAAGTGCCATTTGAAATTTTCTTCTAGAATGATCATTTTTATCAAGCTTGTATATTTAAGTTCAGTTATTTCAGTTAAATTGCAATGAGGATTACCTATTTATTGTCATTTGAGTGAAATAACTGAACTTGAATATATAAGCTTGATAAAAATGATCATTTTAGAAGAAAATTTCAAATGGCATTTAGAGGCTTTTGCATCTGAACTCTTCATATATAATATTTGACAGTTATTTTAAATTGTAATATTATTTCATAATATCGCTAAAATGATCTTTATTTGTGTGTATTCTGAGAGGAGTACCTTTCCCTTGTCCATGAAAATTGCTGTATTTCTCTGCTCGCTTCTCAACAACTGGCGCTTCCCCTCAGCACAAGTTTGGTATCGTTTTAAAACGCAGCATTCCAACTTTGTGAATGTTGTCTTATAGCAAATTTTTAATGCTAATGTTAACAACATGATCTTCTACAAACTGACAGACAGTTTCAAAGCTTGCACACAAAGAAAGACAATGTGCAATCCCGGTATGCACATCTGTCTTGCCGAGTTTTCACGCATATTATCTGTAATGTCTTAATTGAACGTTTGGTTAACTGTTGGGGAAAACATGTGTAACATTGTATTATATTGTGCGGTACAGTAAGTTTTAAAGGGGAAATGAAACAGTCAATCAAGTTTACATGATTTACAAGATGGATTTCCACTATAATCAACAATTATATAAGAAACATGACAAATGTAAACTTATAAAAGAAAAAAACTTTATAACTTTCGCCGCCAGGCCGCCGCCATTGTGCAGTATTCTAACATGTGACGTCACGGGGTTGGTTGGCTGGCTTTAGTAACTAAATGATATAAAAATGATATATCATTTTGAAGGTTTTTATAGAATGTGAAAATAACAATAACTCAATACAATTTGCTCATTGTCACCCATTTACCAGCACTGGTAACATGTACTGTAGTATATGCTTTTATGGACCTTGACTGACATCATTCCCTCTTCCCACTCTTCTCTACTTCTCAGAAAGCAGACCAAGTGCATGAGCTGCTGTTGGACGTCATAACGTGGGTGGGGATCCTGCTGTCACTGGTCTGCCTGCTCATCTGCATCTTCACCTTCTGTTTCTTCCGTGGTCTCCAAAGCGACAGGAACACCATCCATAAGAACCTCTGCATCTCCCTCTTTATCGCTGAAACGCTCTTCCTCACCGGGATCAACCGTGCAGACCAGCCCGTACGATACGACACACACACACATGCTTCTCATGAAAAGGCCCACATATACACACTTGATGGACTTAGAATTATTGCAGAACACACACACAATTCCTTAAGTCGCCAAGTTGGGCACCTGACTCTTGTTAATTACAGAAATGGAGTCTTTGACCTCTCATTAAAAAAAAAAAAAAACTCATTGTGTCCTGAGAGAGAGAGAGAGAGAGATAGAGAGAGAGAGAGAGGAGAATATAAGCAAAGACAAATGGAAAATGACAAAGATAAAGTACTGAAAATCCATTGGGAAATTTCTGATGTGATAACAGACCAGACGGTTAATACTCAAAGCAGCGAGTCACGGATCACACAGATACTAGGTAGATAATTTTCAAAACCGTTTTTGCTCAGTGTGTGTCTTTGTTACAGATCGTCTGTGCGGTGTTTGCGGCCCTGCTGCATTTCTTCTTCTTGGCTGCGTTTACATGGATGTTTCTGGAAGGCGTACAGCTGTACATCATGCTGGTGGAAGTGTTCGAAAGCGAGTATTCGCGCACCAAGTACTTCTATCTCACTGGATACGGAGTGCCTGCTGTTATAGTGGCTGTTTCTGCCGCAGTGGATTATCGCAGCTATGGAACTGAAAGAGTGTATGTATATGGCACATACAGGGTGCATGGTGGACAATTGCCAATATAAAATGCTCATGAAGGGGTTAGTTGTCACTTTTTTTTAACATTTGCACCATTGTTGGCCAGGAAATAAGATACAGTTGACTGAACACGCACATTTTTTTTCAACATGCACCATGTGTGTAAGTGTGTGCCATTAAACAACCTTTTCAGTTAAATTGAACCAATATCAGTAACATATATTTATATAAGTATATCTAAAAAAAAAAATGTGACAACTTACCCTATAGTTGCCTGTATGTATGCCAAGGTGGTTTTGTTGTGTTCACTTGTTCATCCAACAGCTCTTACAAAAATATGATATTGACATTTTAGTTCTAAGAACAAAATTCATACAAATATTTTAACTGAAGAGAAATGCAAAAGACAATTTTTGAAATAAAACACATTTATTTAATTGGACTTACTGAGTCTCCCCTTACGGAAGCCCTGAACCGCAACCTAAAAAAAAAAAAAAGTCAGTAAAAAAAAAAAAAATCTGTAAAAAAAAAAAAAAAAATCTAGCATTTCGAGATTAAAGTCGAAATGTATCGAGATTAAAGTCGAAATGTTTCGAGATTAAAGTCGGAATGTTTCGAGATTAAAGTCGAAATGTTTCGAGATTAAAGTCGAAATGTTTCGAGATTAAAGTCGAAACATTGTGCATTCATAACAGTGTGCGTCCACTGGCTCAGAGCGCGCGCGTGTGTGTGTGTGAAGTCGAACTGCCATGGATAAACACAAAATAGTAGCTTTTTACTTTTATCTGAATTACTTATCTTACTTTATCGTTATAAAATATAATGCGCCGGAATAGACTTTAGCCTATAGGAAAACCAACACGGAAAACACTTTTCAGACTGGATGGAGAAATCCAGCTTTATGAATGAATGAATGAATGAATGAATGAATAGGGCATTTATATAGCGCTTTCATATATGCCTACACTCAAAGTGCTTTACAATCATATCAGAGAATCTCTCCTCAACCATAAGTGGTTCTTAAATCTTAGGAAATCACAGGATCCGGCCAAATGATTGGATACAGAATGATGCACTTAAAATGTATCCAGAGCGTATACGGTGAAGAGGGAGACTGTTACTGTTGTGTTCTCGACCCAGATAGTGTTGACTAGACGAGCACGAAAACACCTCAGAAACACTGCCACTAGCACGTGTGACGTGTGTAGATTTTGTTGAAAGCCCAGATAAAAGTAAAAAGCTACTATTTTGTGTTTATCCATGGCAGTTCGACTTCACACACACACACGCGCGCGCTCTGAGCCAGTGGACACGCACTGTAATGAATGCACAATGTTTCGACTTTAATCTCGAAACATTCCGACTTTAATCTCGAAACATTCCGACTTTAATCTCGAAACATTCCGACTTTAATCTCGAAACATTTCGACTTTAATCTCGAAATGCTAGATTTTTTTTTTTTTTTTTACAGATTTTTTTTTTTTTACTGATTTTTTTTTTTTTTTTTTTTTTTACTGATTTTTTTTTTTTTTTTAGATTGCGGTTCAGGGCTTCTGTACCCCTACATAGTTCAAATAAAATCTTAGACAATTATTCCACACAATATTTACTCAAAAACAAACATAACATATTATTCATTGACAGCTCTCTGTAGATTTTGGAACAAACATAAGAGGGAGATAACACTTGAATTGGCTAAGTGGACACAACTATCAGCCAATGAATCTGTCTGGCCAATGTATTAGTCTATCAGTCACTACTAGTGTGATGTCCAAAAGGCGTCTGTCGGCTTCCAGTTTTGCTTGCAAATACCCAGTTGCTTTCTTACTAGCCGTGTTCCCTAATGGTTAAGGAGGATTTCCAACGCGTTCTCATCCCAAAGCGCCATATAGGACGCTTTTGCAAAAGCGTAAATATCCAACGCACATGGCACCCTTTAACGTCTAATGAGACGCTTCGGTTAATGGTTAAGTTTAGGTATGGTGTAGGGTAAGGGTTAGACCACTAGGGGGCGCCTTCTGCCCAAATATATCTGCGTCTCATTTCACGTTAAAGGGTGCCATGTGCGTTGGATATTTACGCTTTTGCAAAAGCGTCTTATATGGCGCTTCAGGTCAAATCTCAGGAATTAGTGACACAGGAAAAGAGTTACTGAGATAACAGACCTGCTCTATTAGCACTGTGCCCTTGAGCTAGACACATCACACCAGACTGCTCAAGAGGGAATGGCTTTGCAATTAGTTCCCTGAAAGTCACTTTGGATAAAAACATGGCTGCTTTGTGGCAAATGACTTCATGAGCACAAATATCCTGACTCAAACTATATATAATTATTTCATTCAGTATTTCACTGAAAAATGATTTTTTTTTTATTATATGCCATTTTCAAGGATGTTCAGCTGTTTTCATGCAAACAATGAAAGTCAATGGGGTCCAAAAGTTTTAAACAAAAAGTTAATGCTTTAACTCAGCAAGAATGTGACAGTAAAGAGTTAGTTTCAAATAAACTTTTTATCCATCAAAGAATTCTGTAAAAAAGTATCAAGGTTTCCACAAAAATATTAGGCAGCACTAATGTTTTCAACATAAACAATAATAAGAAATGTTTCAAATCAGCATATTAGAATGATTTCTGACAGATCCTGTGACAATCGAAACTCATAGCCAGTCATAGCCAGTTATTTTAAATTGTAAATCTCTTTTACAAAATTGTTGTTTTTACTGTATTTTTGATCAAATGCATACAGTAAGACTTAATCTGACCTTTTTGAACATTAATGTAAGTACACCAAATATAAAGTTTACAAATACAGTCAAAACATGCTCCTCTATTTGAAAGCAATAAGCCACGAAATGACTTCTGATCAGTGAGTGTAGGATATCAGAAATCCCTCTAATGCTGTCCACTCCAGCAAAATGTTTTTCAAGTGCCAAGCACATCAGATCAGGTTGTGCTTATAGTCGCTTGTGTGTTCACGAGTTCTGAAATGGGCAAACTGGGGAAATTGCCCTAATTCATATTCATAAAGAAAACAGTTCAGCTGGCATTACTGCTGTTAGTAGCCAGACACAGCCATGAGGGATGTTCACTCAGATTAATATTTCAGTAAAAATCATCATTTAAAGATGAGATGCTGAATGTGGCATATGAATAAGTGGTGGTCACTCAAGCACACAGTCTCACCAGACCACAGAATTAGGTCACACTCATTTAAAAACAAGAATTGAATGCAAGGGAAGGAAGAAAGGAGAAGAACACCATTTTACTGCAGATCCTTTTAACCTAAGCCAACAGTGGAGATCTAAACAGGGGAGTAGGGATCCTTATGCAGGGGAAATGTGGCCATGCCACTTTTAGAGCATTCGTCCCCCCAGTTTTTGGCAGATAATCAGTGCTTTTCATACCCTAATGTGTCTCCCACACTTTCATATTATTCCTAAACTACACACAAACCATAAAGACCATCTCCCAGTGGTGGAGGGAAGCATAAATTAAGGTGTTGTCATGGCAGATGGTTGGTGAAATCAGTGCCAGACTGGTAAGAGCTAAAATATGACTCAAAGAGCATGTATCCGTGGCCTAATCCCAGCGCACATCAATTGGAGTTCCTAAAATATTTATAATCTTATTTGGTTTCTGCATTCTCTTGCATATGGTATCTGTTCTTTAAAGAGGGAGCATGTCTGACTTGGTGGCCTGGAACACACACACACATACATTACACACACTGAAACAGTGTGTGTATATGTTCCACTCCTGCTGGGCTTTAGAGGTGATTTCAGTATAGCAGAGATGAAGAGTTTAATAATTCAGCTCTGGGTTGTCAATCACCCCTCGAGGTTCCAAATGTTCCAGGGTGATGACTCCTTTCTGAATGTGATGATCAACCAAACATCAGAACACATTACATATTAACATTCCTTCCTGAAACGTACACATGCTTTGTTCTTACTTGGAAGGGGTTGGCGACCAGTTTCATTTGGAAATCTCTCTCTTGCTCTCTTTTTCTGTGTAGGTGTTGGCTCAGGTTAGATACTTACTTTATCTGGAGTTTCATTGGGCCTGCTACTCTCATCATCATGGTGAGTTTAACACACACAAACACACACGCTGGGGGTTTGGAGAATGATAGAGCAAAGCCAATTCCACACTACTGCACACACCCACACCCACATGGAGGGTTCAGATAATAGTGTGTCGAGGGCATTTTCCCAATTACGGGAAAGTCACAGTCACCCTACAAGACAAGCTAAACAACCCCACTGCTATATATAGAGAAAGAGGGATGTGTGTGTGTGTGTGCGTGTGTTGAGGTAAACCCTACATTATGGGGGCAAAATATTTCACACAAAGATGGCAATATCTGAAATCCTTGTCCTTGTAAGGGAATTTTTTTGGTCTCCGTAGGGAAAACGGCTTACAAATCGTGATGTAAAATGTAAAAATGCAGAACGTTTTCTGTGATGAATAGGTTTAGGATGAGGGAATAGAATATTCTGTTTGTACAGTTTAAAAATCATCGTGTCTGTGGAAAAATTCCCCATAAACATGAAAACCTAACATTCCTAAAAGGCTTCCTATTAGGCATGCACTGAAATTTTGGCTGAAACACTACTACACAAATCAGATAACCAAATGTTTGACATGGAGAAGAATCATACCTGTCATATAAACATCAGCTACTGATATTTTCCCATAAAACTCTCACATTTACAGTTGACAAGATGAGTAGCTGCTTTGACGCATGATAAATAAAAAAATAGAATAGAAAAATATAGCGTATATATGTACTTGGCACTTGGCACATTTTCCAAGATGTTCCCGTTGGATTTTGGATGCTTAATCCAGAGGTTTTCTTTTCTCTAACAGGTTGCACACATGCACTTGTCTTGTACATGCGTTATACAAATATTATGCTGTTATATTATTATACTGTATGGTAAAGATGTGCTTGTATTGAGAGAAAAAAAACAAAACTTTTGGGGTTATTGTTATGTCATAATAATTTGTTAAAAAAAAGAAAGATCTCTGTTTGGTATAAGCAACATCACTTTCAACAAAACTGACACATGAATAAATGCTTTTTATACAGTTATCAGATTCTTTAAAAATTCTTATTTCTAACAAAGTTTTGTTTAAAATTAGGGTTCCAGTAGCTTCAGGTTTTGCCAAGAAAGTTAATTTTGGTGCATTAGTATTTCCCATTATAAAACTGTGATTTCCTGGGTTAGAAAAGGCACGAAAAGCGTGCATAAAGGTGAATCCTCCATTGAGCGATTCTGCATTATTTTATTCATTTAAATCTGTTTATTCATTCCTGACACACAAATGAAAATATGCCCCGTAAGGATTTCAAATATCCATATCCGCCAATTACAAATGAATAGCAAAGTCATGGAAATGCATTGGTTAATGATGTGAGAGTCTTCTTTTCTAATTTCATGCATTTTATGATTTTGTGTTGCAGCTAAATGTTATTTTCCTGGGCATTGCGCTATATAAGATGTTTCACCATACTGCGATTCTCAAACCTGACTCTGGTTGCCTGGACAACATCAAGTAAGGCATTTATTCTGTGTTTCAGTGTGTGTGTGTGTGTGTGTGCGTGTTTAAAATAATACAAATGTGTGTGTGTACACTTTATTGCTTTTGTTGCTAGCACTGAAACGGCCTTCATTTTCACTAAACACACAATTGTTCTTTAATTTCAAACTGGTCCTGAGAGGTGTTTAAATGAGAAGAATGTTTTACTGCATATCTAAAGTCAGACGCAGTTTAAAGTGTCTTCATCTGCCATTTCTCCTTGATGTTTGAGTTCTCATAAGACAGAATCTGTAATGACTAAATTAAAAAAGCTTCACATAAATCACATTCCCTGTGCTATTTATTCAAATTAAGTCAACATCATTTTTAAAAGTGCAAGAACACAAGGGGAAGGCATATTAGGGCGTATTGAAACACAGCCAGTAATGTGGGGGATCAGAAACTGCAATGCACAGTGTGTAGTATGGCTCATCTATACACTGCAGCCCATTGGCAGACTGTACATACTGAATCTAGGTTAGTTTGCATATTCCAGGAATTGATTATTCTTTTTGATGTTCAGAACGCAGAGGAGTCACTGTTCAAATCTGTGACCCAAAATGCAGATTTTCTGCTGTAATTCTTGTGTTCTGAACAGATTTTCATGTTATACAACAGTTACAGTCCTCTTACATGATTGGGCAAGCACTCTTCCAACTGCTGATACATAGTACAACAGGACTGGGACAATCTGAACTGTCAGTTTGTGTATTAGTGGTGGGGGTTTCTGTAGGTTACATCGATACGCCAGTAGGTGGCAGCAAGTGACTGCTTTATGAGTGAGTCATTGACTGTGAACACTAGCCATGTTTCCATCCACTTGTCAATCGAATTATCTGAAATTCGGTTAAAAAACTCATGCGGATAAAGCTGGTGAAAGTGTGTTTCCATCCAACGGCTTTAAAGCGAATAAAAACCTGTACGTAATGACGTCACATGCTGTTTTGCGTTCAAATTGGTATATCGAATTGATTTGAGACATTTTAAGGTGTTTCCATTTATTTTCGCACTGAATCGAACAACATTCAAGCAAACTTTTGCGAACAAAGTTTTGTTGGACAAAACGGATCGCGCCATCTACCAAAAAATGATCAATATTTCACAAGTTGAAGGCTAATAATGCTTATGTGCCAGCTGAGAGCGACATATGAATGGGATAATGTATGCGAGGCGGTTGTTGTATACGCTATAACAACCGCCTCGCTATATATTATCCTGCTTATTACATATACATCAACCAAATAAATAAATAAATCAATAATTTGACACAAAATATTGACTTAAAAACGAGTTTATTGATTTAAAAACGAGTATTGCTTCTGCTAAAGAAAATAGTCTGTTCCGTCTCTGAACTGCGTCCATGGCAACGGTGTGTTATACTAGCAGCGCCGCAGTCTGTTAACTAGAAATAACAGACCACATTCTACATTAGAATTCAACCAAGCCACGTAAAAACAAGCAAAACTAACCTAAGAAAACAACGACGCTATAAACATTGCTATGATGATGCCGATGCACGTATGCCCGACGACAGCGGAGGTGACTGTGGTGTGGGAACGACAGCGCTCCATCAGTTCTGGGAGATCGTGGTTCACGGAAACCCTTTGGTTGAAGCATCTTTTTGCTTTGTCCACTTACATCTGTCTTTGTTGACATCCGCCATGTGTGCGCAAACAGACTGGCCGGAAATGAACTCGTCTTCTGACGTGTTGCAACCATAAAAGGGCATAAAACTTAATCGCAATTCATTATTTATTCGGCAAATAACGTTTCCATCAGCTTTTATCGAATTAGCCGTATATCGATCAAGAGAAAATTCGATGAGACCGAACGTATTTCATTTGAGTCGATTTTCATGAAATTTCATCGAATTTTACTGTTTCCACAAGGCTTTTTTCATTCGATATCACTTAATTCGGATAAAAACGTGTCGATGGAAACATGGCTACTCACAGTGGCGCCCTTAGTTTAGTCACGAGGCGTTAAACGTCAGCGAATAACGAACGCGAAATTCGTCCCACTGTGAACAGGCCTTTAGTCTGTTCAACTTTAAGTGGCACTGTACAAAGTCCCACCCTTTGGGCTGGTCCCGTTGCCCCATATCTTTACAAAGGTCTCAGAGACGGCCATTGCTCCCATGGGAGACCGTGGTGTTCGTGTCCTCAACACTATCGACGACTGGCTGATACTAGCTCAGTCTCGGGAGCAGTTGTGCGTACACAGGAATTTGCTGCTCCAGCATATCAGTCAGTTGGGTCTTTGGGTAAACTGGGAAAAGAGCAAACTTGCCCCTGTGCAGAGGATCTTTTTTCTTGTTATGGAACTGGACTCGGTCCACCATGGCAGAGGAACGTGTTCAGTCAGTGCTGAACTCTCCCATTGATACTTTTTCAGAGGCTCCTGGGGCATATGGCATCCAAAGCCGCAGTAACGCCTCTGGGTTTGCTTCTTATAAGCCGCTTCAGCACTGGCTTCACGGCCGAGTCCCGAGATTGGTGTGGCAGAGCAGCACAGCTCCGTGTGACAATCACCCCGGCCTGCTGCCAAACCTTCAGCCCGTGGTCAGACCCATCGTTTCTCCCGGCCAGAGTGCCCCTAGAACAAGTGTCCAGGTTTGCTGTGGTCTCCACAGATACCTCCAACACTGGCTGAGGGGCCACATGCAATGGGCATGCAGTAGCGTGGATCTGGACGGGCCCCCAACCGCATTGGCACATCAACTGGCTCGACTTACTGTGCAGTACACCTTGCTCTGACACGCCTCAAATCGCCGCTGCTCAGCAAGCATGTGCTGGTCCGTACGGACAACATTGCGACTGTTGTGTACATCAACCATCAAGGGGGTCTGCACTCCTCTCGCATGTTTCAAATAGGAAAAAAACTAAATAATTTAAGTTTTAGGTATTTATTTATGGCAGCCGTGTACTGAGCATACATACTATTCTACATACATCATATCTTTCTTACCAACATTGTTAAAAAGTCCTAGTTTGTGTTATCATCTAACCCTAACTGTAGCACTATTAGGCCCCGATCAGACAGGAGGTGTTTTTCAAGTTTGAAAACGTGAGGTACACCACACTGCCTTTTTTGGTTGACTTTTTTAATTTAGAAAATGTGCTGCGTTTTTTTATATTGCTAGACAACCACCGTCCCACGAATTATAGCGCGAGCAATCTGAAATCTTTGGTTTGCTGTTAAGTCATCTGTCATATTAGCGTCAACTTGGCCAAAAAAATGGACTAGCAGAGGGCTTGTGAAGTCATACTGCTCCGGATAACCTGCAACAGCCACCACAAGTTTCTCCTCCATCATTGCAGTCTCCGGACCATAGACAACAAGCAACTGTAAATTTCCGTCACCACAACGGAAGGCCCGCCTCATTCATTCGAACCAAAATCACCAAATCAATAACAGAAAAAAGCATAGCGACAAATGGCTCTACAAGCACAGGATACATGGCTGATTTATTCAATTCTATCTCTCTCTAAATTTAAAGTTAGAAAATCTGGCCCAGTCAAAAATGTAGCCTCAGCACAAATTCAATCCGAAGTCCATAAGTTGGCGTGCATAGAATAGATTATCTTGGCTCCAATGAGGTGATTGGCTTCTGAGAGCTGAACTCCACCCACCACCGCAGTTCTCACTTGTGAAATTGTCACAAGGTACAAGGTGCTCCTAAACTTACTGGCAGACCAAAAATTCAACTATATTTCATCATCATCATAAGACGTTCATTTTATTTGTTTGTGTTTTCCAACTGATGTTTATGAATCATTCATCAGCCTTTTTTCTTTCTCATCTGTCTATTTTCTTTGTTTCCTTTTCCATCCTTTTTTTCTGTTTTACATTTCAGCATTCTGTTGAGGCATGGCTTGTTATGGATAGTCACTGGTAAGGGTCTCCAGCCAATCAGAGTGCTCCGAATCATGCATTCTGATTGGAGTGTTTAGCTGTGTAGTTCTTCCACTGTTTGATTGATTCTCTGACTCTTAAAATTATTTAAGTGATTCATCAATACTGCAACATGGCTATTTGAAATGAACAATGTAATTATAATTCCTCATGAGTGCATGTTCTCTTTCTGAACCAGTCCCGAGCTGGTTCAAAATCAACATTTCTGTCTGTCTGTCTTGCCATCTTGATCCGCCATTATGGTTTTAGTATTATTGTCTCTGATGGAAACAATAATTCACATTGACTGTCTCTCTGTATATCGTCTCAAAAATGTCCCGTCTCTCTGTCTGTCTGTCTGTCTCTCTCTCTCTCTCTCTCTCTCTCTCTCTCTCTCTCTCTCTCTCTCTCTCTCTCTCTCTCTCTCTCTCTCTCGCTCTCTCTCATACTTTCTAATGATCTTGTTTCAGTGCCAAACGTTAGCCTGTCACATTCAGTTCACGGTATAAATGGGTTGCAAGCTGATTGTGTGTGTGTGTGCGTGTGTGACCCCAAAGAGTAAATTACATCACTAAATGAGTGTGAGGCTCAGTGCAAAGTACAGACTAGTATACATTATGGCTGGAGCCAGCTTGACATTTGACTGCTGTAGAATAATGCCTTTCTCTGGGACAGTTTATATTCTCATCCTACTATTGTTGAACTGAGGAAACATATACAGACTAAAAACATAACATTTTAATAAACTTGGATTATATAAACTGGCTAAGGTCATACATGGAAGTGAGTGTCAAAGTGTCAACTGTGCTTGAGTGAGAGTTATGCACTTTTTCTCTTTCTCTCTCTTTCTCTCTCAGGTCCTGGGTTATAGGTGCCATAGCTCTGCTGTGTCTGCTGGGGTTGACCTGGGCGTTTGGACTGATGTATATCAATGAGAGTACAGTCATCATGGCCTACCTCTTTACAGTCTTTAACTCACTGCAGGGAATGTTCATCTTCATATTTCACTGCATCCTGCAGAAGAAGGTGACACACACACAAACGCACATACTGTACACATAAGGGTGATTCTTCAGTTAAGGCACTTTTGACTACTTGAGAGTTTGAAAAATAACCCTTTTTCAAGCTGTTTCATATGCGTTAAATAATTTATCACATTAGATCATGGCTTTGATCTAATGTGATAAATCAATCCCCTTGATCAAGGGGATTTTTTTTCTATTTTTAAAGAAAAAAGAAAGTTATCAAGCAGTGAACAAGTTTCAACATACAAAGCATTAATTGATTGTGTCTTAACTTTCAGTGATTTTTCAAAAACATAAAAAAAATAATAATAATCTTACCAAGCCCAAACTTTGAAACAACCCCAAACAAAAGTTATAGAAAAGATTTTCTTGGAAATGTGGAAGTAGATTTCCCTTGATTTTCTTAATAAATACAATTGTTTGGTTGTTGGGGTTAGTTGGGGTTACTTTTAAGAAATGTGGAAGTAGAATTCCCTTGATTTTCTTAATAAATACAATTGTTTGGTTGTTGGGGTTAGTTGGGGTTACTTTTAAGAAATGTGGAAGTAGAATTCCCTTGATTTTCTTAATAAATATAGAATAAATATAAGTGATATTATAATTTAACCTCTCCTCTGAAAGTACAATGAAGTTTTTTTTAAAAGCATTTTCTTTTTCATTAAATCATCCTAGCTAACAGAAAAGTTCCCCTAACTTGAAGAATCACCCACATACTTTATGTTATGCAAACATCTGCAGTATTGCAATCACGTGCACACACTCACACTGAGGCTCAATTGACCTCTTTCCTGGGCATTTTTCTGAGGGTTTACTGGCCTCTCATTAGTAACGATCTCATTAATCAACCCTTCTGTCACATGCATGCTCAATTAGAGACCCTCAGCTCATCAGATGTATTTAACTCATGAGATGATTTTAAACCTTTTAATTATCCGATGGCCGACCGATGGATAGCATGAAAATGCTCATATACATTACACATTACACTGGTGAATTTTAGCTGTAGAAGGAAACAGATATCGATTAGAGAAAAATAATATGTGTATGTATGAATTTCCTTATGTATTGACAGACAGAAAGATTGGAGTGTAGTTAAAATTGATTGTGTATTGCGCTGGCCAACCTTGAAGCTGAAATGCCAATTTATCATGTCTCTTTCGCATTTAGATGTGCGTACAGGCAACTTCGAAGCCAAAAGTGAACGATTCCATAACATTTTTAACTAATAAATTGGACTAAATACCTAATGGATCTTCTTAACGTAGTATATATTCTCTCAAAGACCCACACAAAGCTATTTTTACAAGACGAGGGACTGATCTAGGCTTATTTGGGTTTTGTGGAGACAGCAGTGATGTAAATCTAAAGCCGTAAGTCCTGTTTGGTTGAGGTCTTTGAGGAGTTGGGTGTGCAGTCATCCATAGAGACAGAGGAATAAAACCGTTGGATTTTATTTGGCCGATCTTAGAGAGTTTTCTTTCAACAGCTGCGCAAACAATAACACAGCGTCCATCTTAACAACATTAAAAAGCAATTATAGCTGTATTATTGCTGATACAATGGGGAATGTTGTATTGATATTGGTCATTATTGTTATTACAGTATGTCTAGATTTTTAGATGGAGCAATACAAGTTTTGTTCCTTGTTGTTTGAGAATTGAGGTAAAGGTCGTGATGTTGAATGTACATGTGTGTTTTTCCTGATTAAGATTACAGCATTAGGAAGGTCGTCCAGAATGCTAACTATTGAGGTCATGAAAACGATATGAAAGTTCCTGCCATGCACACGACTGTAACCGGCTGGAACTGAGATAAACTGTGTGAACTCTTTAACACAAGGACACAAGAAATGGCCAATCGATTAAAAAATGCAATCTAATTACAAGAAATGCTGACTAAGTAATCAAATCGCAATTAATCACATACGTTGATATTCGCTGAGAGAATGACCCAAATGAAGGCTTAAAGTTACTGTCAATTAGAAAATAACAACAGATTTCCTTAAAACATGTTTGTGTTAGTTATATCACAAATTATTAATAAATATATCCATAAATATCATTGGGTTTTATGGAGTCATACCACATGACATTTTTCGACCTCAACTAACCAAAAAAAAATTCATAAATAATTAATTTCAATAATTTCTGAAGGAAATAATGGCTGATGAAAATTCAGCTTTGCATCACAAAAATAATTTATATTTTAAAGTATATTAAAATAGAAAACCATTTTTAAAATTGTAATAATTTTTTTGGGGTATTTTCTGTATCTGTGATCAAATAAATGCAGGCTTGATGAGCATTAGAGACTGCTTTCAAAAACATTAAAAAATAGTAATGTTTCCAAACTTTTGACCAGTACTGTATATATCTATGTATGTATGACTATTACACATCACATATAATCACAGCTAACAGTTTGTATATATTTACATATACTGTATGTGTGCGTGTTAGATGTGTGTTAATCACAATTAATTGATTTGATAGCACAAATTCTTATATATATTTACTGTATATATTTGTACATAATTCAATGGAGATTTAATTCAATTAAATGCAATTGTTAACTGGAGCATTGCACTTTCCCTAAACCTTGGTTAACCAAAATTGTGTGCATGTTTCTTTGCAGGTACGTAAGGAGTATGGCCGATGTCTCCGCACACACTGTTGCAGTGGGAAGAGTGTGGAGTCAACCATCTCCACTTCAACAAAGACCAGTACGGCCCGCACACCTGGACGCTATTCCACCAACTCACAGGTATCATGCAAACACCGTACACACACCTGGAGGGGATCCTCCAAACCCATCTCAAGTGATTTTTCTAGGCCAGGGAATGTTGAAGCTGTCAGTGGTCAATGCAGTCATCGGCTTGTTATTTTTTTTGCACAGAAAGCACTTTAGCTCTGGTGTTTTCTCATTCATGGGTGAATACAGTCCCACATGACCCAATTTCACGTTCAGCCTTATTTTAAATGGTGCACTCAGCATTCTGCTCACCTTACTATTCAGGAATATAATCAGAAAGGTTTTTAGTACCGTATTACAATCAACAGTGCCTAAAACTGTAGACAAAAAAAGGAAACAAAACCAACCTCAGTAATGGGGTGTCTGTAATATATATGATATAAGAGTATGTAAAATAAGTGAGCTGCATTACACTATTACTGATACATTGCACAATTTCTTTGTTCAGAAACTAAAAATCGACCCCCTTTCTTCCTCTGTTGTCAGAGTCGTATTCGTAGGATGTGGAATGACACTGTCAGGAAGCAGTCAGAGTCATCTTTCATCACGGCTGATATGAACAGCTCAGCTACTCTCAACAGAGGTAAAGCCAACACACACACACACACACACACAAACGTGCACCCATTGTGTACACATGTACACAGTATTCATACACATACATATTGACAGAAACTGTTTACAAGCACAAACACAGGTTGTCTGGATCTGATATGAGAAACGTGGAACAGAAACCAGTTCAATTATAATTTGAATCCTACAATGAACTTTTCCATGGCGAAGAACAATAATACCCTGAAAATAGAGATTCTGTACATGACTGCCTTTAATGTATAGATTTGATTGTTTTACCTTTGTCATTGAGCTAGATTATTTATTTATTAACAAAATGTTCATTCATTTGAATAAAAATCCATTATAAATATATGAATTAACTAAGAAATTTCAAAAAGTAAGACAATCCAAGCAAAGAATGATATAAAGATTTCAATATTTATTGTGTGGAAAGGATTTATATACATTTTTACACAACAATTGTCCCTCAGTTGTTGTCATTTCTATCACAACCAATATTTTTGACACAAACAAATTCAATAGATTCAAGATTCAAGAAGCAAAATTGTCAGTGAAGAGTATGCTTGACATGTAATGTGATATGTGAAGAAAACAATTTTGGTGAATATGGCTATATCCAAAAATGTTGCAGATGTAATTTACCTCATTGTTATTTCCACCACAGAATGCCATTAAACACGAAACACAATTGAAAATGACACTGTGGTGGAAATGTTCATGACGTTCAGAAAAGTTACAGAATTTTCCTGTGATGCATGTGTGTCCACTGTTGGACTTTGTTAGTAGACAAATAAAATAAACTAGTGAGAGTGTGAAAATGATTTTAAAAGAGTTCACAAAGACAAAAGTGCCAATAGATAATGCCTTGTCTGAGTGTATGTTTGTTTAATGAGAGAAAGATACAAAAAAAGAGAAACTGGAGAAGAATCTGGAGAAGTTATGGCCCTGGAGTCCAAATGGATCAGACATCTGTGTGTCTGCTCATGTTCTGCTCATTCTCAAACCCTGCCTGCCTCTGTTATGTCCAAACGTTAATATGATTTGCTCCTCTGAGCTCCTTTGTCTTCTCTGTCCTGTGTAAACAAGAATGTGAGATTTTAAAAGTCTTCCAGCGACATCAGAGCTGAAGCCATGGAAAAACGCTCCCAATCAAGTCACATTGGCAAGACAAAAATGTCAAACATCAACAGCTGTCCAACATAAACATCATCTATGCGGAGCTCACATGGGAGGTTTTACATTCCTGTCCACTCGAACTAACATGCTGCGACTGCTGATGTTTAAAACTGTTTAAACACAAGTGTACTGACTTGTCTGCATCATTCTAACTGTTTATTGTACATCTTTTTTCTGTCTCTTTGTTGCTCCTTCCTTCTGTCTTCTCTCAACTCCATATCTGTCTCTCTTCCTCTCTCTCTCTCTTTCTGACTCTGTTTGTGGGTGTTGTAGGTACCATGGCTAACCATCTCATCTCCAATGCTTTGTTACGTCCTCATGGCACTAATCCTTATAACACACTACTGGGAGAGTCTGCTGTGTACAATAACCCTACTGCCAACATGTTCAACACGCAAGGTTTGCCTCTCATGTATACATTTACAAACTTCAGACAGTACTAATTGTCTCTCAGGGTGACAACTGCAATGGAAAATTGGCAGGGCTCCTCCTTGAAAAAAAAGTATTCATTATTGCAATAAAAGATATTAGGTTACCCCAAGGATGAAAATTCTGTATCATTTCCATCATTTCCTCAAATTGTATGATTATCCCCCCCCCCCCACACACCTTACCACACACAGATGTTAGGCAGAATATTCACACTTCTCATTTCCATACAATGAAAGTGAAGTGGGAGAGACACTGTCAAGCTAAAATTCAGTTAAAATTGGCCTTTTTAATAATATTTTTATTATTATTAAATTATTTGATTTAATTAAATGTTTACAATTATACATTTTCATATAAATGTATATTTATGTAGAATTAGTTTTTTATTTTATGATAATAATAATAATAATAATATTTCCCATTTACGATAATAATTTATGATTTACTGATTATCATCTTGCATACAGACATATGGTGTATTTCCAGAAATAGAAAATTAGTATTTAAAATGCTATTTAATTAAAAATACAATTTCTATTAATATATACTGTGTGTGTATATATATATTTAATAGAAATTAAATTTGATTATGCTTCATAAATTAACTTTTTATTTTTGAAAGCGCTTTAATAACCTATAATCCTATCGATTTGATGAATTTACTATTTATGTAGTGGTGGTAAGAAAATTTTAATCTCTGCTGAACTTAATTGTTTGTTTTTTTTTTTGTATTATTCTACACACAGTATAAGGCAATAAATAGGCCTAATTAGTCTAACTGAATGAATATTTAAAAATGCCAATTGTGTTGGTCTATTCAAATTGCTCTGTAAACACAGGCAGGCACACACACACACACACACACACACACACACACAAAAACTGACTATTATTTTATTTAATTTTACTCTATACTGTATGTTGTGTGTATTACAGTGCATGGTTATAATTAACTTTGAAAAATAAATTAAACTACACAGCAGTGGATTTCTTTTATATCCTTTTTATTTTAACTTCCTTAAAGGGATAGTTCACCCAAAATTTTTAATTGTTGTCTTAATTTACTCACTCTCAAGTTGTCCATAAAGGTTCGGATCAACAAATTCAAATTTGAAAAAGTATTCTGTTTTCTGAGTTAGCAGTGATATCCTGCATACATACTTCCCGTGTCTGTTTAATGAGCTTGTTTATGTTATTTCTATGTCCATCTGTTCTTTTTAATAATTTGGTGGTATAAGAACATTTCAGCCTAGCATCTGTCCTAATCTCAGCAGGTTAGCATTCAGTCACTAATGCCTGTCACAGTCTGAACTGAATATAATGCTTCTTTCTCTCTCTCTCTCTCTGTGGACATGTTCCATAAGCATTTATGTGTGTAATCATTCTCTCTCTCTCTCTCTCTCTCTCTCTCTCTCTCTCTCTCTGTGTCTCTCTCTGTCTCTGTCTCTCTCTCCTTTCATGCGGGTCTGCAGCCTCCTACAGAGATTCAAGTATGATTCATTTACTTTCACAACAGCTCCACGTTTATAATATATTCTCCTTTGCTTCTCTCTTCTTTAATCTTCTCCCTTTCCTCATCCCTCCCATTCCTTCCCCCACTAAATCCATATTCTACCTGTATTCATGTTTTGTTCTTTTTAATAAAATATAATATCCTATTTGATACCATCTGTCATAAAGCATACTGTAAATGAACCGATTCATATCACCAACAATCATAAACACTGTATATAAAAGAATATTTGTGCCTGTGTACCAAAATTCTAAACGAGGTTACGTGTGTGATTCTGTGTAATTTTTTTGCCATTTCTCCCATTTCAGAGGGCATTCTGAACAACGCACGAGACTCCAGTGTCATGGATACGCTGCCGCTTAACGGTAACCACGGCAACAGCTACGGTGTGGCAGCAGGCGATTACCTTACCTACAGTTCTCGTGGCAGTGAGCCGCCGACCACGCTTGAGAAAAAGATCTTGAAAGAGCTGACGGCAAACTATGCCCCATCGTACCTGAACACCCAGGAGCGACAAGGGAAATCCCACCAGGGGACCTTGACCAATAAACTCAACAACCACCTAGCCAACGGTGGGGTCGCGGGGTCCTCATCCATCGCAAAGGATGACGTCATGGTGCTCGACAACCCCGGGGCGTTTCATCGGCATGACGACGGGGGCGGGTTAAGCCTGGAGCTCATCAGGGAGGAGTCACAAGCGCCGCTCCTCCCACCGAGACCGCCCCCTCCGGAAAACCACGCCCCCATGCACACGTTCTCAGCCCACCGGCGCCTGCCACAGGAGAACAGCGAGAGCTTCTTCCCACTGCTCCCCAACGACACGCACTCTTCGCACACACACACTCCCCGCACACACACGCACTCGCCCCTCAGAGACTCGATCTATACCAGCATGCCCACACTCACTGACCTTCCTCACGGCACTGATGATCTCATCAACGGTCTCCATGACGACGAAGACGATGAGGATGACGACGGCGAGGAGGAAGAGGGCAGCGAGCTGCACCTGGCCAACGGCAAAGGGGTCGTCATGGAGGCGGACGACGTGTACTACAAAAGCATGCCGAACCTGGGCTCCAGGAACCACATACAGGAACTGGAGAGCTACTATCAGATGGGACGCGGTGGCAGTGACGGGTTCATCGGCCCACCTGAGAAAGAAGACTCGTCACCTGAAGAACAGCCACCAGACCCCTCACAGCTGGTCACCAGCCTATAGACATGACGCACACACACATTCTCAGTTAGCGTGTGTGTGTGTGACACAATGCACAAGGCATGGGATACACTACCTACTGCACTGATAGGAAGCCCCTAGAGAGACTGATCCCAGATAGCCCCCCGATTTCAGTACATACAAGTATCCCGTCACCAAAATCCTGCTCCAGTTAGAACCAATAACCAGAACTAGTAATCCATTCCTATGCTAGTACAAGGACTACCGCGTGTAGGTCTCGTGGACTTTTTTTGCTTTCCAATCTGCCGAGTAAAACCTCTTGCGGATAGTCAGTTCAGAGACGTGGACAAACTTTTGCTCCCTTGATCATTTGCATAGCTCTCCTTGACGAAAACCTTCATCCATTGGATTGTGGAGAGCGTGTAAACAGACTGTGGAAAACTAGCTGCCATTTTAGATGACCGTGTATGATAATGAGACCACCGACCCAGACTCTGAACTCTTCTGTCGTACTGAACTGCATTTCACCCACAAGTCTCTAGACTTCTCTATGATTCTCTGCTGCACACATTCCTTCTCGTTTAGCACCGATCTCGTTTCTTGAAGGTGAAATTTACAAAAGGCGCATCTAATCTTAAAGACTGAGGACGATCTTGTTTTCTTACGTTTGTTTTTCAGTAATAATCTCAGTTATGGGAAAGGTAATCTTCACTAATTACAAAGAAATTGAACAGTTTTCCATGTAAAATGTACAGATTCCCGATATATTGCATATGATCGTATGCGTTTCATGTTTTTTGAGATATTTTGCCCCTTGTATGTGTTTTTGTAGACTAGAGCAATCCCACAATGCTGTGCTGGTCCTCCAAAATACTATCCCTTAGTACCACACAGAAACTCACACATGCACACATACCTACATATACACGCATACACACTCTCGTTTGGAAGCATGATCATGGCTTCCTCCTTTTTTTTCTCCAAATGCAACACTTCGTCATTCTAAATCTCACTGTGTCGATGATATCCAAGAGACTCTGGGGAACTGACTGTTGTGTGAATGACAGTTACCGCAGATGGGATCCCAATGGTGCTGGGATGTCATGAGCTCTAGAGCGTTTACCCTTGAACACCTCATCTTTTATGTGTAAGAGCAGAAATCGCCCATTGAAGAATTGAGGAATTCCAACTTATTGATATTCCAGTGATATGTGTTGACACAGCTAAAATTGATCTCAGGCTAAAAGATGGTCTATTATTGTGATGATTTTACATATCAAGTCTGTTTTTAACAGTTTAATTAAGAACCGTAAGAAAGGCTTGCGGAATGTGAATTGGAAAAGGTCAGAGTCAAGGGCAAGGCCAAATCACAAATGAAAGTGTGGAAATCATGATTAAAAATCATGTGTGGAGCATATACAATGTAAAGGAATAGGATTTTAATGGAGTGGTTCGGAAGATGGAAACAACCTTGTAAAGGTCGGTTTCTGAAACTACTGTTTACTTGTTCTCAAACTGAGACTCCCTGTAGCTTGCACATCTATCCCTTGTTAACCCACCCTCAGAAAATTGACTGCATATTTATTCCTGTGATTCAGCCTCGTTTTTTTATTTTTTATTTCCCAACAGATCAGAAATGTAGGATCTTAGAGAGCGTCAGGAAAAGAATCGGATCGGCACTGAGACATTTTTTATTGTTATTATCATCAATATTATTATTATTATTATTATTACAATATCAATGAAAATATTATTTATTCTTTTCATATGCATTC